>NC_043000.1:103929791-103999238 GCF_006345805.1 Octopus sinensis | reverse complement strand
CAACATCTACTTTGTGCAGGTTCCTGAGGCTCTTTGGGAGAATATTAAAAAGCTGTAGGCCCCTGAAACCCAGGCTGTTGCAGTAACTGGTCCTGAAGCGCAATGGCGTTGCTAGGATCTTTGGCACTATGCAGTGTCATTCCATTCTGGCATTGGTGTAGCTTTCAATGCCAATATTTGGCACAATTCCTTCCAGGATTTTCCAGATATATATTACTGCATACCTCTCCCATCTTGTCTCCAGGGAGTAGAGTCTTAGCTGTTTCAGCCTTTCCCAGTAGCTGAGCTGTTGCAAAGAGACAATCTTCTTTGTAAATCTTCTCTGGATTGCTTCAAGGTTCGCTGTTAATTTCATACTGGTGAGTGACCATATCTGTGAGCAGTAATCCAGGCTGCTGAGGATGAATGTCCACCAGAGGACCATCATGGTTTTCTCATCTCTAGTTCTGAATGTTCTTAGGATCCATCCAGCCAGTCGTCTGCACTTTGTTACCATCTTGGTAATGTGCACTTGGAAAGAGGTATCATCACTCATGTCTATACACAGGTCCCTCACTGATTTAGGCTCTAGGATTGAAATTCCCTGTGGACCGGTGTACCCTGTAAGTTTCATATTCAGCTTTGGATGCTGGTAGCGCAGGGCTTGGAATTTTTCAGCATTAAAGTGCATATTATTATCCTCAGCCCATCTGTAATTTGAGTCCAACTCCTGCTGCAGATGTGTAACATCGCGGGGGTTCTGTATTTTCTGCGAGACTTTTGTATCATCTGCATAGCTTGCCAGAGTGGCTATCCGGACATTTGAGGGCATATCTGAGAGGGCCACTATAAAAAGCAGTGGTCCCAAGACAGTGCCCTGTGGAACACCGCTCACTATTTGTGTGTTCTTAGAGGTGGCTCCATTTGCCACTACTGCCTGACTCCTATCTTTCAGGAAGTCATGTAACCACACTCCAAGTTTTCCAGCTATGCCGAGGTCACGCAGTTTGTGGCATATCATACCATGATCCACCTTGTCAAAAGCTTTTGTAAAATCAAGGTATATTACATCCACATTTGATTTCGTGAGTAACAGCCTCAACACCCAGTCATAATGTTGTAAGAGCTGGGTCAGGCAGCTCCTACCTATAGTAGAAGACACTTGCCTAAGTATATACATATATATATATAATATATATATATATATATATATATATAATATATAATATATATATATATATGTATGTATATATATATATATATCTTATTCTCATTGTTCGCAATTACATACACACATTACACAAACACATAATATAAAAAGATATCAATACGTTTATTCGTAGCTGTGCGGTAAGCAGCATGTTTCTCAGCGACATGATTCAGGGTTCAGTTCCACAGCGTGGCAACTTGGGCAAGTGTCTTCTACTATAGCATCGAGCCGACAAAAGCCTTGTGAGTGAATTTGGTAGACGGAAACTGAAAGAGGCCCGTATGTGTGTGTTTGTGGTCATGTTTGTACCCTACGAACCACTTAACAACCAGTGTTAGTGTGTTTACGTCCCCGTGGTTTAGCGGTTCGGTAAAAGACAACGAAAGAATAAGTGCTCGCCTTTAAAAAATAAAACCTGGGGTCGATTTGTAGGACTAAAAGTCTTCGAGGTGCCCCAGCATGGCCGCAGTCAAATGACTGAGAAAAATATAAGATATACACACACGCATACATCCGCTATATACAATATAAATGTCCATACGTTTAGAGAGAGAGGGCGGAGATAGAGGAGCGGTTTGAAGAGAAAAAGGGAGGAATTGCGCAATGTGAGTTAAGTAGGTTATGTTTGTTTATTCACACATAAATGGATTAATCTGTGAAAAGAAAGCAGACAGGTAAACAGGAGGTTTGTTGACAACTATAAAGCGGACCAATTCATGGCCTTGCTGGTAAAAGTACCTAAGCTACATTGGTTTGTTTGTTACACATTTATAATTACGCTAGGCCTTCATCGTAATGCATGACCACGCACGATTTGTCGACAAGGAAAGTGATGAAAAATAGATGGCGAGAGAGTAAACAATGACAGTTCTGTGAAGCAGTCCTCAGATAAAATGTTTTTCAACCCTGACCATCGCAGCTTTTTAGAGGATAAGTAGCTCCGAATTGTCACGTGTACTTTGCTTATTTAAGATAGCACGGTGTGACCGGAGAGAAATTTAGCCATTATTTCTGATATACAGGGTGACTGCGCAGTGTTTTTGTTTGTTATTTAAAAATTTTGGCGATCTTTCGTCTCTAGTAGACCTTTCCGTCGATTTCCGCAAAAAAATTTTTTTTTTTTTACATATGGGCTTGCGGGAACTTTTGAAGTAATGAGAGCGAAAGAGACTAAGAGAAAGCGATTGTATGACGAGGGAAGTTCTTTTGAAGTTACCATGCATGGGAGCATTGATGTACATTGTGTGGTGTGTGTGTGTTGTGGGATGATGGGTGTGGGAGACAGAAAGTATGTTGTGTAAGTGAAGTGCTTCTGTTAGTGTGTGTGAAGAGACAGAGAGAGTCCATGCACGGTAAAAGAACTTCCCTCGTCATACAATCGCTTTCTCTTAGCCTCCTTCGCTCTCATTACTTCAAAAGTTCCCGCAAGCCCATATGTAAAAAAAAAAAATTTTTACGGAAATCGACGGAAAGGTCTACTAGAGACGAAAGATCGCCAAAATATTTTCTTGTAAAAGACAAAAGAAAAATAGGAGAGAGAAAGAGAAAACAATTTTGGTGTACAAATAATTTAGATAGGTTTTGATAAAAAAAAAGACAAATTTAAAATCAATTTTCATGAAGGGGAAAAAGACCTTCAAAATTTATGTAGTAGGAGGGTATCCAGAAATGTATGTAGTAGGAGGGTATCCAGAAATTTATTTCCATCAATAAATAATAAATTGCAGCTCGCTATTATCCAACATCTTATATCCTCAGTATCATCGACGTCACATAACTGAGTTCGAGCGCACTCTCTAGGAACACACACACACGCAAACACACACACACACGTAAGGTAGGTAGTAAGTTATCTTCCATAAATCGGTCATCATCAAAAAGGGAGCCACACATCAGTATTTGAATTTCTGAAAGATATGACAAAAATGCAGAAGGAATAATTTTTAGTGTCAAATGTAGCGGTACACAGAGATCTTCCCCCAGCAAAACTCACTAACGCTAACCCAAGGAAAAACAGAGCAACCCTCTCTTTCTCTCTCAGCACTCACCCCCACACATACATACATACATGTATACACATACATACACACACATATATATATAAACATATATGTACACACACACAAACACGCGTATATATTCATATATACACATATAAGCATATGTACGATCATACATACACATACATCAACGATAATATTAACAACCTCTAAATCTCTTTTCTTTAAAGTACCTTTTCAATTTCACAATTCTGCGATACCTATCGTGTACCCCTCTATCTCTCTCTCAAAAAGGAAAAAAAAAAACAAATAAATAAAATTAAAAGAAAAGAAAGAAAAGTATCACTTCAGATCCATTTTATATTTTAGAAGTGTAAAAAATAAACGCGTCTAGTATCATTCAAGTATTATATGAAGTAACTTTACTTCTCGATCCTGAACTGAGAATTTATAGTACGAAGGTGGAATCTATTCTGTGAACCAATGTAAAGGGGAAACTGATGGTGAGCTCGTAGAATCTTTAAAGTGACTTTGAAAAAAAAAAAAAAGGTCAACTTTGTCTTTCATCCTTTGAGAATCTATAAAATAAAGTATCAATCCAGTATAGAGCCGATAGTATCAACTATACCCATATTCCTCAAAATTGCTGACCTTGTATCTAAATCAAAACTCATTATGATCGATGGTAAATGTAAATTCAGCATTTACACCAGGCATATGCGACCTTTTTCGTGAAGCGGGCTTCATGAGACTTGGTTCATCATGAGACAAGCCGCACTACTAAAAGCATTGAAGGTAATTTTTCGCTAGGCGTTGCCATTCAGGAAGTCTCGCGGGTCGAAGGTTGCCCTTAACTGATTTAAATAAAGTTATGAAAATCTCAGGCGCGGCTGTGTAGTAAGAAGCTTGCTTGCCAACCACATGGTTCCCGGTTGGCAAGTGTCTTCTACTATAGCCTCGGTCCAACCAAATCCTTGTGAGTGGATTTGGTAGACGGAAAATGAAAGAAGCCTGTCGTGTGAATGCCTATATACATTGACAACCGATGTTGGTGTGTTTACGCCCCCGTAACTTGGCAGTTCAACAAAAGGACCGATAGAATAAGTACCAGGCTTTAAAAACAAACACTAGGGTCGATTGATTCGACTAAAATTCATCAAGGCGTTACCCCAGCATGGCCGCAATCGAATGAAACAAGTAAAAGATACATACATACATACATACATACATACATACATACGTACATACATACGCACAATAACGTGAATAGCTAATCGTTGCTTTTCGTCTTCAGAGAACACCTGAACCTTCAGACGATGTATGTTCATAACACACACGATTCACCGAAATCAGAGAACTTCGAAATATGCTCCGACTTTGTGTCTTCCCAACAGAAGCTACCCCGCCAGACCGAGCATGAGCTATTACAGGGATGCACGCTGACATCAGCACGCATTAGCAAATAATTTATTAGCAGATTCCTATAAAAGAGCCTTAGCTCTTCTTAAATTGATCGGTCCGGCGGCAGCATCGACTAAGGAGACACACTCCAAAGTCAAATCAAAACACCACGGTGTCTCAAAATTCCTTTACACCTGTGAATCTCGTGTTATGAACACACGTCTAAAGGTGGGAGATTTTCTCCGATGGCGTGAAATAACAGCGATCAGATATTCACGTTCTAATTAGCAGAACGTTTTCAGAAATGAATATATACGATACTATTTGGATTCTCACTGGAGAGAGAGAGTGAGAGAGAGAGAGAGAGAGAGAGAGAGAGAGTGCGTGTGTGTGTGTAGGGGGGGGTATGTATTCTATGGACGTTGCAGACTGAAACTGTTTTTAAGTGTTATTATTAGGCACTTTATACCAAACTCTCTCTCTCCCTCTTTCGGAGGCTGGTGGTGCTTGCAGCCAAATCAACCTAGGTATTTGATTGGTACTCAGGTACTGGAGCCAGTGAAAACTCAAGTAATATAACTCTTCATAAGCGACAATTTGGACTAATACACGGAAGATTCATTTCATGTCAGCAGGTCCGTTGTTACGGATAGATTAGTGGTTTCCAAACTATTTCTCTCTCTCTCACACTATATATATATATATATATATATATATATAGAGAGAGAGAGAGAGAGAGAGACCACACAGAGTGCTATAATGATTTAGAATGAATGAATCGCAGATATCACCTTTCGAGGGTTACTCTCGGTGGTCGTTCGAGTAATTAAAAATCTGCCTCAGTTCACACTTAACCTTTTTTGTTTGTTTATTTTTCACTAAAATGAAGGACAGGTTTGATCATATGTCCACCTAGATACACTCTGACAAAAAAGAATGCTCATAGATTTCATCAGAATGGATTTGGCTCTGTCGAATATTAACAATTGCACGTACTCACAGGCAGTGGCGGACTGGCTAGGTTGTCAGCTTGCCCGATGGCAAGTGGACGGACCCTCGTGCCATTAGAATCCATATAAGGGGGCCCATGATAGTATCTAGAGGGCCTATCCCCTCAAGTTTGAGAATTTTTTATTCACTCCTGGAAGATTGCATTATTTCAGCCTGGCTGTTTGTAGACAGTTGAAAAGAATACTTTTAACCAAAAAAAAAAAAAAAAAAAAAGTAAATGGCAGCATTGTAGTTGCGGGTGGGCCCCCTTAGTCACTTGACAACCAATATTTTTAGATCCAGTCCACCACTGTTTACACGTACAAATGTACGTGTGAAAGCAATATACATATACGCTTGTGTGTGTGTGCGCGCGTTTTAACATTGTATCTTCTATGTGAGAGGATATATTTAGATGTATAAATAAGCTGAACCTGTTTGGAGTTATTATTGCTTTTGCTGTAAAAAACAAACAAATCCAATAATTCGATATCAACAAGTTTCCTTGACACACAAGTGTGGACTTACAAGAACGTGTTCAAACATGACTGACTGACGACTAGGCATTTACTCCTGTCATTTGAAATGCAGTTAGTGTTCATTGTGAGGCTGCAAATTTGTTAGGGGTAGGAATATAATCGAATATATCGATTCCTGACGCGATTAACACTTGATATTATATTTTAGTGAATCCGGAGAGATAAAAGGCAAACGGACGAAATTTGAACTTAGACCCATAAGGCGGACGAAACAAAACCCTGTTAACCATTTAACCTGGTGCTCTGTCGTGCCCTGCCACTCCTACGTCCTATTACTTTATTCGTACATGGGCCTTTATGTGGTTGTTCGACCTGCTAAAATTAGCAGCAAAAATTACCTGTAAATCGAACACGTTTAATAATGGGACCCAGTTTCCCTTCAGATGATAAGAAAACAGATGAGATGGTCACGGTTGAAGTGTTTGATCACAGGTCTGCTGGATTCGGGTCGACCTGGTGTTGAACACCTAAGCACTTAGTAATTTAAATCGCCGCTCATTTAATCTCTTCGCCCACCTTCCTACTATTACATAATTTACATATATCAACACTAGTAGTAATACCCACATCATCTTCATAATAATATCCACATCAATATCTATAGACCTCAATTTATATCAACATCAACTGTATTAATATAAATCTAAACGAACCAACATGGGAGCCTCCGTGTAGTCGCTCGACATGCTAGAAATAGTAGTTAAATCTCCCTTAAAATACATCCACCTATCTTGAAAAAGGAAAGATACATTAGATTATTTGGTCCCACAAGCTTTATCCCAGAAAACAAAATGGATGGTCACAAATGGAATATCTTTGAATATAGATCTATTCGATAAAGGCTGACCTTGAGATAAACAAACATAAATATGATAGCAGTAATAATACTGACACAGTTATCTATTAACACTGGCACTGATGTTAGCACAATAATAAGCACTGACATTTGATATCAACCAAAACAAGAGTGATACTGAACAAAACAACATTAGCATTCCTATTAACACCTATGTTACTGATAATGGCATCAACAATAACACAAGGGAGCCTCTATAGTGCTACTCGCACGCGAGAAATAGTAGCAAATAACTCCATTGGAAACACACCGTATCATCTTTAAAAAAATGTTGCATAATCTGGTCCTGGATTCTCAGCACGTAAGAAAAAGATGGGAGAGACACGACAAGAATGTTTTTCAGCGATCACAGCTGATGGGGGTTAAACAACAACAATAACAATGATATCAACAACAACACTGATGTTCATATCAACACTGTGACAACACCGCCAAGAATTGTTAATATTATATTAACAATAACTAACAATGGGAAACTGATAACAACACTAAAATCTCTTATCAAACTGACAATATTTACAACGAAACTGACATTCATATCAACAACCGACAACACTGACATCACGAAAAACTTGATATTTGTAATATTAATAACAATACTTCATAATAAGATTTTCTTTTATCAAGGTCCACCATGATCCGTTCTTAAAAGGAAGGATCATAACATTTTGAATGTATAACAGTATATTACTGGTATACATCCTACCAACCCAGACATGCACCCTAAATATAATATTTAGTTACAGACGTACTGTAAGTGTTTGTACTATTTTCGACTGACAACATCAACAAAGTAATTATAAAGCCGAGTACCTTGAACAACATTGCTGCGTCTTCAGCAGCAACTATAGATGAAGACGACGACAACGACGACGGCGATGAGTGAATGAGGGAGACCTCTACGCGGTCGTTGGGGCTAGTAGAAATAGGAGCTAAATCTCCCTCAAATGCAAAAACGAATACATTTGGCAACTGTAAAAGTAGAAAACCTTAAAGATACAGGCTGGTTGCAGTTAGCATGCCTTTAATAATAGGTCTGCTTGGGGCTAAAACAACAGTAACATCTAGAGACGAACAAACGAACGAGTCGCTCGATTAGTTAAAAATAGCAGTCAAACTCCTTCAAATCACACCCCCAACGTCTTAAAAAGGTGAAGGAGGCATACAAACCTCTATTGCATTTGCATTTAGTATGCAAGGGTATTTTCTCCCCAGAAGTTATTGTTTATAGTTCTAGATATAGGTTCTATGCTTGAAAACGAAGGCGAACGGTCATGCTACAATTATTTAAAAGACTTAGAAATGTGACAATGGATATAGCAAACCGGCGAACTCTGTGCCGGAACGCATTGCTCTGTTCCTTCGAGGCTAACTTGAGTCTTTCGTATGTCTAGAAACAGGGCCGTCTTAGTATGTTAGGCCCCTGAGCAAATCAATACATTGGGCCCTAAAGTATTTATTTATTTTATTGACAGTCAGCTCTGGCGTACTTAGATCAGAAGTAGACCAGTGAAGCCTCAGTGCCCGGTGCACCCGCACTTTAAGACAACACTATCTGCAAGGTGCATCTAGGTATAATTTACAACTTTTGAAAATTCATATTAATGCGTGAAAAGCACGTTATTAATTTTTTGGTATGTACATCTTCGCGGATGTACATAGCAACTCCACTATGACCCCTTTCTTTTCTGTCGGTCTGTAACACAACATACTGTGGTAAGTGTATTTCTGCAATTGCTACTATACATAAGGCTTCATTGCATACAACAAGGTCTCTCAGGAAAATAATTTATACTAAGAGTTAACAGTCCTCTGATGGATATATATATATATATATATATATATATATATATATATATCCCGCTCTTTATATATAAATGGCACTCGGTCGGTTGCGATGAAGAAGGTTATAGTTGACCTAATCAAAGGAACAGCCTGCTCGCGAAATTTTCGAGTACGGAGATTCTGAGCACCCTTACTCGGGGAGATTCAACGGGGAGAGTGAAATAAAGTTGTAGTGAAAGAGTGCAGCAGAGCCTCGTGAAGCTTTGGGTGTTTTCGCGCAATAAACACTCACAACGCCCGGTCTGAGAATCGAAACTGCGACCGCTAGTCCGCCTCCCTAACCACTGGAGCCATTGCGCCTCCACTATATATATATAAATTTTATTTAAAAAAACATATATATATATATATAAACATTATTATATATATATATATATATATATATATATATATATATATATATATATATATATATATATATTTTCTAAATGTTCAACTTCAAAACCGATTTTTAAAACTTTCGATCCGAAGGGTCGCCAGTAATTTTTTTTTTTTTTTGCTTTATCTACAACGCATCACGAAGTAGGGGGAAAAATAGAGATCCGCTGATCTAAAGCTATAACAACGACGACGACGACGATGTCAACAACAGGAGCCTGCTACTACATCAGCTCCCACCTTGGTACACACAACATTGAATTACAGGACAAGGGAGGAAGGGGTCAAGGCATTCGTTGTACAGCTGGATCAAATCCTCTCCGTTTTCCTTTAGTAAATGACCGGTTACTTATTTTCTCTATCTCTGGCGATAAGAAGGAAAACGAAGTCGATCGCTACGTGTTCTAAACTCAAAACAAACATCGAGTGGGAAGTAAACATTAGGAGGCATTTAGTGTAGCTGTTCTCTACAGTTTCTGCTACGTCATCATCTTACTACATTAATAATTGCTTTTAATTTGGTCAGAAGGCCAACAATTTTGAGGGAAGTAATTATTCGATACCATCAACCCTACTATTCCACAGGTATTTTATTTTTACTGACCCGGGTGGAAGGTAAAGGCAAAGCCGACCTGGGCGGGATTTGAACTCAGAAAGTAAAGAACTAAAAAAAGAAAAGCTGCAAAGCATTTTGTCCGACGTTCTTACGATTCCGCAAATCCATGTTTTGAGTGGGATGGGAATCGAACAGTATATTTCGTTTTATCGATCCCAGTATTGGACTGATACTTCATTTTATCAACTAAGAAGAATGAAAAGCAAAACTGATACTAAGGAGATTTGAACTAAGAACGTAAAGAACCATAACTAAATATTGTTAGCAGGTTGCGTGGAGGCTCCTTCGATGATATCGGTGAACAAATCCAGAACATCCTTATGTATTAACACATCATTTCCCCTTTTTTCGTCATAACTACTGATTGCCAGTAGCAAAAGTAATGTCCTAAACTAAAAAAAAAAAAAAATGCTTCGAACGTGTTTCGACTTTCCTTCTAAATATTTCCACTGTAATGATAATCCACTAGGAAGTGGTGGTTACAACATCAATAATAACAATACGTACTCGTAGAAGCTAATGAGAAAATCTCCGCACGATTGCACGAAATTTTCTTCGAATTATAATCTTACATAATTAAAAAAAAAACATTGTAAAAAGTAGTCCTAGTTAATGAAATAAAAAAAATAGTCTTGACTAGAGCGACCGTGATCACAGGCATGCTCGATTGGGTTGATCTGGAGTTAAACAAGCGATACAACTATTTACTTGCAGTTGTTTTTTTGAGCCATCGACGGAGCTTCTAAGTGGTCGCACAAACTACTAGAAATAGCAGCTCAATATCCTTCAAAACACACTATTATTCTTTGAAGACTTAGTGGATAATGTACTTTTAAGTGCACTGGGAAGAGGAAGGGGTAGTCAAGGATAGAAAGCCTTTGATCACCGTCAAGGCTGACCTTGGGCGTCAGTGATGCGCGCGCGCGAGTGCTTATATATACACACATATATATAATTTCACTGAGGAAGGATGGTTTATGGAATTACCCTGAGTTTCCCGTCCATAAAGGGTTTAACTTTGTGACGTATCGTCAGACCCCAAAACCTGTTGGCCCAAGACTTCTTCAAAATATGGAGGAAAGGCCTCGCTACGAATATGTGTGTGTAAACATAGTTTAGCATAAATAGAAAAAATATAATGTAAACTTAAGCTCGGTATCTTTTTTACACACAAACAAATCTGCAAAGCCATCGCAAAAACTCTTACTCAGAGTTTCACGTTCCCATTCGTCGGACAGTTTTTATATATACACTAGAGAGGAGTAACTTTGGTACTGACATCCCTATCGGTAGAACTACTAGCGCCAACACAACATAAATTGCTGCTGCTGCTACTACTACTACCACCACCTCTTGCAGCAGCTGCAACCACTACATCTACCACCACAACCACTACGGTTGCTTCTACTAATACGTTATGAGTACAGCAACATTATTTAAAACTATCTCACAATATAAATATTTAGACGTCTCCAATGCCGGCAGCAGCAGAAATAACAACAACAGTAGTAGTATCACACCCGGCGCTGCTCATATTAATAGTTTAATATGAGACACATACCGCCAGGAGTAAACTACTTGAGATATTAATGTTGCTACTACAGTTAAACCTACCCCCTAACAATAATAATATTAGTTACTAGTAAGCACTGTTAACAGCTTATCGAAAGCTTAAGCAATGATAATTTTTTTTTTTGTAATTTTGGCAAAAGGCCACAAACTTTTTGGAGGAGAGAGGGATATTATATCCGATTGAATCGACCCAGTATTTGGTTGGTACTTAATTCATCGACTCCGGGAGGGAGAAAGGCTACGTGCTAGATATTTTACTCGGCGTTCTACAATTTTGACAATTCAGCTTCAACCCAAAGAGGAAGCATATTATGCGATCGTTCGACTTGCTATTAATAGCAACTAAATCTTCCTCCAATTAAACTTAACCATCTTAAAGGCGAAGAAAACACAGGATAACGTCCTCGATGCTTTAACTGAAATGAAATGTCAGGATAGACACGATTGTACCGTCTTTCATCAGATGTGTTCTACTTGGCAAGTACTTATTCCATCGATTTGCAAAGGACGACATAGTCAATAGCGGCAGGATTTGAACTCAGAATGTAAAGGGACATAACTAAATAAAGCAAGTAATTTTATCCAGCGCTCTATTGATTCTACTAAATTATTTAGCCGCTATTACAATTACGTACAGCGACGAGTAAACCGCTAAGCTCTGTGAAACTCAACAATACGATTCGATTTCGATTCTTACTCAAAATCATTTTCATATATTTTTCAATTGCTGTTTAGAGCAATGTGTTAAACGTCCCCATTTTATCTGCTTGCTCCAGATAAATTTCGCATGTACACACAAGCCATCAATGAAGGAGCCTCTATGCAGTCACTCGAACAGCAAGAAATGGCACCCAAATCAAATTCTACTGTCTTAGAAAAGAAAGCCATGTCAGACAACGTAGTCCCAGATATACAAAAATACGAAGTAGTCAAGGTTGGAACGCCTTTGGCTATAGTTCTATTCAATCAGAACTGACCTGGGCTAAACAACGCGTACTCGTACACAAATAATAATTTATAACTTTAGCGCAGTCACTTTTTTTTTTTTTTGTGGGGTGGATTTCGTAAAATTGAATCGTACTTTATTGACAGAATTTGAACTCAAAATGTAAACGATCGAAATTAAAGGTTTCAAATATAGAAGCTTGTGGAGGAAGCTGTCGATTATATTGACCTCGAAAGGGAGAAAGGCAAAACTGACCTCGGCAGAATTTGAACGCAGAAAGTGAAGAGCTGTAACATTTAATAGGAAACATTTTGTCCAATGCTCTATCGATTTTATCAACAGTAACATAACATACGAGTGAACTACTACTACTAACAAAAATATAATTACTACTACTACTGCTATGTTCATTAGTATCAACAATACGCACCAACTAGGAAGTCTCTTTGCGGTTGTTCGCTCTGCTAGAAATAGCTGCAAATCTCTCTCAGCTAGCAACCCACTGGCTTAAAAAAGAAATATCACTCAGAATATCAAGACGGTCACGGTCGAAACGCCTTCGCTCACGCGTATGTTTATTCGGTCAGGGTTAACGACCTGAAGCAATACAACTGCACTAACAGTATTTACTCACTACCAACACCTGCTACTAATATGCCGCTGCTAGTACCATTACCACAGAACTTGTATCAACAACAGAACTAGCTCAACTACTACAGCTAAACGTCTAGTAACAGCAGTTCCACCAAAAGAGTTACTATATACAAACCAATAACAATTACTGTTTCTATTACAACACACTAAGAATCAAGGCACAAACATGGAGGCCAAATAAAATTTCACCACCGTTATAATTTTTTTTTTTTCTGAGGGAGGGGGATTTGTAATATAGGCATGAGGCCACAAATTTTGGAAGGATGATATTGTCAGATAGATCGACACGTACTTGACCAGTGCACATTTTAGTAAGAATGGTGACTGGTTTGAAAGTTGGATGGATAAAGAATCTGGGTAGCGAGGAAATAAATCGTGGCATTATCTATATTTGTATAGTCAGTCAGGAGCTAAATTAATTTCTATATGAAGAGGTTCTTCATATTTTATCATTTACATAACGACAATGGCCTGGATATGTTCAGAAGTATGCCGGCGATATAGCTGGATTAATGTGCTATAGGCTATCTCTTCATTTAATGATAGCAGAACATAGGCTGCCAAATAAAAGTTGTCTTGCAGTATGTTTGTTAGTTATGTCTCTTTACACTCCGTGTTCAAATTATGTTTGGGGAGGGGTCTATTTTACCTGTCACCCCTTCCGAGATGGATAAATAAGTACCAGCAATGTACACGGATCAAATTACTTGTCTTTCTCAACAAAAATCTATAGTCTTGCCTTTCATGAATTCTCGCTTTTAACACTTCCATCATTGAAGACGAGGTTAGAACACTTTTGTGTCACATTCTTAAAATACCGTCTGCTAATTCCTTGTAAGCCCTCCTTTACCATTTGAAAGTGGAAAACTATTTTTCCTGTCGGAATATGAATATATAGCAAGTGAGAGATATCGATCACTTCCACCAACTGATCTAACTTAATATCACTGTTCTGTATTCAAACCTCGCCGATTGGCTGTATTTTTTATCTTTCCCCTATTACCTACCCGGTTCCATAAATTGAGAAACTATTAAGAATTATTAATAATGGGACTGTCATTTGAATGTCTCTTTAACGCCCCAAAAAACAATGTCAAAGCAACAAGCGCTAATGCAATCACGTTTCTTTACACACACACACAGAGTAAACCACTACACAGTCACTCGGTTCGCTAGAAATAACATCTAAACCTCCATCGACCCAAACCATACTATTTTCTTAAAGGAAGAGGAAGGACCCACTTAATAAATGTAGCCCTTTATATACCCGTTAAAAGACGTAAAGCTTACGCCTGAAATGTCTTTGATCATAAGTCTACGTAATAAAGTTTAACATGGAGCTAAACAATAACAACTCTCTGCTTTACCCCCTCTTTCTCTCTTTTTCATATATACATATTTTTTTTTAAAGTATGAAGCATAAAA
This sequence comes from Octopus sinensis, assembly GCF_006345805.1. NCBI lineage: Eukaryota > Metazoa > Mollusca > Cephalopoda > Octopoda > Octopodidae > Octopus > Octopus sinensis. The sequence goes on along the minus strand of NC_043000.1, from coordinate 103,984,827 downwards.
TCTAATGCGATGCCTTTATAAAGAAATGTTTCATTCATATCTTTCCCAACGACATTAAGCAAAAAGTTTTGACAGTGAATCGATACGGAATTGCGAACATTATTCGCCGACAACTTGCCGGCAGCCGCTGAAGTAGGACACTTTCTCACACAAACACATCACTTTGTAAACAAACACTAATTTATCAAGGTTGAATGTTTACAGGTAGAGCTAAATATATATTAATAATGAGGCGCAGTAGCTGAATACATAGAGGAGCAACCACTGGGCTTTTCCTTCATAGATTGAGAACATAACCGGCACAAGGGTCTGTTGTGTACTTCAATATGGCTCATTACGTTACCTCTATATCATACAGTCCCAAATGGTGATTATCCTGATAACAACCTGGTTGAGTTTGGGCCGGAAAGAAGCATACAATACAGAAGGGGGGGGAGAAAGAGAGGACGATATAACATGGTGATTAATTTTTGGCAAATTGAGTCCACAACTTAGATTCAATTCCCGGTTGAAATCGCTTCTTCTTCCTCTCCTACTACAATTTCTTTTATTTATATCGAGCCGATGAGCGAGTCTCTTCGCGATTACTCGACCTGGTACAACTAGCAGCCAAATCTCCTTTAGATAATACACATTAAATAGAATAGTCCTATATTAGCTCCTACCTAAAGTGGAATACATTAAGCTAGTGTTCCAGATTATGATATAAATATAAAGCCCCAACATCATACAGGATATTTCAACGAAAAACATAGCCCACAGTAAACCTGCTCTGATGGACAGGTTTTAATTATCCTTTGCATGAAGGGTGAAGGTAGTAGCTAACTTGCTTTATATGCATACATTGAGCTCTGCATTCAGAAGTACTGCTTCAATGATAATTGTCCAAAGTTAACTGTTGACAACAATTACGGTATTTGTTGCTTTAAGATATTAGGTAAGGTACATACATTCTGATCCACAACGAAGGGTTAATAAAGCTTTATAATGGTGGAGTGAAGAAAAAAAAAAAAAAAAAGGAAAAGCGTTTAACAATGCTTAAAGTTTTTCCTTGGATTGTATCGCTAATACTGCAGTCAAATTTCGTGAGCGGAGATAAGAGAGAGTAAATATTCTTCCCCCGCTATAGATGTGGAACAGCACGCGAAACGAGGTGCAGAGAACTATATCAAACAGGCTGGGAGCTAGAATGTAACCTTGCTGAACCCAGAAAACAAATTGCAAAGACCATCGACCTGGATCCATGAAATCACTAATGCTTACATTTAAATAACATGAAGGACTTCTGAAGATGCGTAGAAACTTTTAAGGAACGTTGCACGAGTATGCGACAGTGACTGTCAAAAGCGTTTTGTAAAGTCAATGAACTCCACAAGAAATAACTTGCGCTGCTCCTTGAAATTTTGCGTTAGTTGATACTAAAAGTCTTACTATTGGTTAGGCTTTAGTGGAGTCCATTCGCTGTATTTTTACGACGACTTAAACCAAAAGGAAAATCAGTTAAAGAAGGTCTTCTTTCCATAAAACCTTGTTAGGAAATGTTTCTGTTGCCACTGCAATCCCATCGCTCGCGTGCCATTATAAAGGCTGCAGAAATGATCACCTCAGGGATCCTAGTGAATTAACAGTAGTCCTCAGAATATATATAAAGGATAAACTTATTTGTCAATACAAAGATATCTTCTTTTCCCCCGCATAATTTAATGGGAATTTGTTGGAGAGAGAGAGTGAGTGAGTGAGAGTGTGTGTGTGTTTTGAAATGGTAAGATAGATGTCTACGTTCAAATGAAAATAAAATCATAAATTACAGCATGAACTATATACAAGCCTGCTGACTTCGCGCACATATTTACATAAAAACATCAATAAACAAAAAAAAAAGAAGCAAAATATCAATTTTGTATTTACAAAACATGGAATCTTTGATATTTTTAAAGAAAAGGAACGTAGTAAGTTAAGATGTCAGTAACATTTCTACGAGCATTAACGATACAAGTGAAGTGAATCAGTTCCAAATAAGAATCGAAACCGGGTCATGGACACTTAGCTAATACGTTATTGCCGCATACAATATACTGTTCTGTCGATAAATATAGGTTGTCAGAGCTATTTCAATAAATAAGGAGAGCAGTGATGAAAGTATGAACCTTCTCAAATGACAATTCAGAAGGAAGATATTGGCAAATCAAACTGTCATTTAAGAGTTCTCCGTTAGAGTACCGCAGTTGCTTTTGACAAGTTGGTTTCTATTGATTTTATTAATACATAAACACATTTTGCGCGCGCGCGTATGTGTGTGTACGAAATGTGGTGGAGACTTTTGTATAAACAAACACAATATACATTTTTTATGCATAACACGCAGCAAGTATTATAGATACAAAATACAATTATTCACGGTACATAACTGTTTTATGCCCAGTCATATACATATCTGTGTGTGTGTGTTTGTATACACACACAATTATTAGATATAATCAGTGGGTTATTCAGTTAACAACATATCTTTGCGTGTGTGTCATGAGACCTGACTGCAGTTATAACACTGAAAATTAAGGCATTACCAGGAATGTCACAAATGAACCCGAAAAGTCAGTCCTGAGGGACCGGACATAATTATTATTTATGATCAAATAGATATTGATTTTTTAATATAAGCAAAAGGCTATGAATTGCATAAGACGTATAGAAAAATGAAAAGCTAGAGCGATCTGGGCAGCATTTGAACTGGAAATTTAAAGGGACACTTACGAAATACTGTAAGGCATTTTGTTCGACACCACCGATTCTCCCACTCCTCCGCCCTCACAGTCAAACTAATTATAGCAACAGGGCAAGCAATATGAAACGATGTAAAGAGAAAGATAAAACTTACGAATGTTTTAATGGAACTTCAATATTGAGAGAAACGGCTCTTTTCTTGATTTCGGGTTGGAAATCTGCCAGTTTTGAATAGTCCTGATCTTGGTCAACAAGTCGAGCAGATTTCCTGCTCTCCAACAAGCGGACATCGTCCAATTTCTTGGATATTTCCAACACGTCGCTACAGTTGGCTGCTCTCACCCAAATTGTCACTTCGTTATTGAGTTGTTCGTGTTTCTGTACAAGTCCAGTTACTTCTCTTCCATTTAGAGTCACGTATACTTTTTGTCCTTCAAGTAAATGTACGGAGGACATGGCTTGGAAGCCAGGTCCGATTATGTTCTTCGAGTCCACTTCCTGAATAAGTCCGTTTTCGAATTTGACACAGTATGAAGAAGCCGGCGACGTGCCGGGTATCACTGACGACCGGTTTGAAGTTGGTTGGTTGTTGATGTTATTGTAGTCGGAGTTCATTCTAGTTGTGTCATTTGTTTCTCCCACATCAGGCGACGAGCGAACGGCCTGAATGACCCCAGTGTAGAACCGGCCATCTTGACAAGCAGCACTAATTTTGGTGCCGACAATCGACCGTTTCGCCAAACGTCTGTTTCCAAACATGATTTATATTCTGTATTTTTTCTAATTTTACTTTAAACGATTTATTTCAATAGTCGTATTTATATAAGAATGAGCAATTTTTCAAAACAAGTATTGAGGAAAGCAATTTAGCAAAAAAATTTTAAGAGGGAACTCATATCTGCACAACAAAAATAGGATACAGAGATCAATTTCAAAGGAACAACAGTTTCTTGATTTGACAGATAAACTTTTCCTAAGTTTGTAGCATACTCCTTGAGATAAAAATATATTAAGAGATTCTTTAAATTTTGATGTTTATTGAATCAACTGCCATAAACGTGTTGATTTCATTTTAGTACCGGAAAAAAAAAGAAAAAGATTAGCAAGTGAAAGAACCTGCCGGTTGTTTATGACGGGGAAATACTTCTGTATGTTATTTTGGGCCAATTTGTTCTTGTGGATAGGCTTCAGGTAGTGAGAGCCTAAGTTTAGTTTATCAACTACATTTGTAAGCCTATTTAGTTGGAGAAAGAGAGGAGCGGTGAGCGTATACAGTCCTCTTTTTGATGCCCCTATTTATAGAATTGTGTAATTGTCGGCTTTTAAGTAGACAGTTTCATGTCTTCTCCAGCTCGTGACGTGTTGTTGTCATTGGGAGAAGCAATATGACGCGAGAGCAATAGCAAAAAGAAATAAGAAAGAAAACCGGGAACTAAATAACAGATTTTAGTAGTAGTTGGAGAATGGTGTCAGGATACAGAGAAAAGAAAAATGATGTTTCGGATTGCCGATATTAATTAGGTAAAATAAGCAATTTGATGTTTCGAATCAGCAAAACAATACCCGTATAGTCGGGTTTGGCAAAGTTGTGTATGTCACGTATTCCGATGTGGAGTTCACTCTCAATCGATCAATCAATCAATACTGATATAAACAAACACAGAAAAATGTAAAGAATTAATTATGTGAAAAGTAGTACCTACTTTCATGAATGTATATCGACACAATTTTTTCGAGTGGAAGTAGTGGTGATAGTAAAACAATTTGAATTAAGACCAAAGCATAAAGATAAATGTCATTTTTAAGAAGGCTTTTGATAGCAATGACGAAAGTACGATGGCCAGCAGTGACCGAAAGCAGCAGAACGGTTAAGAAAAAGTCAACATCAATAGCAATAACAAATACCCCACCAACAATATAAATTATTTGCTTGAAGGTTAAATCCAGAATCTGTTTTGAGTTAGATTTTTTTTTCTTGCGGTGGTCCAGTAGTCTTAGACAATTATAAACATGTTAGGTTTTCTCCCTGTAGTTGAAGGTTCACCGGTTTGTTTTGGTTCTAAGAGTGGTGGGTGGAGCTCCACTTACCCCAACAAAGCCACGTGCTCAAAATACTGCTAAACGATTCGTTGATGAGTGCACTCCTTGCATTGTTATTGGTCAGTTTCTCAGTCAACACTGACGTCATTGGTCGCTATCGGGGTCACCAAGCCGGCATCTCATCACATATATACGGCTACACGTATATTACTATATATATATCGCTCTTGTTTACATATATATATATACACGTTTACTTCATTTGTAAAGGTTTTATCTTTATTTGTGCCCCTATAAAATTACCGGGGTGGGGGGAGACCTCTTTTCTTTTTTCATGGGAGTTAGTAGTCAATATTGAACTGTAATTGTAACTTACGGCAATATTGTACCGGGCTATGTTTGTATACAGTAAAGATTTTTCTGTAATGGAGGAAAATCGCTACTTTGGTCGGCGATCAAGGAACGGTGTTTGTTGTGAAAACATCCAAAACAAACCGAATCCAAATCAGACTAAATACCAAGAAGAAAATGATGGATAGAAGAACTCTGTGAGAGAAACTAATGTCTGAACTAAAGGCTGAACGATTTGTAAATTGAGACAGAAAGACAAAAATAAATGAGTGATTTAATATTAGAGGTGGTGTTGTAGGTTGACCTAGATGTCGATGGTGGCCAAATAAGAGCTGCTTGTCACTAAAACACACACACACACGTATACATCGACAGTTAACAAGTGTGATTTATTAATGACAATCCCGGTGTTTAGAAATAGTACCAACTTTGTATTATTGTTGTTGGTGTTGGTTGTAGGTGTAGAGAAATAACAACCGGCAAAGAGAACTCACGGATTTCTAGTGATTTAGGGAGGAACAAACAACTGTCGTTTGTAACACTCGAATTAAAAATAGGATCAAAACAATACCCTTAGAAAGAAATACTGTTATTATAAAAATAATAAATGATAATAATCATCAAAATAAAATGAGTTTTTTTTTTATGCCACAAGTTAAGATCCGATATATATGAAATATATTTAGCGAAGCGATGTGTGTAAAAACTTAAAATTAAATGTTTGTTTTAATAACGACGACACTGTTGCGTTGATAGGTGTAGAATAACAAACTCAATATCAGCAGTGTAAAAGAGAACAGTACCGTATTTAGAAATGTATATACCTGATAAATAATCTCAAAGCTTAATGATTACAAGACGTGGTGTTTATACAATATCCAGTGTGAACGAAAAAATATATTCCAAGTCCTGGTTAAAATGTGGAGCAATTAAAATACGCTTGAAAAAAAAAATGTTTGTGTATATTTATCGATTGTTATTGAACTTATTGTCAAATTCTGAATATTTTCCAATTCTCCGAGCATTATATCTGAGTAAATTGGGTTGCGTTACATTTTTATTTACTGTTTTTGTTTTTCGGTTGGTTACAACGTATAATTTGTTGTTTTGTTGGGATCTTTTAACCATACATAAATCATTGAACATCAATAAACATTATCTTGTTTCTCATTGGTAAAATATGGGGTCAGTGCAATTGAGGGCTAGAAATGACGCCTCAACAGTCTTTACGACTGCTATGTTATTGCCAAAGTTATCATCCGGTGGACTTGGTGATGCAAGCATAAATATAACATATTTTTACTCCAGTCGCTTTCAAAATATTTTAAATATCCATTCGACAAACTCTTACTTTTTTGCTTTAATTAACTCATATTTTTGGGTCTCAGTTAATGTAAGTCAAAGGTTTTGTATTAAATAATAGTCAGGAAATTCAACCGGCTTTTTTTCAGTATCTCTTGCTCAGTAAACAAACTGTAGCTGTTGACTAATTGCTATGTTTTTGGTGGATCTATCGTCTTTACTTACTCCCTGACACTTTTTTTTCAACTCGGCTTTCTGATGTTCCAAGCAGTATTTTAGAAAGCGCAAAAATGCTTACAACATATATTTACATGCCAAATTCCTATCTAAATTCAGCAAATCAATTTACTCTGCATGAAAATAAAAGATCAAATATTTGTTTTCGAGTAATGAAGTGTATGGTAAATACGCTTGCATACAGGTTGCCGGTTTTATTGGAAATTGCGTAACTCATGAAGTTCGGCAAAAAATATTCATATTGTAAAATGATTGAGTTAGTATCATAATTTATTAACTCTTATAAAAAATATATTAGCCTCAAAAAATTAAATTATTATTATTATTATTGTTTAGATTGGGAAAGTGACCTTCAGCAATAACAGTAGCATTATCTGGGACAATTACTGGAACAGCCAGCTTGTTTATTACAGTCGAGTGTACAGATATTTACTGATAACTCCACACAACACTCTCTTTCTCTTTCTGCCTCGGAGTATTATGTATGGAGGGAGACAGAGAAATCAACTTCATTCTGCTTATAATTCTAAGCGAGAAGTTAAAATAGTTGTGGTGTGAGTAACATAATGCAAGGGAGAGTGTCCGGTACGGGGTAAGAATGGGAGAGGAATGACGAAGTATTCACGTGTCAAAGAAGAAAACTAGAAGGCAGCCCTCCTACTTTAAATATTAAGCCAAAACGATAGAAAATGTAATTTATCTTTAAAGCGAAAAGCGTTCATCAAAACACTGAGAGAGTGAGTGAGTGTTTGTGAATGGATGAAGGAGTAATTAAAGAGTACGCATGTGTGATCGGTGAGTAAGCTTAAGGTGCCTGAAAAGCACCGTAAAACATACATCCTACAAGAAGCCTATTTCCTCTGTGAAAACAAAATATATATGGTGGTCGAGAAGTGAAACGAATCGGAGTGCCAGTTACTCATAAACATTCCAGGGAAAATAGCATATGGCAAGATGGTGGTGCTATTAGGAAGTCCTGATTTTTCTATAGAAACTTCGGTACATTCGCCCGTGGCGTTCGCCTATTCCCTGTCAATTTTGTATCTTGTTTCCAGCTTTATTAGTGTGTTATCAGATGGTTTGCAAGGTAAATAAAAAAAACCTCTAGCCAGTTCCTCGTTTGACAGCTTTGGAACTTTCCTAAGCGGCTGCCCCGTGTTTAACATTGTCAGACATAACACTACATATTTAGAATAATTCCTTGAACCCATTACCAAAATTCTATACCTCATATGTCGTTTATATATATATATATATTTATATATACACACTATGGTGATTTCAGTGATGCACGTCGTTTTTGTAAACGTGTACAATGTATAATATAAGTCCTTTTATGGTTATTTTTGTAACAAATTTTAATGCTCGCCGTCTAATATTGGCTGAAGGTGTTTATCTTTATTATACACGCTAACAATTATACTTACTTATACTTAACGAAGTTTTTTTTTTTTCAAGAAAGTATTCATAATTACTAACAATCAATAAAATATGCATCGTTTGACATACGCTTGTTAAGTACCTCATGTAAGCATCATGAACGAACATTTCTTCTTTAAACTACTTACGAAAAACAGAAAAATTCTTTGAGTACAAATCTATTTAGTAATTTCAACAAATTTCGAATGAACCTTCATAAATTTTGTTTCGCTCAACTCCAGTAATCTAAGTTTTCCATTACTGTCGGGACATATTTTTAAGAGTAGCTCTTCCCTTTTACTATTTCTGTATTCGTGTTTTTTCATATATATATAAATCGGCTTCTCACCGGCTTTAATTTATTCAGTTGTTTTTTATTCTTGTTTCGTTTTTTAATTAATTTCTTCGAAACCGTTACTTTCACATACATATGTTCTGTGTATATATATATATATATATATATATATATATATATATATATATATACATATATATATATATATATATATGTTCGCACTTAAAAACAAAGAAAACGAGAAGGTACAATCTAACCCGAAGTACTCAATGTACATAAAATGGATATAATCTTTTATTAAAATAACTCACACAAGACTAGTCCTGTTGTCTTCAATTTAGAATTTTGTTACATGAATTCTAAAGTATAAAGGAAGAAGACCTAGTTCTGTAAATCATTCATGTTTATATATGTATATATATACATGCACTTTTTCGTTGGGACCGAATTAACATTAAGTAAAAAGAAAAAGGGAAAAAATGCACGTGCAAAGGGTGTAAATAGAAAGGGACACCAGTTATTTTCCCAGTGCCTAATTGACCACAACTATAAATATTTCTTAATAAAAAGTTACAGATTTTTATATCTTTTTCCTGCTGTCCTAGTTACGAATAAATAATTTGCTTACATAGCTAACAGCTATTCTTAATATAGTTATAGTGGAGAGGTCTTGCGTTGAAGAAAACTGAATTATTAATCCATTATTTCACATTCAGCACCCTTCAGAGAATTGAAGGGTCGAGGAGGAACTGTACTGTTGGGCTGTGCTTAGGGCATAGGTTGGCCTTAATCTGGCATTGTTGTATACATACATGTATGTATGTGTGTATATATATATATATATATATATATATATATCAAAACTATGTATATGTATTTTTTTTCTATGTATAAGTGTGTATATATGTTTATGTATGTATATGTATCTATGTATGTATGTGTTTATATATTTACATGTTTATTATATATATATTTGAGTATTTTCGATGAACATTTTGAATTGTGAATATATTTAATATACATTGTGTAATTTGTTATTTGTATCAAGAATTATTTTTACTCTAAAAATGTTTTTAATATATACTTCAAATATAGCTATTTGATACATTATCAAACATCTTAATTCTTGCTTATAATCTAAGAATTTGAAACAGCTGATCACCTATCTTATTCCTTGTGTCAATTCTGACAGACTTTGAATTGAGTATTTCAATGCTAATTTCCTTCTAGACGCAGTCCTATTATATATTGACATCTAATTAAGAAATAATCGGAGTATTGATACAAAAATCTTTAATCTGTAGAAGAATTGTTTTGACAACTATGAAATTCTGTTTGCCAAAATTGTGCCTATTAATGGAACATGACATTGTGATCAGCCAGACATTAAACTTCTATCTACCACTGTTTATTAGATAGACAAAAAGTCTATGAGTACTAGAATGAAGAGAATTAGCTTACTGGGTAAATAAATTAGCTGTTAATTCTAATAGTTCACATGAAAGCTCAGTAGTGTTGCTGAACTGGGTATTAGGGAGCAAAATGTAACTCAATCAATACAAATTAATTAGAAGAGGCAAAATTCTTAATGTACTAGTATCGTTCACACTCAAATTTGAGGGGTAAGTGAAAGCATAAATATTTAGCATTATAAGTATTGAAGTCATATATTTTAATTATTAAGTTTTCATCAAAAGGTATATACTATAATCTTTCCACTTTTTTTCTCTATCTTTTCCTCTCTTTCTCTCCTAATCCTCTCTCCCCCCCTCTCTGCTGATATGATAAAGCACTGGTTGATATAGCATTGGATTTAAAACCTTAAGGAAGTTATACATGAAACTTATCACATTCCAGGTGTCTTTTCCTCTTATTTTTATTTCCTCCTTCAGACATCAATATAAAGCTACTAATGTAAAAAAAAATAAGGTATTAAAGTAACTAGGGTTAAGACTGATTTTAACCTCATCTCCAGTGAAAATAAAAAATATGAACAATTTTGAGGGTTAACAATTTTTCTCATCCAACTTTTAGATTAGATAGAAGTGGGATGTGTAAAGTGGAGCCAAATTACATAAACAGGAATTACATAAGCAAGAATTAAAATTATTTCCAATGTGACACACTAAGGGATTTCCTCTTCTATAGTACTCACCACTGCAGGGTTTTTTTTTTTTTTTTTTGTTATTTTTGTTGCTGATAGTGCCAAGTCATCCCCAATTAAGCAGACCTTTCAATAAAGTGTTGTAACCATAACCATACTGTCCTTCCTTCAGACATAATTTACCCAGGACTATAATATCCTATTTATCCTTTGTTTCTTAAGATGGCAAAAGTGTAATTGTAGGAAGATTTAGCTGCTATTTCTTAAATAAATTTAAAAAATATATATTTGTGATACTTATACTATTGAACTTCATTCAAGGAACAAAACAAAATTAGGACTTAATCCAGTGTCTTATGTTGTTACTGTCTTCATTGCCCTTGACTCTACAGTTGGTCATCAAAAAGATAAATTAAATAGAAAAATTTCATGAAATTTTAAATAAATTTAGCTGTTTACCTCAAGCAGGTTCCCTTTCATATCAGGTAAAATTTGATCATCCAAAGTATATGTCAGAATAATGCTTTCTCTTGTAATATCTTCACTTAAATGATACATTAGATTCTACAAATATTTATTATATCTGTATCATATCAAAAAAAAAAAAGAAAATCTGCATAAAATAGTTTCAAAAGAATTTTAAAACTATTTTTGTCTTTTTTCTTCTTGTAGCTTCACATCTGATATGTCGCCAATGTGGTCATGAAGTAGCTCACACTGATGATCTGGTTCATATACCAAGTAGCTTAGCCCTTCGACAGAGAAACGATACAATTCAAAGCAAAGATAAAACAATTGTTCAGCTCTTCCAAAATCCTGAAGGTAACAATTCTTTTAGTTAAATGCTATGTAAGAGGAGGACAATCACAGATTAGTTGAGATAACAAATGACTAAAATGATATTGTTGTACCTTATTACAGACTTTACACAAATCAATCTGATGCTCATATCAATCATTTGTTGAAATATGTTTCTGATAGCCTTATTTAGAAAGAATGACTTCTCAGTCAGTAGTCTATAGATTATTTTAATGTTCTGATAATGTTACTTCTATAAAAAAAAAAGAAGTTAAAATTTATAGATTTTAATTTCTAAAAATATCATGAAACAAAGTTGCTGCTGATAGAAAACCTGATTTCTTATGTTAGAAAATGTGGACTCTAATGAAAGATATGTAAATTACAGCATATAACAAATAAGATTTTAATATAATCTTTCATAGTTTGGCTTTAGCACTAAGAGTTTCCACAGCTATTACACTGACTATAGATAGCTGAATGGATAAGTTAGCAGATAACCAGCTGAAAAGTTGTTGGTTCGTGCATTGTCAGTAGCACTACGTTCTGTTCATAGCTAGGAGACTTGGAAACTACTCTGATTCAATCATCCCAAGAATTATATGAAAACTAATTTTTCAGTACCTCACAAAAAACAGAGTTACGGGTCTCTCTGATGATGATAGTGGTCATGTGACAATTCTTGTTGAATGATGTCCTTGTGATTATGATTAATAGATTTTCTTTTATCAGGCCTGCCATCTGTTTTGAGAATTAGAAATCTTTTGTATGGTATTTCATGGTCTTAGATTCATGTTGTCCAAATTTAGAGAGGATCCTCCTTTTTCTGTCTTGAGGCTACAAGTCCATTAGGTTGAAGCTTATCCCAATTCTCATCTCAGTGACTGGATGTATAAGACTTCTCACTGAATAGGATGCTAGTCCATGGCAAGGTTAACCCCAACCTGCCCCATGCTGTTGGTGATATTAATTTTCAGCTGAGTGGAGTTGAGAAACATGATCTGAGAATCAAAGCCATAACTTGATAATCATGAGCTCAACCTATTCCTTTACTACCCACAAGGGGCTAAACACAGAGGGGACAAACAAGGACAGACAGACGGATTAAGTCAATTATATTGAACCCAGTGCATAACTGGTACTTAATTCATCCCCAAAAGGATGAAAGGCAAAGTCGACATCAGCGGAATTTGAAGTCAGAACGTAACGGCAGATGAAATATGGCTACGCATTTCACCCAGTGTGCTAACATTTCTACCAGCTCACCGTTTCGCAGCTCAACCACTGCGCTATCTACCTTCATCTAGAGTGGATGAGGAATAAAATTCTTTCTTTAGCATAAAACAATGACTGTGAAGGCTTATATTATCTGTATAGCAGTGAGCATTGTTAGAGATAACTACAAGCAGGTTGATAATGTACAGTAAGAAGAATGGGGACATGATCAAACTTTCAGACAAACTAGAGTTGATAGTGTGAACCAGAGTGAGTCCTGACAGTATGCACTGTGATGGTGCAATTTGTCTGAAAGCTTCTAATCCAAGCGTTGAGAGGCAGATAAAGCCCATATGTGGATGGCTTAGCTTGAACATTCTTATACCAGACATGATCAATAGCTTTGATGTCAAATGCAACAGATTTTTTGGAGAACTGCTAGCACACTGAAAGGGGGGTGGGTGGCATTTTTTTGGAGTTGCACTTTATTTATAGTTTATATTTCTTGTGAGGAAAGGGGGCAGCAAACTCAAAGACCACTCCAGATACCACAAACTCTAGCTGCTCTCTGACAGATTTGTGGTCAAGCCTGTAGCAGTGGAGTCCTCCAGCATCCTCAACCCCCAGACCACATCCCTGCACACTGCTTTTGAGGCAGCAATGGTTATCCACAATTGTGAGCACTTCTCTCCTACCATTCTCTGAGGAATGTCTTTTTCCATTTTGTCCTCTAGGACCATGAGGCAGACTGACAAGCCCTTTTAGGTATTACTTATTGTTCTATTTAACCAATTATAATTTAATGAAATGGAAAATAAACCAAAAACATTTTATTCCATGATACACTTGAGATGCAGAAAGTAGGATGACTGGTTGATAACAGGTTACAGAAGTTGCTTTTCGTCAGTAGTATGCTTCCAAAGATCAAGATATATCCCTGAAGAAAAAGAATGAAGATTTTGGTAAGGACAGCTGCTAATTCAGGAGTATACTTGAGAAATGTTGCTAGACTGGTGACGTTGTTCTGAAGGGATTGCTATTGTTGTGAAATCCATGGTCAGTTCTGATTGAGCAAATCTATGATCAAAAGCATTCCAGCCATGACCATCTCATTTTTTTTCTGTGTAGGAAACTCAGGACTACATAGTTCAATGTATCCTTTCTTAAGAAGGCGGGGCAAGGAATATTTTGATACTATTTCTTTGTTGGTTTTTGATTGTAAGAGTTTTCATTTAATATGTCTATGTGTATGTAATGGGTGAGATGGAAATTATGGAAGTATTTTGTTGAATGTGTGGAAGCTTTCTCCCCAAGGAGTACTACTTACAGTGCCTTTTTAACTGAGGAAACAGAGCTTGCTAGCTGTGCATTGCATGAAGGCATCACTTGCTTTTTGGATGTTAGTTTAGACATAAGTCAGCTCTTAGTGAGAAGAGCTATGATCAAGGGCATTCCAATCATAATCTTCCTGTTTTTGTTTAAAGCATAGTGTATGCATGACTACATCATCTGTCTCTTATAATGTGGTAGGATGTGATTTGCAAGAGATTTAGTAGTTATTTCTAGCAGGTCGAGTAAAACACATAAGGGTCCCTTACTTTGGCATGTGACATGTAGGAGTACTGGTAGTCAGAAAAAGAACAATGTTGGTAGAAGTGGGTGAATGTCTCAAGTTATTGAAGGCTGTATTCTTTATCTGCACTGTTACAGTGCAGCTGTATGTGAATCCATTTGTGATCTAGATTTATAAGGGCTGACTGCATATGTGATATGAAGTGGCATGATTAAATGGATGAGTTCAGCAACCTGTTTAAGCATCTCAGATGGGTTAGAGGTGAAACACATTTGTTGCTAAGGATAGATAGCATAAAACTAATGGAGTTCTAATCAGTTAGTTAACATTAAGTATCATAGCGTTGCATTATATACAAATATGAGGGGTGACAGTGGCCTCAATTATGCAGTTGTTGGACAGTTTGATATATGCAGAGATGATAGTACTTTGGAAAGCCCAGATTCCTGATTCATGAATTGCTTGTAACTACTACTTCTATTTTTATAAGAAGCCCCAGCTGTATATTAGTTTCTGCATGTGGGTCTCCTCTTAAAATCTTGTGCTTATTGAGCCACTAGCCATAAAGTAGTTGAAGACAGAAATATGTGCCAGCTGATAAGGCAGTCTCCCAAGGTTTAACACAAGGTGGGTGTCCTACCTGCCATCAAGATTCTGCTGAGAAACTTTTTTACCTTTACTCTCTGACAGATAGTGGCACCATATAAAGTACAAAGGGAATTAGCACATCAAGAAACTTGATCAAAAGTTTGGTCAAATGCAAGCACAAAAGTCCAGGGGAAGCATTAAAATGAGTGCTGCATTGAGCTTACCCATGGGTACTGTGTTGAGTGGTATTATCTTATCACGGCACCAGCTGTATTACTATTTAAAGTATGAAGTGACTTCGGTTACAAGACAAAGTGTCTTTACCCTGGCTATCAGAGCTACATCTCTTCTAAGTTAGTTCACTTACAGGAAACTGCTAGCTTGCAAGGCTACTGAGTAGATACACAGAAATACAGAGATTTACAACTAGCATAATTTCATTGCTTGTTACATGCTTTTGCTAATTGTTTTTGATGCCTATTTAGTTGTGAACAAACATACACTCTCTCAGCCCTCCCAACTTTGACCCTTATAACAGCTGGAAGGAGAGAGGGCTGCACTAGAACCTAGCTGGCAGTCATTCACAGCTGTGAAATCTGAAGTAATATGAAATGAAGTGCCTTTTTCAAGGACAAAATACACTGTCCGGTCCAGGAAGCTATAACTTTGTGACCATGAATTGAACACCTTAACCACTCATCCATAAAAGTCTTTGGATACATTAAAAGACCCAATAAAGGCCTATCTAAAGTATATCTTGAGAGACAGATTGAAAGAAACTGTGTGGCAACCTAAATGTAAGTAAGGCTCAGCGTTTTGAGATCAGCCTTCAGTACTTCATTTCATGTCTTCCTGGGTCAATCTCTTCCACAACTTCCTTCTACTTCAATAACTGGGCCACATTAAACTTTATCAGATTAGACAGGGTTAAATGGAGAAAATTTCCATGTGTCATTACAGTCTGCAAATTTGCAGAGAAGTGAAATGTATTGATCAATATTATATACATAAACATTTGAATTTTGTCTTTGTATAAAGATATGATTTATGTAATAATTATAATGATAATAGTAATAATTAAGAGATTCTGCCAAACATCTGTATATCATTAAACATCTAAATACCTGAGGTGAATTATTGTTAAGAAGATTACAGTTTTGTGGACAATTAAACCTCATCTTTAAAGTGTATATGTAGAATATTTATAGCAATACTTGTTTCCATTGGTTTAGTCTTGGATAGTCATCAAATTTCTTATTCACAGCTGTAGCAAGTAGCCTGCGAATGTAGATATCGTAATCTCTTGTTTATAAATAATGGCTCCTGGTTTGAATCAAGTTTTGGACCATGTATATATACAGAAGATAAAAAAAAACTCTTGATGAAATCAAAGACAAAACCAATCAAAATATAGTGTGTGTTTGTGTAGTTGGCATTAGGAAGGGCATCCAGCTGTAGAAACTCTGCCAGATCAGATTGGAGTCTGGTGCAGCCATCTGGTTCACCAGATCTCAGTCAAATCGTCCAACCCATGCTAGCATGAAAAGTGGACGTTAAACGATGATGATAGGAACAGGTGTGGCTATGTGGTTAAGAAGTTTATTTCTCAACCATGTGGTCACAGGTGAGGGCATCTGGCTGTTGAATTCTGTCTGACCCATGCAAGCATGGAAAAATGGGCATTACATGATGATAATGAATAATATGTGTGTGTGTGTGTATAATAATAATAATGAAATTATTGTGTACAGTGCTCAGGTGTGCTACAACTCATCAAAGGTACATGTATAGTATTTAGAATTATGTACAAACATCAGGAAAGTGAACAGTGTATGAGTCATGATATACATGTGTGCATGCATATGGAGGTAGGGATATCAGGTGTAGTGTTGGCAAATTTCAGGAAGCATGGAGGTTTTAGAACATGCAATGTCTCAGCAGCTAACAACTGATGCAGGTAGTTTGTTCCATGCTTCAGCAACTCTGAGTGTGAAGAAATGTTTCTGGAAGCCATGCGTGCTTTGCTGTTTTCTAACTTTATTGGCATTCCCATATGTGTTAGACACATGGACCTCAAAAATGTGCTCAAGATGGTTGTTGGCATGATGGTTAATAATTTTGTGGGTATTTACCAAGTCAGTTGCCAGACGTCAGAGCTTTAATGTATTTATGCCCAGGGAAACAAGGCATTCAGAATATGGTAGATGCCTGATGGAAGGTATTCACTTGGTTACATGTCTCTGAACAGTTTCCAGGAGGTCAGTGTCCTGAGCAAGAAAGGTGATGCAAATTCCAAGTGTGGCTGCACAATAGCCATATATAGCCTTAAATAGATAGCTGGAGAGTCGCTGACAAAGGTCTTGCTGAATGATGCCAAGACATCCTCAGCTTTCTTGACAATTTTAGAGATGTGCTTTGTCCAGTGCAAATTGCTGCTGACTAATGCCTAGGTCACATTCACAAGAAGACTTCTTGATATCAGTGTTGTGGAGAGAGTATGTGGATGCTGGGTTTTCCCTCCCCAAATGTATGGTGGTACACTTATCCACGGTCAGCTTGAGTTATCAGTCTGTGATCCATTGTTGCATTGTGTCCAGATCCGATTGCAGGAAAGATCTATAGTGTTCAGGATCTGTCCTGTTTATCTCAAGGTACAGCTTGATGTCATCTGCATATTTCAGCACTGCGACATTCTTTAAGTTATGTATGTATGTATGCACTTATGTATGTAATTATGTAGGTATAATCAATCATCATCATCATCATTTAATGTCAGTTTTCCCTGCTGACATGGGTTGGGCAGCTTGACAGAAGCTAGCAAGGCCAGGAGCCACTCCAGGTTCCATAGTCTGTTTGGCATGGTTTCTACAGCTGGATGCCCTTCCTAATGCCAACCACTTTACAGAGTGTACTGGGTGCTTTTTACATGGTATCAGCACCAGTGCTTTTCTCACGGCATCAGCACTTTGGTTTAAGATATCAATTCTGTTGTGGTAGGCAGATCTTCTTGAGTACAGCAATGTGCCACATATTCCAGTCCTTTGTCATTTCCTTGTTTTGGTTCAGTTTTTTGAGATCAGCTTTCAGCACTTCATCCCATGTCTTCCTGGGTCTCCCTCTTTCACAACTTCCCTCCACTTTAAGTGATCAGCACTTCTTTATGCAATTGCTCTCATCCAGCTGCATCTCATGACCAAACCAGCTCAGTCTTCTCTCTTGCATATTGCACCTAATCCCTTTTATGTCTAATTTTTCTTTCAATATACTAGTGCTCTATCACACATGCACACTGACATTGCACATACAGCAGATAATACCAGCTTCATTCCTCTCTAGTATTTGCATGACCTCTGCATTCAGGGCCAACATCTCACTACCATGTAGCATTGCAGTTAGCATACATACATCATACTATATTCCTTTCACTCGGACAGAGAAAACTTTCATTGCCAATGGAAGTAAAAGCTTTCTGAACTTTTTCCATCCTATTCTTATTCTAACAATTACACACTTTTGGTACATCCTCCTCCACTGCTAAATAGGTCACATAGGTAGCAGAAATTGTCTACTGTTTCCAGAGAGCCTCCGGGATATTTGAGGAAATCAGTTTTCCATGTATCTGTAGTCCTTATGGCTCCTGTACATCTTCCACTTACAAACACTACTTTCTCTGTTAACCTTCCAACTATTCCACTACACCTCTTGTATGTCTGTAGTTTGTACTGGGTACACCAAACGGAATTTCTCTCTACACTTTTCCTACATATTGAGTGGGGTCATTTATCTGAAATGAGTAGGGCCCTGTTTGATTTCTTGCTTACTAGAATGTTGATCTTTGCTAACTTAACTTTAAGACCTTTTAATTCCAGGTTTTGCTTCCACACCTGGAATGTATTTTCTAATTCTGTTACAGATTCTACTATGAGGGCAAGATCATCAGCATATAGTAGTTCCCATGGGTTACCAGTCCTAAATTTCTCTGTTATAGACTGGAGGACAATGATGAATAGGAGGGGGCTGAGAACCAAGCCTTGGTGAACACCTACCTGTACATTAAATTTGTCGCTGTACTCATGACTAACTCTTACGTTACTAACAGCACCTCTGTATCTGACCTGCACTACTTTCACAAGCTATTCACCTACCTCTAATATATATATATATATATATTTATATATATATTGTAAATGGAAGAACTACTCAGTCAGGGTGAAACTGAAACTTCAGGACAACAGAAGCAACCACTGATGATATTTTGTAAATATACACTCTAAATGATGTTTTAAATAAGGAGGGCCACATTAGGCTAGAATGATTTGATTACAATTGAGGTAATCTGAATAGCTTAGAAAATTATAATCTTAACAGTGCTTAAATTTCTAAGCATAACCAATTTAATTTACTCTAAAAGAACCTCCATGGTCATTCAACATGCTATGAATAGTAGACAAATATCCCTCAAATCCTACCATATCTTAAAAATTTTAAATCACATTGGATAATGAAATTCTGAAGGAAAAAAATCAACTAGATTGTCTTGACTGCAGTACCTTTAACCCTCTAGCAGTTAAACTAGCTAGTTTCAGCCTCTCATACCTACCTACAATGTCATTCTATAAATAAATAATCATCATTAAAATCTTGAAAGTATGAGATAATGCACAAATAATTCGTAACAATATGAATATATAAGCATTACATTTGACAGAGTAATCTGAATGCTAAAGGGTTATACATACATCAGAGGCTAACCTGGGATTAAGCAATAACTTGAATTAAATACCTCATCCTATCTTAGACAATGAAGAAACTGTCACATAGTCTTTCAGCCTGCTAAAAGCAGTTAAATTTCCTTCAAATTAAACCTACCATATTAAACAAAGGATGCCCGTCACCCTACCTATATATAAAAATAACCTTGAAGCTAATCCATATCAGATCACCTCCAATTCCATTGCTTGTTAGCTAAGATCATCTACTCCCTAGCACTCCCTCCCTCCCTCTCTCTCTCTCTCTCTCTTTTTTTTTCACACTCTCTCTCTCACATATAGAATGTTCAGTTGAGGTATAGACTCCACAGGCTGCATGTCAGTCTAGACTCCTTCTTTTCAACTCACATTAGAGAAACTCTTTGTCCAACTCATATCAGCATGGAAAAAATAACAGACACACAGATGACGATGGTGGTGGTGGGTGGGGAGGCAGCAACAGCAGTTTTTCATAATATAATCCTAGATACATTATGTATAAAGGAGTTATCAGGTATAACGTTCATGCCTTGGTCAAGCAGTAATCCCTCAACTATTGCAGATGCTATGTTTTAAA
The DNA here is from genome assembly GCF_006345805.1 of Octopus sinensis. Lineage (NCBI taxonomy): Eukaryota > Metazoa > Mollusca > Cephalopoda > Octopoda > Octopodidae > Octopus > Octopus sinensis. Next base: position 103,964,859 of record NC_043000.1, on the reverse strand, counting down.
AAACCCCATGCTACACACATTCCTTCCAAGTACTGTTTACAGCAGTGCTTGGAAGGAATGTGTGTAGCATGTGATTGTCATATTGACCATGACAGTGAAAGTTGTCATGGCAATACCTGCTCAGAGGCCTATGCAAAGTTGCAGAAAGTGTATGGAGAGGAGTGTATGAGCTGCACACAAGTGTACAAGTGGTTCAGATGTTTCCAAGATGTCTGAAAAAATGTTGATATTAATGAGCGTTCTGGGAGATCTACAACCAGCAGAACTGAGAAAAAACATCACGGATGTGCACGCAGCTATGAGGGGAATTGCCAAATCACCAACCATGAGTTATCAGAGGATGTGCAGACTAGTTACAATTCAGTTCAGTCCATTATCACTGAAGATTTGGGTATGAGATGCATGTCTGCCAAGTTTGTGCCAAAACTGCTTTCAGCTGACCAAAACGATATTCAGGTTTCCATTGCACAAGATCTTGATTGTGTTTAGAACAATGAAAATTTTTGAATATTTTGCATAGTCCTTCTCCCTTCCTTAAGCTTGTTGAGGAGTCTCACCTTCTCTGCTATAGTAAGCATATTCCTCTGGCACTTGAAGGTGTAGAGCATTTGGGTGACATTGTAGGGCTTGAAATAAATTCACAATTTTATACACAAATACAAGACAACACCACACACTCGCCTCCCAAGTTTTGTTTTCCATGGGATGGAAGCACTCTGTCGGTTACGACGATGAGGGTTCCAGTGATCCGAATCAACGGAACAGCCTGCTCGTAAAATTAACGTGTAAGTGGCTGAGCACTCCACAGACACGTGCACCCTTAACGTAGTTCTCGGGGATATTCAGCGTGATACAGAGAGTGACAAGGCCGGCCCCTTGAAATACAGGTACAACAGAAACAGGAAGTAGGAGTGAGAGAAAGTTGTGGTGAAAGAGTACAGTAGGGATCACCACCATCCACTGCCGGAGCCTCGTGTAGCTTTTAGGTGTTTTCACTCAATAAACACTCACAACGCCCGGTCTGGGAATCGAAACCGCGATCCTATGACCGCGAGTCCGCTGCCCTAACCACTGGGCCATTGCGCCTCCACTTGTTTTCCATACAGTATGTGCGATTCTTTGTTTACTCATCTACAGCACACTACATATTTTCTTTTAATATATTTTAATTAATGTGTTATACTGTGCAGCACTGTACTGTATTTTTTATTCATAAACTTTTAGGTGTAAAAATGCTTATTTTATCACAGAAATAATTAAAATCTAAAAAAATATAATACCTATCGGCCATAGAAACCTGCGATATACTGAAGAGTCCACAATATAAATTTACATATACTAGCCAGAAAAAATCAGTGATGTACTGAAAGTATGATAGGTGAACTGTAATATGGCGAGTGATTACTGTATTAACATAAGAAATAAAATGAAAATGTCTCACAGACTTATCTCATGGGAACATATTCATTTATCCTTAATTTTAAGTCAGAGATATGCTTAAAATGGTGATTATATAACAATAGCAATTTTGCAGTTTGGCAATCTTTTATGTATCTGTGTGTGTGTGTGTGTGTTTATATATATATATATTTCTTCTGACTCCCATCTTCTCCCTCACTTTTCAAATTTGTCACCTTCCATTTCAGCTCTCAAATTGTCAGTTTCCTTATTAAACATCTCATAGTTATCTCCCCTTTCTCGTGATTATTTATCCCCTTCATCCACCATTTTTCAAATACACTTTCTCAATTATATCCTCCCTTTAAACGCTCTCCAACACATACAACCTTGTCATCCCTCATTCTATTCATTACAAGCGTCTCTTTTCTCTCTGTACTTATTTTTTATTATATTTACTGTCTCATCCCTTCTCCCCCTCTCTCTCTCAATCAGAAACATCACTCTCCGGTAATCATTTTTTCATCACTGTGAACCAACTTTTCAGTTGGTCTGATCCTGAATTAAGTGACTATATAGTTATAGAACTATTCTTGTATTATTGTTGCTTGATGCATATTTTTCTATCGGGCTTTCAAAACTGTCTGAGGGTGGTCATGAAGATCTTTTCATTTCCCCAGTCGCCCCAAAAAGCCATTAGAAAAATCAATAAACCGACCCCTTATGTCCATAAGTTATGGGCATATGGGCATTGCCAAAGTCCAATGAATATTAATTACTCTCATAAAAAGCTCCAACTAGCTCATAAACAACAAAACTGGCCTGGGCTGAAATGTGATAAGAAACTTAGCTTTTGATTTAGTGAGAAATTTTTACTGCAACCCAGCAATGAACAACAAGCACCAACACTAGACCTGGCAACACTGGGTCATAGTGCTAGTGTGTGTATATATGTGTGTATGTACATTTATATATGTCAGTGTGTACACATGACAGAGTGTAAGCACCCTGAGAGAAATGCTGGATATAAGAAGCATTGGATGTGGTGTGCAAGAGAGACGTTTGCGCTGGTATGGTTATGTACTACGGATGGATGAGGAGAGATGTGTGAAGAAGTGCCACTCCCAAACAGTTGAAGGAATCCAGGATAGAGGTAGACCCAGGAAGACATGGAATGAGGTGGTCAAGCATAACCTTCAAACGTTGGGCCTCACAGAGGCAATGACGAAAGACCGAGATATCTGGAGATATGCTGTGACTGCATAAATAACGTGAGTTCATGGCTATTTCCTGCACCAGCTTCACATAGCAGCCCCAGCCCATCCAAAGTACCTTGGATTGCAGGACGGCCTGCTGTGCTTACCTTGGATTGTAGGGTGACCTGCTGTGCTTGAGGAGACCTACTGAGCCAAGTACATTAACATCAAAATAAAAGTCAAATGGAAATTGTAGTTGTGATACCTGTGCCAGTGGCACGTAAAAAGCACCATCCGAACGTGGCCGATGCCAGCGCCACCTTGACTGGCTTCCATGCTGGTGGCACGTAAAATGTACCAACCAACCGTGGCCATTGCCAGCCTCCCCTGGCACCTGTGCTGGTGGCACATAAAAAGCACTCACTACACTCATGGAGTGGTTGGCGTTAGGAAGGGCATTCAGCTGTAGAAACACTGCCAGATCAGACTGGAGCCTGGTGCAGCCACCTGACTTCCCAGACCCCAGTCGAACAATCCAACCCATGCTAGCATGGAAAACGGATGTTAAATGATGATGATGATCACCTTCATAAAATATTGTATTCTAACACAAGCACAAGGCCACAAATGTTGTATGCAGAGTGAATTACATCTCAACCTCAGTGCTTGACTAGTACTTTATTTTATTTCACAACTATTGGAGTGCAAAGCTTTCCTCATGAATGCACGTTCATGTGATGGTTGTGATCTATAAACAGTTTGTAGGAACCGGAAAGAGAAGTATGAACATGCACTGCACATGTGCACACTGAATTCGTAAAATGGAAGAGAACAAAAACACAATATTCATTTCGAAATAAAATAGTAAAGAAAATAAAACAAGTTATATGATGACCTATATGCCACGTCTGACAGTACTATCATGCAAGATGAAAGGCATTGTTGACCTGGCAGAATCTGAACATTTGAACTTAGTATGTAAAGAGGAATGATCAAATATTACAATATATTTCATCAGATGCTCTACCAATTCTAATATCTTAAATCAACATCTAAAATGCAAGCCCATTGACTTCTAATTTTAGCTGGTAAAGTAAAGATCAATTTTCATCATTTTCCATCCAGTTTTATTTTGCTGAAAATGTTCAATTCTAGTAGAAAGATGAAACCTTTACATTACTAGCAGTATTGCAAAGATTAATAGCGATGGCTTCTGTTGTCTGAGAAGATAAGTAATATGGTTTGGGAAATTTTAAAATGCAATAATATCAACAGCATTAAAAACACAAATCAATTATATCAGCTGCAATAGCAGGTCAATATCTAATTAACTATGGTCCCTTGAGATTATTTCAGTTGGACACTCTGCATCCATTATGTTTGCACTGGTGAGATTTTTCAATGAGAGATGCATTTATAAATTTTATTTTGAACATTGTAGGTCACTTAATAGTCAGTTGGATAAGGCATTCAGATAGCCTCAAGTTGACTCAATACCTTGTGAGTAAAATTTAATAGATAGAAACTGTGAGAACCTGTTAAAGAGGGCCATTCCTGTTGGATGGTAGATTTTATCTTATTCAGTTTCATCCCTCCTTGTGTATCTCCAGCAGTGTACTCTGTTGTAAACATTTGAGCTAGAGTCTTAAGATAAGTTCCTTTTTTGCCACCAGTCTTTGAGACCCTAAAAAGGGCTGTGGTCATTGTTCTTCCTCTAAGTCATTAACAAAAAAAAAAGTTATGATCATGCAAACCTATGATTAAAGGTAGTCTTATTGTCTTTTTTCAGACATCTTTTTCTCTTTGGCATTGGGTGAGGACATAGTATATCCAGAACTACATTATCCAATATATATTTTCCATTATTAAGATGGTAGTATGATTTGAAGGAGAATTCATAGCTTTCCAAGCAAGTAAAGCAAATGTCTATTCATTAGTTTGCTGAGGTGTTTCTTTAACTCCTAACATTTTCTAGTCTTTATGGAGCAGGATATAAAAATTTCTTTGAAAGATTGGTTCAGTTGATGTTCATTCTAGATCTTTGCAGACAAGTGATAGGAGGGAAAGCACAAAGAAAATAGCGAATAATCTTCTTCTTTATACATATCTAGAACATAGAACAGTGATTCTTTTGTCCTGTGTCCTGGATAAGGTACTGAAGTATTTTCTGCTCCAATCATTTAGCAGTAGAATTGATAATCACAAGGAATTGAAGTATTTAATGAAGTGTTGTTCAATCTGAAGTAATTTGGTGGTTTACTAATCAAATCAAATTTCAGAAATGAATAAACAAAGTAGAAAATAATAGTGACTGATCCAGAAAGGTATTAATATTCTGTTAATATATCCTGATTTAGAATACATGATAGAAATGATCAACTGTTATTCAAATTCTATTTTTATCTTTTGATCTATTGTTTTTAAATTGCATCTAATTAATATATTTTTTTAAAAAAGTAAATTATGGAATAGTAGGAAATGCATATGTACTTAAAATTTCTTTTATTCTTTCACTAGTTGCGGTCATTGGACTATAACCATGATGGGGTACCACCTTCAATATTTTTAGTCAATCTTATTATTTCAATACTTATTATTCCAATACTTATCTCAGCCTGGTACATATTTTATTGATCTTTATTTATTGATTTTACCACAGCAGGGCTGATACCTATGACGGACCAGCATCCCATCCAGGTGGGGAACCTATATGTCAATGAAACTGGGAAACCAGCCCTTATGAACCAAGCATGGCTTGAGAAAGGAAAAACAACAACAACATGGCTGCTGGGCCAATGAGTTACCTTTTGACATAAACACAACTCAATTCTCTATTCAACCACCATATATGCAAATGCACATTTACATACGCACACACACACATCAGTGAGGACATGTAGCCCAGTGGTTAGGGTGTTGCACTTGTGATCTTGAAGTTTGAGTTCAATTCTCAGATCAGGTGGTACACTGTGTTATTGAGCAAAACGTTCCATCTCATGTTGCACTACAATCACTTCAACATCTGACATGTGGCACACTGTGTACCTGTACAGGCAATATCAATTTGATCGAGCAGTTGAGCTTATGTGTAGCACAAACAGTTGATCATTATAAACAAATTGTCTGTGCATGTTGTTCAGTAAGAAGTTGCAGAACCGTTTTTCTCCAGCTTGAGTGACTTCCATTATTATTACACACTCACACACACACACACACACACACAATGGCAAATGATGGTCTTCTACAATTTCATTCTATCAAATTCCACTCACAAGGCATTGGTCAGCCTGAGTTTATAACAGAAGTTGCTTGCTGAAAGTGCTGCACTTCACAATGTGGTTGTGAAGCAGACTTCTTAACTAGACACATGCATGCACACACTCAAAGATATATATGCTTTGTTTTAGATATATATGCATGTGGTCAATAATCCAGCATATGGGTAAAATACATTTTGATCTGCCAAAAGTAGCAACAATATCTCCCTCCCTTTATATCCTACCATTTCAAGAAAGAAAGACATGAGGAGTAATGTAGTTTTAGATAAATATTTATCCTTCAGTTGTTTCAGTCACTGGACTGAAGTCATGCTGGGGCAGCAGTTTAAAGTGTTTAGTTAAACAAATTGACCCTTGTACATATTTTAAAGTCTGGTACTTATTCTTGTTGATCTCTTTTGGCAAAGTTACAGGGCTGTCAAGCAGAAGGGATGGGTGTAGACAAACACAAAGATACACGCGTACATACACACATTCATGTGTGTATATATATATATATATATATATATATATATATATGAGGCTCTCTTGAGGTTGTAGATAGTTTCTGTTACCTAGGTGACCAAATTAGCAATGGTAGAGGATGCTCTGAAAATATTGTTTCTAGAATAAGAATTGGGTGGAGGAAGTTCAGAGAGCTATTGCTTCTGTTAGCAACAAAAGGACTTTCTCTCTCAGAGTGAAAGGTAGACTATGTGTTACTTGTGTGCGAATGGCTATACTCCATGGTAGTGAGACATGAGCTCTGAATGCAGAAGACATGCATAGACTGGAGAGAAACGAAAGTAGTATGCTCCACTGGATGTGCAACATCAGTGCACATGTATGGCAAAGTGCAAATGTATTGAGAGAAAAGTTGGGCATAAGAGGAATCATATGTAGCATGCAAGAGAGAAGACTGTTGGTTTGGACATGTGATGCATATGAATGAAGACAGCTGCATAAAGAAGTACTGATCACTGAAAGTGGATGGCACCTGCAGAAGAGGGTGACCCAGGAAGATGTTGGATGAAGTAAGGACCAATCTGAGGAAGTTGGGCCTCATGGAGGAAATGACAATGAACTGTGAGAGGTCTGATGATATGAATTTCTTGAGAAGACCTAACCATGTCAGTAAAACCGAGTTCTAGAAGTGCTGTGTGTCCCACCCACACTTAAGAAAACTTTTCACACACTCTACCACAACAAACCAAACTATTCTCTACATCTCTTCCTCACATTTCAGCTTCATGTACTATGCTTATCTCCCACTCCCCAATCTTATCCTCTTGGCCCTGTGCCACTGAATCATTGCTCTCCGCTTGCCCATGACCTGCGCGTTCTACCCACATGCCCTGTCTCACTGTATTATCGCTATCTGCTAGTCTCAGACTTGTGTGTCCCACCCACACATAACAAGAAAACTTTTCAGTCACCCTACTCCAAAAACCCAATCTACATCTCCACATCTCTTCTCTTTCTCACATTTCCTCCTTCATACACTATGCCTAGCTCTCACTCCCAAATCCTGTCCTCATGGCCTTGTTCCTCTGTATCATTGCTATCCAGTAGCCCCCAAACTCTATATATACCCAAGTATTTTGCCACTTATTCCCACTCTTTAATCACGCTTCATTCACAATATCCTGCCACTTACATTATAGCGTTCAAACCTCAAGGGCATGCTCTGGCACTTGCCACCATCTATATCTCTCTCTTCCTTTATTCAACCATCCCATTTATATTCTGGTCCCTGTTCCTTATGAGTATGCCTGGCATTTTGCCACCATCTCTATCCTGTTGTCTCCCACTCTCTCTCTCTCCTTCTCCTGCACTTATCTTAGGTTTAGTAGCCATTCATCTCCTATGCAGTAGCGTACTTGTTTCTGTCTTCATTCCTGATCTCTCGCTCCAGCCAAGTAACTTTGTATTTCCTCTACAGCAGGATACCTGTTTCTGTCTCTCGGTCTCATTATAAAATTTAATCCTCAATGCCCCCTCTCCTCTTGAAAGTTTTCTTTTTGTCTTGCAAGTACTTGGTGACACTGTTAGTGCAGGTGCCACTTAAAAGCACTCAGTCTGCATTGTATAGTGGTTTGTGTTCAGATGGGCATCCAGCTGTAAAAACCTTGCCAAAACTGTGCTTGTGCTTGTGCCACATAAAAATCACTAAGCTCACTCTGTGGGTGGCTAGTGTTAGGAAGGGCATCCAACTGTAAAAATCCTACCAAAACAGTCACAGAAGTCTGGTGCAGGCTTCTACTTGGCCGGCTCTTGTGAAACTATCCCACCTATGTTAGCATGAAAGGCAGACATCAAATGATGATGATGATATCTACTACATATGTGGAAATCTGTGGGTGTGTTTGTTTGTGATGTTGTTATCTAACTCCTCCTACATTGTTTTATCGATTTTGATGAAACTTGACATGTGAGTAGAACTCATGTCTGGAAAACTAGTGACATAGACTGTTGAAAAAAAAATCTATAATAGGGCCCCTGGAAGGAATTCTTATATCTACTACATATAACTAATATATTATTTTTAAACATCCAAGGGAAATAACCCATTCACTCCTGAAAGGGATCCTTATATATATATATATATATATATATATAGCTAAGGGAAATAACCCATTCACTCCTGAAAGGGATCCTTTTATATATATATATATAGCTAAGGGAAATAACCCATTCATGTTCGTAAATTATTTCATTTAAATCAAATTGAGTATACTTATTTCTTAGTATTTGAACTATTTGAGTTATTTTCACAATTTATCCAGTATAACGCTTAAAAAATAAATAGTATTTTCCTAAACAATAGATCCACTTATTTCAGTTAATGACTTATTCACAAATATATCAACACTAGTGCTACTGAGGATAATATTCTCTGCGAATGCATGAAAGCTTTTTTTCAGAGTTATTTACTTCGAATTATTATTATCTTATATATGATTAGCCTGTTATTTACATAACATGCTTCATGATTTTAATATACATACCTTATTAGTATTTTCTCCTAAGTTCTATATAGTCTGGGAACGTATTATTTCAATTCTTACTATCAGGTAATTAATTTCATGTTATTACATGAAATTGGGTATTCATAACTTATTGGGAATTCCTAAAAACAAGATCCTGTGTAAGACAGTGCAGTATTCTCAATAAATGCACAAAAAACCATTTTAAGGGCTACATACTTTGCATTGTTGTTACCAGATTAGCGAAGCAATTATGAGAATGGAACCAAGGGATAAGCCCCGCTAAAATTTCTGCCATTTTCATTTTTTTAACAATTTAAACAATGGATTTTTTACATTTTACCTTATTTTTTCATTTTCTTTTATGACTTTTCTCTTAAGGGAAATACTTTGAAGTGATAACATTTTCAAAAGCAGAAGTTTTAAAAGCTGATAAGGTAAGTTTTACTTTGCTACTCAGAAAAATGGTGTATGGAAGAAGCAATGCCTACAATTTGTGAATGATTTTAAGGGGTTTGATAATGTTGCCATCAACAAAATGTTGGTGACTAAAAGCAAAGAACTGGAAAAGGATTTGAAGGAGGGGGACTTCACAGATTTATTTGAAAAAGGGGTTCAATCCCACTGCGTGGCACCTTGGGCAAGTGTCTTCTGCTATAGCTTCGGGCCGACCAAAGCCTTGTGAGTAGATTTGGTAGACGGAAACTGAAAGAAGCCCATCGTATATATGCATATGTATATATATATGTTTGTGTGTCTGTGTTTGTCCCCCCAACATCGTTTGACAACCGATGCTGGTGTGTTTACGTCCCCATAACTTAGTGGTTCAGAGACCGATAGAATAAGTACTAGGCTTACAAAGAATAAGTCCTGGGGTCAACTTGCTCGACTAAAGGCGGTGCTCCAGCATGGCCACAGTCAAAGGACTGAAACAAGTAAAAGAGTAAAAGAGTTTCCCCTGATGAATAAGGATTTAATAGAACTTCACAAGCAGCAAAATGAAGAAAAAGAGAAAGTCAAACATGAGCCATGTCACTTTATCATTAAGAAAATGCAGCAAGCATTTGCATATATCAAAAAAAGTCTATGTTCGAGGATATGGATTCAAATGCTCAACGCTTTTCCAAGATTATGAGAGCTTGTCACAAAGTTTTTGCTCCTTATAATGTAATCCTTAAGGAAAAGAAAATGAAAGTTCAAAGAACTTTCAACCAGTTTTTTAAGCACATTGAACAAGAACAGCCAGAATCAGCTGTTGATGTTGATGATCCACAGCCATCTACATCTGCGATGTAAACCACCAAATTGTATGTATGTATTGGTAAATTTTAAATAATTTTTTTTTTTACTATTTGAAATAATAAAAATTTGTTTTTTAAGCTTAAAAAAGGCTTTTATTTTACCATGCCTTACTGCAAACCATATTCATAAATAAAGTGTCTGTGATGTATGGTAAACATTGCCAAATTGTATTCATAAATTTAGATTACTTTTTTTTTTACTGTATTAAAAAATAAAAAGTATTTGTTTGTAAGCTTAAAATAGGTTTTTATTAACCATATATTATGGAAAATGCATTGATAAATAAAGTACAGAACAGGAATGGTTATTATTGATTTAGCCTAGAGACAAGTAAATTCGGCCTAACCTAGCCTAGATACAAGTAAATTCAGCCTAGTCTAGAGACAAATTAATTCGACCTAAGTCGTTTTTTGACCTAAGTTGTGTCTCCTGGAACCAATTAACAACTTAGGGTGAGGTATGCCTGTATATATATATGATACACAGGCACATATATATGACATACATGTATGTGCGCGTGCACACACACACACACACACACACACACACACGCACAAATATATATAAGTTAGAGAAAAGTTGTAACATCACCTAAGAGATTCATGTCACTCTTCTATAAACTGAATAACTGTGCTAACCACTTCAACAGAGTGACTTCACAACTTTGACCATTCAGATTTGAAGACTAACCTAAGTAGCTAAGATTATATATACCTGTAACCTACTTGCAGAGATCTGAGGTCCATGTAGTATCAAAATATGGTATTACATATATTAGATATATATATATATAACTAATATATAAATCAGAAAAATGTCAATATTGCCTATGGGATATGAATGCTCTTTCTACTAAAATTAGAGTACACATCACACACACGCATGCATGCACGCACACATACACACGTGGCACATCTGATACGGTTACATTAGCATATTAGATGTTTCTATTGCTTGATGTTTGTGTACATTATGTTATATAATTTTATTATCTTTTTTATTAGGACATTGGTAAAGAATCTTTTTATAACCATAGTGGAAATGTTGCCAACTTTATCAGTTTTTAGTAAAGTTTCTAAAAATTCTAAAACATAGGTTTTGTCCTTTTGATGTATTCTATTGGTTGATTGTGTATAATTGTCTAGTGATGTTGTATGTATGCCAAGAAACATACTAAGAAATCTACTGCTGGCTTACATGACTGTTGTTACCTTTCATTGCTCACAGGCAATCTGTATACTTACAAGAACAGAGGGGCTTTGAGTTCTCTATTCCGACCTATACATGCAAATTTCTATGTGGCTAATATTGAGAATAAGGCAATTTTAGAATGTAACCATACTATCTAAAGTCTGTAAAGCTGCTGCTTGTGTGTGTGTGTGTTATTATTTTAAAGCAAGTTTAAGAATAACAACGGAACATTTACCAATAGGAGGAGAGTTGATACTGCAAGTAGAGTTGAAAGGAAGCTGCTGCATAGTCCCTTAATCTAGGAACATCATTGAATATTGTAACCTTGAGTACATTATACTGCATGGGGTAGGAAGTAAAAAGACAAGGTGACCACTGTGATGATTACCTTAAATTACTGATTTGTATCTTAAAATTGTTCTTCATTATTTGTCATGTTAATGTTGTGCCACTTATTAAATTTGAGCTATGCATTCTTAATGTTATCCAATGAATATCAAACTCCCAATTAAATCTTGTGCTTATGCACAGAGATCCAGGGGAAGAAGGGACTGACATGCAGCTAATGAAGGAAGGTGTTACCTGTAAACTATATGACACAAATCCTCTTGATTTGAAACCTATGTAATTTACCTTAATAACTCTCTTTAAAGTTTTTCTGAAAGTCTTATATAACAGTTGGTGATGAGGATGATCACTGGACAATGTTTGAACCTTAACTTGGAAGAAGCCAGTGCCTGGCTAATACAATGCAAAACTCTTGTGTGAAGTGTTGATGATATCAAAAAGAAGCTATTTCTTTTAACGTATGGGGTTAAAGCTATAATGAAGCTGAACAGCCATAGCTGGAATGTTTTTGATCTTAAGTCTAGTGGAAAAAGGCAGACCCTGGTTGAAACAACAACAACCACGACCAGTTTAATGAAACTACTCCACCATATATTCAATGTAATATTTATTTACAACTAGCAGTATCGCCCGGCGTTGCTCGGGTTTGTAAGGGAAATAACTATATAAGCATTTTTAGAGAGTTATAGCCAAAAAATAGCAAAAAATGCATTAAAAATGGAAAAAATATGATGGTAAATTTTTTTTTTAAATCGTTGACTCATCGTAGACATTTTTAGAGAGTTACTTCCCTTATATAATAGCGAAAAAATGCATTAAAATGGAAAAAAAACGATGGTAAATTTTTTTTTAAATCGTAGACTCATGTAGACGCTTTCTTAGCCATTTCTATTTTGGTGTCTTCAAGCCATGAAGTTGTTGTTCTAAAAGAACACTGGTCTCCTTGACAACGCATTACGACGTTGATTTCCTTACACTCCCTTCCCCACAGGTGCAGGTGTGAGCGTGGACGCCAACTCCGCCGCCACCGACACACGAAAAATTATGCATTAAAATGGAATAAAAAATGATGTTAAATTATTTTTAAAATCGTAGACTCATCGTAGACGCGCGCTAATATTCAGACGGGCTCGATATGAATCACGACTATAAGCTACCCGAATTTGGTTAAACTGTACCGCAAAATGTGGGAGTAGTTAGGAATCTAAATCGAAGGGGACAGACACTCACACAACTACAGTTTTATATATATAGATATACATAGCGCAGTAGTGGTGAGATATGACAGCAAAGAAAAGCATACATTCACTCTCTGCATGCAATTAGACTCGGAAAGTTCGTGAGGAACCCATTGACCCAATTGCTGACTTTTCCGATAGCACACAGGTGTCAATGAATGGTTGAATGACCAAATCCAAGCTTCTCTGCTAGTTCCTCAACAGTTACGATGATATTTTGTTCCACCAGGGTTTTCAGGATGTCCTTGTCGAGTTCTACAGATCTTTCAGGATGAGGCTCGTCTTCTAGGCTGTAGTTTATGGCTCGGGATTTCTGGAACCACCATTGACACTGCCTTACGCTTATTGTCCAATCCCCATATACTGCATTAATATTTCTTGTACTTTGCACACATTTATATTCTGTTATTCTTTTATATGTTTCAGCCTTGAGGTTGTGGCCATGCTGGATCATGTGTGTGTGTGTGTGTGTGTGTGTGTGTGTGTGTGTGTCTATCTGTCTGTCTGTCTGTATGTATATATGTATATGTATGTGTGTGAACAATAATATTTTCAACAGATGTGTTGCAAATGTATCTGATTGTTCTCAAGCTTCAATACTGTGTGTGTGTGTATGTGTGTGTGTATGTATGTATGTATATGTATGTATGTATGTATATGTATGTATGTATGTATGTGTGTATGTATGTATGTGTGTGTGTATGTATGTGTGTGTGTATGTGTGTGTGTATGTATGTATGTATGTATGTATGTATGAGTGTATGTTTACTTTATTACTAATTACTCTCTTCCAAGAACATTTTCACTCACTCTTAGCTCTTAGAGCTTCCCATACATTTTACTCATGTATCTATCAGCGTCATAGACAGAATACTTTCACTTTAGTCTTCCTCAAATCATTCTGTCGCTATTTACTTTCATTTTATTCGTTGCCCACTGTGTGTGTGCGTTTGCGTGTGGTGTAAACCAGACTAAGAAAAGCATTTGACACACACACCAGAATGTGAGTTTTCTGTAAATTTTGCTTAATTGGAGTTTAAATTTTAAAAACTGGACCTGGCATGACGCGATGCATTGTACTCTCAAAAATGCTAGGTAAATTGTAATTGAAGAAATCCTATATTGTAGATTTGTATAACTCCCAAAGGGAGGCAGATAAAATCTGCCTTTTATAATAAGAGATTAAATCAAGTGGAGATCTAACAGACAAAATTTTAGTCTCTGATGTTGAATATTTTGAGTCAGCAGTATCATTTACAGTTAAGTTAGTATTCACATATTCAGTGACTGAGTATCAATAATGCAATTAGAAATATTGAGTCATCCCATAAATAATACAGATTTTTTATACTTCTTTTATTTTTCAAAATTATGAGAAACAAAGTTCTTTTTTAATCTAAAATATAATCTCCTTCATTTTCTACAATGCTCTTCCATCTATCTGGTAGACTTACAAGGCCCCTCTTCCAAAATTCACTTGTCTATGATGAAAAAGTACTCTTCTGACCTTGTCTACAGTATCCATATTTTTTCTGTCCAAATGATTTTGAAGATTGTGGAATAAATGATAATCAGATGGGAAATTGTCCAGCGAATATGGTGGGTGGGGCATCGTTTCCCATTCAAACTCCTCCAGCCTTTGAAATATCATCTTCACTGTATGTCACTGAGCATTATCCTGATGAAAGAACACCTTTTGTCTAGAAACCAAAGATGGTCGTTTTTCTTCTAGCACTGACTTGAATGACAGGTTGAATGACCAAATCCAAGCTTCTCTACTAGTTCCTCAACAGTTACAATGGGATTTTGTTCCACCAGGGTTTGTAGAATGTCCTCGTTGAGCTCTACAGATCTTCCAAGATGAGGCTTGTCTTCTAGGCTGTAGTTTCCAGCTTGGAACATCTGGAACCAACGTTGACACTGGCTTATGCTTAATGTCCAATCCCTATATACTACATTAATATTCCTCGCACTTTCCATTGCATTGTTGCCTTTATTGAACTCATTGCAAAATATGTTGAATATGCTCCTTTGCCACTTCCATTGCAGCTTTGAAAAAATAACTGTTAAAATCGAACTGCACTCCTCAAAACTTGCACTAAGAATAAGTCAAAGTAAAATTACTACCTGCTTTTATAGCAAGTTGATGTAGGTAGTTTACTCCATCCCTCTCCGACTTTTAGTTCATGCAATTGAAAAAAAAAATGCATTATTTATGTGATGATCCAATATTTACAATGGTGATGAAAAGTCAGTATTAACTCAGTGACTATTATTTTAATGGTTTTGGTAAGTATAGTAGACAATAATAGACAGACAGGTTTTAGTCTTATTAGACCTTTTCAGTCTTCACATAGATTTCACACTATTTGCCAAAAGAGTGCTGAGAGAATTGCTAAGTAGATGTAAAAGAAATGTTTCAATTATAGACATGAAAAATTAGCATATCTAATAAGAACTATTACTAAGAGAAAAATAAATTAATTAGGCGCAGGAGTGGCTGTGTGGTAAGTAGCTTGCTAACCAACCACATGGTTCCGGGTTCAGTCCCACTGCGTGGCACCTTGGGCAAGTGTCTTCTGCTATAGCCCCGGGCCGACCAATGCCTTGTGAGTGGATTTGGTAGATGGAAACTGAAAGAAGCCTGTCGTATATATGTATATATATATATGTGTGTGCGTGTATGTTTGTGTGTCTGTGTTTGTCCCCCTAGCATTGCTTGACAACCGATGCTGGTGTGTTTACGTCCCCGTTACTTAGCGGTTCGGCAAAAGAGACCGATAGAATAAGTACTGGGCTTATAAAAGAATAAGTCCCGGGATCGAGTTGCTCGATTAAAGGCGGTGCTCCAGCATGGCTGCAGTCAAATGACTGAAACAAGTAAAAGAGTCAGATATGCTATCTACATGAAAACAATTGTCTTGTCATTGCTAATGTAGTGAACATCAAGTATGTGAACACAAGCTATTGTTTCTCATGCACATGGTGTTACTGAGTAACTAAGTACAGTAATGTATTTTTTAGATGTTTTTAAAAACGTTCTTTACATCCATAATTGGCAATATAATGTTTGCCAGAAAACGTTTTATCAACCTTCTAGTTATGCTTCCCCACACTAATATATTTGAGTACAGATATGTAGATGTGCATTTGTGTATGTGTGTGTGTGTGTATATCCATATATATATGTTTGTATGCGTGATTGTACCAGTGTATGTCTGTGACTGATATATTTGTATCTATGTAGCTGTATGTGTGATTGTCAGTGGGTCTGTGTTTGTGTGTGTATGTCTATGGTTGTGCATGTGTTTTAGTATTTTGTCTCTCTCTCCCTATTGTTCTCTCTTTTTAAACTGAGCCTTTGAAAATACCTAGCCAATATCATTCTATTCTAACAGCCACATAAAGAAGACACCTGGTTTCCTGGCTTTAGTTGGTCAATTATAATCTGTCCAACCTGTGGGGTACATATGGGATGGTGAGTTCAACATTTCTCTTCATTTCTTATGGATATTTAATGATTATCAGAAGTCTTCACTGACAGTTAAAGCATTAAGGATGCAATGAATTTTACCATTAGCAGAATATTTTTCTGCCACATACCCTTACTTATGATTGTTAAAGCAAAATATTCATTGATAATGAGTATTTTAGTTCTTAACTATTTATAAATTAATAACAGCAATGAACTAATAAACTTTCTAATGAACTAATGAACTTTCTGGTCGCTCAACATGCAAGAAACAACACCCAACTCTTCCTCAAATTACACCCTACAGTTTTGAAAATGAAAGGAGACATTGCAGCATGGAATTCTAGATATACTAAAAAAAACAGGATTGTCACAGCTGAAACACTTTTGATTATAAGCCTGCTCAATCAAGGCTAAAAATATGGAACTAAGCATTATCAACAACAGCAATAAGAGTTTAAAAATTTTTTTCTTACCTCTTTATACATCATTCATTCTTTCTGCCTTCACTCATTTATTTTACAGGTGAAAAACTTTAATCATGACACTATACAAAAACATATATATTCCACAATCTCCATAATAATTTCCATTCCACAGTATGCCACACGCATTCCCCTGCTTTTCTCATTCTCTATCTTTGCCTTTTTTATTACCAGGTAAATAAAGTAAGTGCATGTTTAGTATCTTATCCAAGGCACAGCTTAGGATCAAAAGTTGGGATGCAAGTAGAGGAAAGACCGCCACCTTATTTACTCTGCTATTGTTAATTGCTTCCACTAACGAGTTACATCTTCTGTTCTTCTAATGTTACTTTCCCTCTACTGCTACAATGTTCATACTTGTTATACAAATCTCTCTTTGGTCAGACTATTTCATATTTTAGATTATACTCTGTCCAGTCCTTTTACCTGAGGCTTGCCTGTTTCTAAACCTTTATCATTACTCAGATATATTACAACTACAGATGTACTGTTTTCTATTTGTTTCTTCTACTATCACAGCTTCTGCATCCCTTAACTAGAAATCTGCATATCTCCACTCAAATGCACTTCTCTCTTCTTTTCTCATCACCTTACTCAGTATCTTCCCTGCTTATATTTTGCCAATTCTTCCTAAAAATTACCATTCTCTGAAATTTTCTTTGTACTGATTCATTTTTCTAAAGTTTAAACTCTATAGAAGTTTATAAACAGCATTAATATCATTAGTTTAAGAGGAGGGCCAACAAAGACCATAGGTACTCTCCTCTATCACTGTTTAATGAAAGTATAACATTCTCACAAAACGTTATTCCACAACAGATAAAACTAGTCATTAATCACAGTAACCTTATCTAATTCCTTTTTCACAAGCTAGCGTTGCTTTACCGGCACATGTGACAGTGGCACATGAAAAACAAACAACCTTTAAATAGATTTTTTTTAAATGATTTGAACTACAACTGGCAAAGTCATTCAGTTGTTAGCCTTCCAGACAAAGGTTTAGCAATGTATTTCTTGTCACCAGCACTGTAATCCTGTCAAGAGTAATTAATTCTCTGTTATTCAATCCATGTTGCAGTATATAAGTGCCATTGGGATATGCAACTCACTACTATCAGACAAGATAAGGTTTTCTTACAGGAACTTTTGTATGATCATCAATCTGCAAGAAATAATAGTTAAATCTTTCTCGCATCACACCTTACCAACTTCAAAAGGAGGAGATAAAAGATAAGATAATTCTAGATGCTGTTCCCGAGAAAAAAATGAGATGGTCACAGTTGGAATACCTTCCTTCATAGTTCTGATTATAAAGAGCTAACAAGAAGCCAAATAACTGGTTTCTTAGCCTCCAATGCTCTTTCATGAGCAAAATCAGCAATAGATTAGTGCTACTATCCATGGGATGAGATTTTTAAATGGCTAAGATTGTGTTCAAAATATCTTACCCACTACACAGGAATATGTAGTGCTGCTCAAATTTACTGTTGAATGAAATCAACAGTACTGCCCAACTCTTCCTCATAGCCATTCCTATTTAATCAGTACCACAAACATTCCACACCATAATTATGTGTCTATCGTGAATCATTAGAAATGAATGGAATCCATTTAAATTAGAACCAATAAAACAAATGATTGAGATTAGTGAATGGATCTCAAAACCTCCCCCCTTCCCCATTAAAAGTGACAAACTGGTAGAATTGTTAGGGCATTGCATAGAAAGCCTTGTGGTATTTATTACAGCTATTGCCATTGACTGTTGAAAGCACAAGTTCCACTGAGCAAGACATATCACAGAGCTTACAGACTTCATGTTGACCTATGAAGTGTGGTATCTTATAGATTGAAATCACATTGTTCTAGTGTGAAAAATCTGGAGTTTTGCAGAAAAAAAAAATGTATTCATGTTAAATTTTATAATTTTCTTCTTTACTATATAAGATTCATCTAGCTTACTGAATCTTCTTTTGATCATTTCAAAGTCTTAGTGTTTTCTTCTTGAATGTAAAAGAAATGTTGCCTGAAACACAAGAAATTGGAAAGAAACTTCTTTCCTATAGTTAATCAGAGAATGATTGGTAGGATTTGTAGTATCTTTGACATTTTTTTGGCTCTCTCAGAATGGTTATATTAATGCAGTTCATAACCATATCAATGCCTTCACAACAGAGTGAAGTCATTAGAAATTGTTTAATTAATCAAGCAAGCAACTAATTAACTTATTAACTAATTGATTAAGCAATTAACTAATTGATTAATAAACTAATTGATTAAGCAATTAAGCAACTTATTGATTAACTAATTAATTAAGCAAGCAACTTATTAATTTACAACTTAATTAAGCAAGCAAGATACTAATGAATTAAGCAAGGAAATTATTCATTAACTAATTAGTTAAGTAAGCAAACAACTAATTAATTAACTATGTAAGCAAGCAACTAATTAATTAATCTAGCAAGCAACTAAATCATTGTTTTATTAATTAGTTAAGCAATTAGTTGCTTGCTTCTTTACTTAATTAGTTAATTATTTAGTTGCTTTCTGTTTCCCTCTTTTCTTCTCTCTCACTTTTCGCCTTACTCTCTTTTTCTCTCTCCTTTTTCTTTCTCCCTCTAGCTCTTTGCTTTTTCCTTCAACTAATCATGTGAAAGAGTTACAGACAGGCTAAGTAACAGAGGAACAAGCAGAATTATTATTAGATTCACTTGATTGTTGTTTGGCCCCAAGTCAACACAGATATATAACTTAAAACAAATAGTTCTGCTTGATCTGGCTCTAGTACTATATTATCTAACATATCCTTTACTTATTTAAGATTGTTGGGTGTGATTTAAGGGAGAGTTGGCTGCAATTTCTAGCATGTCAAGCCACCATGTAAAGGCTTCTCTTGTTAACTCATTTACTCACTTGATATTGTCTCTTGTGTTTTCAGGTTTTTTGAATCATTTGATTCAGATTATCACACAGGAGAGAAAAAGTCATTCTATGGATTAATCCTTAGTCATTTAGTACATCAGGAATGTGAGTAAAGCTTTCAATATTTCATCTATTAAATATTGTGAGATGGCAGAATTGTTAGCATGCCTGCCAAAATGCTTAGTAGCGTTTCATCTGTCGTTATGTTCTGAGTTCAATTCCACCAAGGTCGACTTTGCCTTTCATCCTTTTAGGGTCGATAAAATAAGTACCAGTTGAGCACTGGGGTTGAAGCAATTGACATACTTCAACCTCCAAACTTGCTGGCTTTGTGCCAAAATTTGAAACCAATATTTCATCTATTAAATATTAAAGTTAATCAAATAAACCAACTCTTATCACCATTATTAGTAGTTTTTCACCAAGTGTATCTTTCCAAGATATGTAACTAATACTCTTTATTTCATATTTTCATATATCACTTTGTTTTAAATTTTCTACATCATTTACAAATATATAAAATATATTATTTCTAAAAATGCATTTTGAATTTTCATTAATTATAAATCTCTGCAATTAGGGTAACAAATTAGAGTGTCACAATAACTCACAATATTTGTTTCAGCTATCTGTTCCCTCACTCCACAAAAAAAAAAATCAACTTTCAGGGTTATTAAATAAAGTAGCAGTCCAGTATTGGGGTTGATTCTTCTCTATTTCTCTCTCTCTGTAGGAAATCAGCTGTCTTAGCGGGATAAGACACATCATGTCATGCTTGTATCTCTACAACACAAAGAAAGAAATATTTTGTACATCCAGTGTTAATACCCATGGTTTATCCATGGTTTTACAATGAAGAAAACCAAGCTTATGAGGGTCTCTGCATGGTTATTTGACATGCAGCTACATCACCTTCAAAACACACCTCACCATCTTAAGGAAGGAAATGGAATATTAAATATGTAGTCTTGCATATTCCTAAAAGGATGGGTTGATCACAGCTGGAATGCCTTTGATTATAGGCTTGCTTAATTAATGATTTCTGTGGCTGGATCTTCTACTTAATGTCAACCACTTTACAAAGTATACAGAGTGCTTTGTTTTTTTTATGGCACCAGCACTATTAAGGCCACCAAGTAACTTACAAGACAAAACCCCTCAACTGAGTGGGAGTGTCATTTTGAGGAAGGTGGTTTCATGCAAGATGTTGAGAGGTTAAATAGGGATAAGGAGGTAAGAAGAGGTGTCTTGCAATAGAGGAGATATATGGCTACTCCAGCTAGAAAGAGAGAAAAGATGGTGGTGATGAGGTGTCAAAGCATACCTTCAAGGTACAAGAAAATGAATATAAGAGTGAATAGAAGCAGACTATTAGAAAAGGGTGGGAAGTTTCCAAGAATATGAAAGGAGAATGACAGATGGTTAGAGATGGAGATAAATGCGAACACAAGTGGTCATTAGTCAATCATATTTGGGAGGAAAATAGGAGGTGATAAGTGGCAATAGAAATAAAGGGTGGAGGTGGGGTGCAACAGTATAATAAAACAATAGATAAATGAGAAATAGTTGGATGATGTAGAGTGTGGTGAATGAAAGTTACAATTACAGAGACTGAAGCCAGAGGTACACATGGGTGGAAACAGTGATTGATAAACAGGGATGAAGGGATTGATGGCAGATATAAGAGGGTGTCCAGGGGTAAAATAAAGTGGTAAGGGATGATGTTGAAAATGCAGGATGGGTGACAAAAGGTTCCAAGGAGAAGGATAACTGATAGAGTGAAAGAAGATGAAATAGTGCAGTTTCACTTTCATATAGTTACAATAGCTGAGAGAATAGTGCCAAAGTCAGAAGAGTGTTTGTTGAGATAAGTAGGTTTTCTTATCATTTAATGTCTGTTTTTCATACTGGCATGAGTTAGATGGTTTGACCTGAGCTGCTAGGCTGGAGAGCTGCACTAGGGTCCAGCCATCTATTCTGGCTTGGTTTCTACAGCTGGATGCCCTTCCTAATGCCAACTACCCTACTTTGTGTATTGCTTGTCTTTTATGTGTCATTAGCATGGATACCCCTTTACATTTCACAGGAAAGGGTGCTTTTTACATGTCATCAGTGAGCACAGCAAATTGCAAATCACCTCAGCAAATTGTCATCTCCTCCTCATGACTCAATGTCTTGAAGTATGTCTTCACTACTTCATCCTACATCTTCTCTGGATCTTCCTCCTTCACAAGTTCCATCGATATTTAGTGATCAGTATTTCTTTGTTCAGCTGTCCTCACTCACACACATACTACCATACCAGTGCTGTCTTCTCTCTTCGATTCTACATCTGATGTCTCTTATGTGCAATTTTATCTCACAACATTTGCACTTTGTGGTGCATAAATGCTGACATTACATATCTGTATAGAAGTTCCACTTCAAATAAAATGCTTTCACTCTTAATTTCCCTTGGTAAATCTATCTACTGAGAGAATGTCTGATCTGACATAAATACTATTAATTATTTTCTGTTTTTATTGCAGATGCTGACAGTTTGATTATTGCTCCAAAAAGCTATGTCAGTTGATTTGTTTTAAAAAAAAATTTACATCAGTTTCCATTGTCTCAATAAAATTATTGCAATTTCATTTTTAAATTGTCTTTTGGAGAAGTTCTATTTTCATTTATATAATTTTTGCATTTGGTTTGCATGATTCTTGATGTGAACTTATGTGTTGAAATAGATTTTGTTGTATCTTTGGAAGGTCACAATTATTATTTTTGAATTTTTTTCAGAAATTTCACAATTACATGATAAACCAGTATATATTTTGAGATGGGTGTAGATATAGTGAAAATTCTAAGAGAGCTTTGTTGCAGGAGAGAAACACTTAATGACAGGTAATTGATTGTCAGAATTGCTTGAGCATTGAAGAAAATGTTTCACAGAGTTCAAATTCTGCTGTATAGCAACCAAATCTCTCTCAACTCATAGTCTGTTATCTTTAAAAAGGGTGTTATTCATTGAAAAATGTAGTCTTATGTATAAGTGTATTTGAATAAAAGATAAAATGGTTATCAGTAGAATACTTATAGTCTGCTCAATAAGAGCTAGTTTGGAGCTAAGCTACAACAGCAAAAACAGCCATGTGACTCAGCTATATCACAGTTGGTGAGTCATTCCAGTGGAATGGAAATTGTTGCAATTTCCTGATCTTTGTGCTCTAACTTCCTTTATAACATTCTAACTCTGAAATTTGTCAAAATGAAGCTAAATATATTTATGCATATTACATCAAATTAAATTATTATATTCATTGCATAAAGAGGAATTTGGAATAACTTAGAATTTTCTATTGTCAATTGTTTTATGTGACTGGCTGAAAGGATATCCGGGAACATTTTTAATATGTAACAGTGTCCTCTAAGACAACCACTCTAATTTTGTCATGATAAATAAAAACCTGTGCCAGTGGTATGTAAAAAGCACCATTTGAGTATGATTGTTGCCAGTGTCGCCTGACTGGCTCCTGTGCTGGTGGCACATAAAAAACACCATTCGAGTGTGGTTGTTGCTAATGCCATTGGACTAGCTCCTGTGCAGGTGACACGTAAAAAGCACCATTTGAGCATGGTCGATGCCAGTACCACCAGATTGGCCCTCAAGCTGGTGACACATAAAGTACCTACTACACTCTCAGAGTGGTTGGCGTTAGGAAGAGCATTCAGCTGTAGAAACTTTGCCAGATCAGATTTGAGCCTGGTGCAGCCTTCAGTCAAACCATCAAACCCATACCAGCATGGAAAGCAGATGTTAGACGCCACCACTGCCGCTGCCGCTGTTGCTGCTGCTGAAAAAGCAAACAACATTCTTGGTGTTGAGGATGGTGTGTCCTCACATCTTTAGTATCTTGTGTGTGTGTGTGTGTGTTGGGTATTGTAAAAAGTTGAAAATTACTGGTCTGTAGCTTAGCTAAATTATTTAGATGTATTTTTTATTCATGTTTTCTGCAGATTGGTATTGGATATTCTCTCATAATTCATGATAACTTAAACTTATGTATTTGTTCTGCTGGAGTGGCAAAAGTTATCCACATAAGGTACCAATATTATTACAAAAGGATAAGGGTGAAGGATTGACAGAATTAGTAAAACATCAGATAAAATATTTCTTCTGGTTCTTTACATTCTAAGTTCAAATTCTATTGAGGTCAACTTTACTTTTCATCCTTTTGGGTCAATAAATTAAAGTACCAGAAAGTACTGGAGTCGATGGAATCTATTAGAAACAACTTTTGCTATAGGCATTTGGTATTACCAAGTATCAGGGAAGAAGATTGGTAGTATCAATAGGATGGTGAGCAAAATGCTCTGTAGCATTTAGTTGCATACCTATACAGTGAGTTCAAATCTTGCTGAGGTCAACTTTTCCTTTTATCCTCCTGGAATCAATAAAATAAGTATCAGTTATAGAGGGGTATTGATAAAATTACCTGTTTTTCAACCCCAAATTTCTGTCCCATGCCTATATAAGAAATTAATATTACCAAGTCTCAGAGCAGTGAATTGGCAGAAAGAGAGCTCTACAATATTTTTATTTCATTCCTCTAAGTTTCGAGTTCAAAACTCTCTGGAGTCTGTTCTCTTTTTCCTTTCAATAAAACAAGTATGAGGTGTATACAAGAGTCATTTCAATCTTCTGTACATGTTCTATTAATGTTAGAAATCAATATATATCTTAAGCCAAATGATGGAGTTCTATGTGGTTACTTGGTCTGCTAGAAATAGTAACTAAATCTTCCTCAAAATGCGTCATAAAATTCTTTAAATGGAATGGCACATCAAACGATGTAGACTTAAATACACTATACCTGAGAAAAAGGTTGTGATGATCATGACTGGAAAATATTTTATCAAAATTCTGTTAGTTCAGGGATTACTCTGAGATTTATTACTTAGAGATGCCATACATATGGAAAAAAATAGTGAGCATCAAAAATCTAATTAGAAATAATTATGCAGTGAAGAAAAGATAAAATTAACTTAATGACTAATATCTTAATCATTATGATAAGTACAGGAGATAACCCTGGATAGGTTTTGGTCTGATAAGGCCAGAATATATCCATACAAGAACTCAACAAAACAGAAACTTTGCTGTACTTAAAGAAGTAATGTTGAGAAAATCTATATATTAATACCACTGTATGTCCCTACCTACTTACCTACCTGCCTGCCTGCCTGCCTTTTGTGTCATGCTAAGAAAAGTAACTCAGAATTAAAATAATAATTGTTAATTACAGTAGTAGTGGAAGAAGCGAAGGCGGTGTTAATCATGATGAATAGAAAAATATCTATAACTATCTGTCTTTTTCTCTCTACTCCACTCTGTGTGTGTGTGCATGCATGTATGTGCATGCACACTCACACACACACACACACACACACATATATATATATAGAGAGAGAGAGAGAAGGGAAAACATGAGAGGAATAGGGAAAATAAAAATAGATAACAAATGATGTTGATGTTTGCTGCCTGTTGTTGATAGTCATGATAGAAGAGGTGGAAGCAACACACATAGCTCAGTGACAATTATTTGTACTAAGGCTCATGTATTATATCAAATGACTTTTTCTTTTTTTCTTTTGGCTATCAACTCATTACTACTTATAATAATCACCATCACCTCCATTAATTAACATCCTAGTTAGCACCTAGCAACATCATCACCACAACTATAACAGTTCTTAATGTATGTATGTTTGCATATTTATATGTATGTGTGTCTGTGTGTGTATATATATGTATATATATATATATATATATATGTATATATATATGTATATATATATATGTTTGTTTGTTTGTTTTCCACCTGCCTTCGTCTTTTGTCTATTTTCATAAAGCTTCCCGTTGTATATATATGTATATATATATGTATAGATATATGTATATATATATATATATGTATATATATATATATGTGTGTGTATATATATATAATATATATATATATATATTATATATATATATATATATATATATATGTATATATATATATGTATGAATGTATATATATATATATATATATATATATATATGTATGTGTGTGTGTCTGTCTGTCTGTCTGTTTACATATTTAGTCTATCAATTCATCAGTGTTTCTTTTCCTTTTTCTTCCTATCTTTCCTTGTGAGCACCTCAATTTATGATCATAGTTTCTTTCATCTCTCTCTCCTTCCCCCTCTCTCTCTCTCTGTTCACATATATATATATATATATATATATATATTGCTTGTAATTCCCTGTTTGCATCATCACAGTAACAATGGACAACTACAGCAAAACCTGTGGAATTCCCATAGGTTTCACTAATCACTAAATAAATGCACAAGATTGGACACAAGTTTCCATGGAGTCTATACTTCATTGAAGTGGTTTAATAATAAAAAAATAAACTTGCATCATCTAGTCGTATCTGTATGTATCTAAATTATTAAAATTATATTAATTTTTGAGCTAATGTCTTTTTATGGACATATAATTATTTCCTTTTAGATTTTTAATGATAACTACATTAAATATATTAGCATAACTACATATACAAAGACTGGTGTGTCCCACTAACTTCGTTTCTCCATAACTTTCTTTAAAATTACGGAGATGTACTTGCATAGCAAGTAACCTGATCTGAGATCGTGTGCTGGAACGAAAACAATTGCAGCGTGGGAGGTGTTTATAAGCCAATTAAGAAACACACAAAAACCGTTAGATTCACTTCAACATTTAAATTTAATTTGTCAAAATATTTTCGTCGCTTTGAGACCGCGACCTATTCTCTAACAAAATTCCGTGCAGCACGGTTTTTGTGTGTTTCTTAAATGGCTTATAAACACCTTCCACGCTGCAATTGTTTTCTTTAAAATGCATATGTTTTAATGAAATTTTCCAAAGGTATTTCAGATGATGTAGACTACGATCGTGTGGTTAAAAAAATGGGGAAAATGGTTTTTGAGTGACATTTTTACTTCCACAAGACTTTATTAAATGCATATTTCTTAAAAGAAATTCAAGAGGTACGTTTGCAGTAATGCATATTACGATTAATTTTTTTTTTTTCAAATTTTAAAGCGAAACTCGTAATGTATACCGCAATAATCGTTATGTACATTTCTCTAGTAAAGTTCATTAAAAAACATGCCCTTTAAAGAATATCATGGAGAAACAAAATCAGTGGGCCACACTTCTGTAGAGATGCCGACATATGAACTTATATACATATACTGTTAATAGTAACGTAATTGTTCCCCTTAGATCGCTCTACGAAGTTTTAGTTTTCATTTAGTAGTTAATGCTCATATACTGGCAACGTACTCACACTTTTTACTGTCCATTTGTGTCTTTCTGTGTTTTTTTCTATGTACTCTTCTTACACTTTTTGGCTTTCATCCATGTCTTTCTTTATATTCTCTTCCCTCTTTTACCCCTTTCCAACAAAATATACACACGCATTTACACACACACGCGCGCGCGCGCACGCACACACACACACACACACAATATGATAACCTTTGCTGTGTAAAATATGTTGATGCCAAATTCAGATAATTAGACACGATTATCTCCCTTCAATTAGAAAATTTCCATATGTCAAATAGGTACAGTTTACATGGATTTTCTTTTTAGCTTAAACTCATAAACACACACATATATCCCTTTTTCTGTTTCTTTAATACACACTTCCTCTTTCTCAAACTTTCCCATTACATAAATTCATATGCACATTTACGCTGTCTTTCGATTACAGTTCACCTATCTCTCACTGATATTTTTTCTTAATATTAACACACACTACACACACATGTACATACATAGAAATAGCTTCATGAAATCATTCTCTACTATTAAAGAAAAGAGAGATAGTGAGACATTGGTCGAGGTAGTTCCTGACATACAAAGACAGGATGGTTACGTCCTGAATGCTTTGATCATCGGTATAATCGATAAGAGCTGACCTAGTTGGTATCTGTATGCGTAATCAATATTTTGAAAGAGTATTTGGATAAATTTATTAAGTTTCTGTTTGCGAATGTTTGTTTTAGA
Source organism: Octopus sinensis (assembly GCF_006345805.1). Lineage (NCBI taxonomy): Eukaryota > Metazoa > Mollusca > Cephalopoda > Octopoda > Octopodidae > Octopus > Octopus sinensis. The sequence goes on along the minus strand of NC_043000.1, from coordinate 103,936,974 downwards.
ATAAAAACAGAATTCTACGGGTTTGGTGACATAAACTATTATAATTGATACCTCATCGCGCTAAGTAAACTCTACGCCTACGTATCTAATGTTTCCTTTATAGCTATTTTTAATAGATAGCAAGGTTTGGTTTGAGAGAAATTTTGTTGAAACGATCGCGTAGTTTTCCTTGTTGGTTCTAAGTGTTTCCTGTAAGTTTATCTGGATGGGAATAAGTCCGCAGATACCCATTACTAAAAAAACTTCTGAAGTTTATCCATGATAAATAATGTTCTATAATATATTTTATATCTAAATAGCTGCTAGTGATTGCATACCAACTGACGTTTTAGGCAAGTTCGGACATAGAGTTATCTACCTTGTGTTTATTAACTGTCCAAAGCAGAGCTACTCAACCATTTAAAAAAAATCTATGGACCCATTTCATTACTATTCTATTCTGGTGGACTCCCATAGCCTTCGATGTTTAATAACTAGTTTTATAGAAACTTCTTTCAAAATTCCTATTTTGTTTACACACATTAACTTGTGTCGGTCGAACATTAGAGAAAGAAACCGAGCTGATTCTTGTCATACATACCAATACATACATCTAAAGCAAATTGTTTTTCAAGGGGTCTTAAAATACTATTGTGGATCTCCAATATACTATTTTGTTGTGTGGACCTCCAAAAAACTTATATGGACTCCGGTTGAGAACCACTGGTCTGAAGAGCCACCGCGTTATTGTGACACAATATTTTCGATTATAGAGGTGTGAGGCATAAACGTGATAGAGGTATAAATATGACAATTGCTAATTTCCCTTTATCCCGAAATTTTAAAATTCCTATGTGCAAACAATATAAATATCCAATGGATTTACCATTGTTGATCAGTTTTGAAAAGATAACAGTTTAATAATCATCTCAGCTTAATACGTTTTTTAGTTTGTTTTTTTTCACTTGTTGAGTTTGGAGGGAGGAACATTGCCTATGACTTTTGCAGGCCCGTTGAGTCAGGTGAGCTTCATACCGTTGATGTTCTGTTTAAACTGTTGTTGAAGGTCAATACTTGCTGGAAACACATAAGCAGGGAAAGACTCTAGTGAGCCAATGTTCTGGGGAGATACGAGAGGCGTTCAATAAGTAATGCCTCTGACCCACTTGCAGTTGTTTGATCTAGCTGAAAATTTACATGTGCAATTATTTATATCTCTATAGATTAGGTGGCAAATTACAGCTCTGAACTAATTGTGGTTTCTGATATACAGGTGTTTGAACTGAGTCAAGTGTGAAATGGAGCCTGTTGAGTGTCGAGCAGTGATCCGGTTTTTGTATTTGAAAGGACGCACACTACGGGAGACTTTTGATGAAATGAAAGTAACTTATGGTGATGATGCCCCATCATATGACCTTGTAAAACGCTGGCATCGTGAATTCAAACATGGTTGGAACTCTGTGGAAACAGCTCCCAGATCTGGTCACCCCCACTTCTGCCATTGATGAGGCATCTGTCCGTCAAGTTGAGGCTGCCATTTTGGAAGATCGACGCATAACTATTCGCCAAATAGCCCATGAGGTCAAGTTTAGTACCGGGTCTGTGGAAACTATCATTCATGACCATTTGCATATGCAAAAGGTGTCTGCTAGATGGATTCCCAAGTTGCTCACACCTTTCCAGAAGCAAGAACGCGTCGAGTGCTCGAGGATGAATTTGGAGATGTGCCAAGAAGATGAGTCAAAAATTTTCAAAAGACTGATTACACAGGATGAAACCTGGGTCCATCACTATGATCCAGAGACCAAAGCCCAGTCAATGCAGTGGAAGCACCGTGACTCACCTCCTCCAAAGAAGGCAAGGGTGCAGCCCTCCGCTGGCAAGGTCATGCTCACAGTCTTCTGGGACCAGGACGGAGTAGTGATGACAGATTTCCTGGCAAAGGGTACCACAATTACAGGAGCCTATTATGCTTCACTTTTGAGGAAATTAAGAGAAGCTATCAAAATCAAGAGGCGGGGCAAGATCAGCAAAGGCATCCTCCTCCTGCAGGACAACGCTCCGGTCTACAACTCGCGTGTCGCCAGATCAGAAGCACAGGCGTGCGGCTATGAACTCCTCACCCTCCCCCTACTCTCCTGACCTTGCACCCTCTGATTTTCACCTCTTCCCAGCCATGAAGTTGTTTTTGAAAGGAAAGCGTTTCCCAGATGATGCAGCCTTGATTTCTGAAGTCACGTCGTGGTCGGAGGACCAAGCTGGGGTCTTCTACAAAAACGGTCTCCAGAGTTGCATCAAACGATGGGAGAAATGTGTAACTCTGAGTGGTTCCTATGTAGAAAAAGACTAACAACTGTGCCAAGTTTCGTTGCTCTACTGCTACGGGAAGTGGGTCAGGGGCATTACTTATTGAACGCCCCTCGTAGTAGTGCTACGTAAGTGTTAGAGTAGTGTTGATTATCCTCACGTTGGGATTACTTTCTGACGCCGATTCAATTCCAAGAAGACAAATTGTGAAAAGTTTAAACAGTTCTGGAGCAATACCACCCACAGATGAACATAGGGCGGAAAACTAACAAAAATTTGCTCTGTGGGTTTGCCAAGAAGGGAAACGCAATATATCCGGGGGCTAAATATCCAAAACGAATCCTGGACTCTTAAACTGTGAATGACATGAAAAAATGCATATGAAATTGATTTTTTTCCCCAGATAATAATATTAATGCTGGTAAATCTTTCAGTTCAGCTGTAACAAGCTTGGAAAACTCTAATAGAATCCTTAGTATGAGCAGAAACAGAAATCCTGACGCCTGTTCAAAAGCAAGGATGATGCTACAGATGAAACACCGGGGGAAACATTACTGCAAACCATATTGTCACAATAATGAGTGAAGAACCGAATAACAAAAAAGTCTAAGTCGAATTGTCTTTTTAGATGTTTTACATAAAACACAAAATAGGTATCAAAAATAAAAAAAGAGAGAAGCAACAAGTTTTCGCAATATCTTCACGAAGAAAGGCAGCGAGCTGGCAGAAATGTTAGCACGCCGGGCGAAATACTTAGCGGTATTTCATCTGCCGTTACGTTCTGAGTTCAAATTCCGCCGAGGTCGACTTTGCCTTTCGTCCTTTCGGGGTCGATAAATTAAGTACCAGTTACGCACTGGGGTCGATGTAATCGACTTAATCTGTTTGTCTGCCCTTGTTTGTCCCCTCTGTGTTTAGCCCCTTGTGGGTAGTAAAGAAAGAGGTATTTCGTCTGTCTTTACGTTCTGAGTTCAAATTCTGCCGAGGTCGACTTTGCACTTCATCCTTTCGGGATCGATAAATTAAGTACCAGTTGCGTACTGGGGTCGATCTAATCAACTCTCACCCCACTAAAAAAATTCGGGTTTGTGTCTAGAGTAGAAAAGAATATCTTCACGGAAGAGCTAAAAGATTTTGAACCTAAAGGGCGAATATGGCTTCTCAAACATTTTAATAAGTATCTCTTAACTAACAAAATGCAAAGTAGAGAAAAATCCATCACAAGTAATGCAATTCCGATCGATTTCACTTCTGTGGTCAGAAGTTTTTTGAGTGTTCTGTTCTTAACAGAATCGAAACAGCTACTGAATTGTACTTTATTAAAGAACATTGAAAAGTTAACCGTGAATCAACGGCTTAATCTTATTCAATATATACAGAAATATAGATTTTTGTTGAGCCTGCTGCAGCTTACAATATGGTTAATTACTGCTTATTAAGGAAGTCATACAATTCAACAATGACTTGGAATTCAGTCAGCTTGTTGGTATTGTAATAGAAAAAATGCTTTTTGGTGATACTTAAGAACAACACAAAAATAACTAAACAGTTTGCCTCAATATAGTATACTGGCTCCGTTATCGTTCAAAATACACTAAACCGCAAAAGAAACGCGATTTTTTCAAATGTCATTTTTATATGGTAAATTCTGAAAATTTATTTCGGGTATGTAAGTGAAACCCAAACTGCAGATAACCTTTCAACTTTCCCTGAAACGAAACGCCAAAAGGCAATTGTGTTGAATGTCATGTGTAGTAGTCGCAAACAGTTGTCATGAAAACTGAAATGCCCGTACATCTCGTGGAGGTTATGGGTATAAAAGTCAACTTGAACCACGTTCCTGGCATTCGAAAATTGGACACATCAAGAATTACCCGAATATCAGCAGCGTTGAGAGAACAAGCTATCGGCTGATTACAAGCAATGCAGCGTGCCCTGGTTGTTGTGAAAGTTTACAATGTCCATGTCAGCACCATCTATCGCCTGGAACAGCGATACAAAAACACCAACAGTACTGCAGGTCGTGCCCGCAGAGGGCGCCCCCTGGTGACCACGCCCAGGCAGGACCGCTTCATTCACCTGCAACACTTCCGTGATTGTTTCAGATCAGTCAGCATGACAGCTCGCGAGACCACTGACACTGGACAGCGATCCATCAGAGACGACATGGTATGACGTCGACTGGTCGCCAACAACCTTCGTTGCCGTCGTCCTGCTCGAGGACCTGTCTTCATTGCTCGCCAGTCAAGTACGGCTACAGTGGGCTACACAGCACTGACATTGGTGGTATCAACAATGGAGGTCGATAGTCTTTTCTGACGAGAGCCAGTACTGCGCTTCGACCTCGGATGGCAGAGTGAGGGTGTGGTGTAGGAGGGGTGAATGCTACAGAAACGTATGTGTCATGGAGAGAGATGCGTGGATGGCCAAAGTATCATGGTTTGGGGTGTTATAGGCCGGAATTAAAGAATTGGGCCCCCGTGTGTTCCAAAATGTTGGTGCAGGCGAATGGCATCACAGCGCAGCTCTACGTTGATCAGATCCTAAGACCTCATATCATGCCCTTCTTCGTGCGTCACTATAGCCACGTGTTCCTGCAGGACAATGCTCCCTCCCACACGGCCAGGGTCACCATGGACTTCCTGTGTCAGCACAACATCAGAACCATGCCGTGGCCGGCTCTCAGCCCGGATTTGAACCCAATTGAACATCTGTAGGATGAAATCCAGAGACAGCTGAAACAGGTGGTCCCAAGGCCAACAACTCGTGTGTAACTGGAGGCAGCTTTCCTCAGGTGCCAATGGCTTTTGCGAACCGCCTCATGCACTCCATGTACCGACGATGTATGACCGTTTTGAACACCCAGGGTGGGCAAACATGGTATTGAACATGTCACGCCCAATAATCTCGATGTTCTGGATCTGCCCACTACCGGAACACATGACAACGACTCATAGACTGTGATCAAAGTGCATCCAAGAAATTGACTTTATCGGATTTATCAAAATTTATCTCTGACATAATGTAATTAAAACATATTTCAGTCACACACGTCTCGCGTTTCTTTTGCGGTTCAGTGTGTATACAAACGCTCGACTGAAAAATCATAAATATCAAACGTTTTATCTACATTTCTGAATTACTAGCAGTATCGCCCGGCGTTGCTCGGGTTTGTAAGGGAAATAACTATATAAGCATTTTTAGAGATGTAAAGTATAATAGCCATCTCAATATGGTTAACCACAAAGGGGGGGGGGTACTGTAGCTTTTTACGTTCTGAGATTTAATAATAAATTTTTAGAGAGTTACTTCCCTTATATATGCCAAAAATGCATTAAAAATGGGAAAAATTGATGGTAAATGTTTTTTAAAATCGTAGACTCATCGTAGACGCGCACTAATACCCAGAAGGGCTCGATATGAATCACGACTATAAGATACCCGGTTTTGGTTAAAATGCACCGCAAAATGTGGGAGTAGTTAGGAATCTAAATCGTAGGAGACAGACAGCACACAACCTCACTTTTATATATAAAGATATATTGCGTACCAAAGGGGATATTCAACGGTACTGACATAACTCTGAGTGTTGCTTTAAATAAATTAAATTCTTACTATAAAGACAATAGTTTCATTACTAATTCCGTGAAAATACACGTTTTTGTATACCACCCAAGAAACAATGGAACACATGGGGAATTGAATAAGTTAGAAAGGTAGAATGCTACTTAGTATCCCAAATATCTCTGGATGTTACTAAACCGTAATCTTATTTTTAGAAAATAGTTAAACAATCAAGTTTATGGTCAACTGGTTTATCTTATCTCTGTACTTTCTACCGCATCTACAGTGGTCTTTACTCCTTGGAGTTAACTAGCCTTGAGCCATCTCCGAGCAGGAATTTGTCTGCTTCCCTCTCATCAGCCATATTCTAGCTATTCCCCACCCCAGGCCATTCAGTAACCATCAAACTCAGTCCTTCATTCCCTAACTGTCGGCTTTGTGGTATTCATTCCCGACCAGTTTCCTGCGACTGACGATTCTCAGATGTTCAGTAAGAGCGTTAACAATGTGCGGTTTCGTCTTCCTTGGCAGGACGCGAAAGCTATGAGCAGTCACCTCCCCTGACCAAGTCCATACAAATAAGTATGCGGTATGTGTGTGTGTGTGTGTGTGTGTGTGTGTGTGTGTGTGTGTGTGTGTGTGTGTGTGTGTGTGTGTGTGTGTAAGAAGTAAAAGGGATTAATAAATTCAAGCAAATATCTATAAAGCACTCTGTGCTAAACAAATTTAGTTAACTATATCAAACAATAAGATACCAATAAGTTTGTAACGGTTAGGTTTTAATTAGTGTAGTTACTAATTGTAACGGGTAAGGTTGATTAGGTACACAATAATATGAAATGTCGAAGTCAGTAGTTGTAACGATAAATATTTGTTGTTACTATTGCACACTGTAGGATGTGAAAGATGAACAATGCATGAAGTTTTAAGAAAGTATTTATTTACCGTTACGTTGCAATACCTTGTCTCAACGGGCAGGTTATGATAAATCCAAAAGCATGCGCAAGAAAGTTTGTGTTTGCGTCCTCTTCCTTGTTTAGTTGTAATTACAGAGGGAGATAAAATGATGTTGTAAGAGAACAGAATTAGAGCTAGTGAGAGTTGTAGAGTGTGGGACGTTGTCTCACAGTTGCTGACAGTAAACTTCATTTCTTCCTCTGACCAAAGGTTCTAGTTGGTCAGCCAGACTTCGTTGTCACTGTAGTGACTAACTGATTGAGTCGTCACCGACTGTGACTAACTGATTTTTGCTTGGGGTGTGCTTGCTTTTATAACTATCCAGGAGGATAGATATATCATTGAGAACAATAGATTTAGTTGGTGATCTTGTTAT
>NC_043000.1:103902291-103922291 GCF_006345805.1 Octopus sinensis | reverse complement strand
TATATATATATATATATAATATATATATGTATGTATATATATATATATAATATATATATGTATGCATGTGTATATATATTATATATATATATATATATATTATATATATATATATATGCATGTGTGTATATATATATATATATATATATATCTATATATATATATATATATATATATATATATATCTTATATAAAATTCGTTCTATCTGTCTGTCTTCTCGGATCTCGAGCATCTTCCATCCAATTACGCTCAAATTTGATATGTAGATACCCACGGTATCAGGGCATGTATAAGTCTTGAAAAAAATTACAAAAATCGATTCCAGGTGAGAATGTGATCGATAAAGCCGTTTTTGTCCTGCTTTTCTTCCGTCAACCTGTACATAACTGCATCTTCCATTTTTGTTGTTTTTGTACTGCTTAAAGGCACGTTTCTTTCCTGCCAAGCTTACTGTTTGAACCATGTTTGTGTTCTCCCAGTCAACAGCCTTATCATTACTGGTACTTTAAACTCTTCAGTTGCATATTTGTGTGAATAAAATCGTTTTTCTTTGGAATGGAAAAAAAGTCTATCTTTATTTCTTCTTTTGATGGTGTCTCAAATTTAGGTTAAATCAGTGAGGCCTATGGGACGGCCGGACAAGTTGTTTTGAGAAAATTTGGTTTAAATGTTTGACAACTCAGCACCGTCCATGGGACGGGGAGCGTTTTGCTCGTATATATATATATTGTTAGGTTATATTCTGTTAAAAACGTAGTTGAGTACAGTATAAAGCTCGCCCACCTTCAGATTTCACCCAGTGCCATATAACAGTAGTATTATACCTACTGCCAGATTTGCGTTGGGGCTACTGTAGTGTGTGAATGGATAATTGAACAAGTTGGAGTCAATAAGAAGGAGTACAAAGGAACATTTATTTGTAATCACTACAATCGTTTCCACGCAACGCAGGTATTTGGTTATGTAACCGTTTCCCTTGATTGTGAGATTTTGCTCTTTCATCAGGTGATGTATAAATATTGTTTCTGTGTTCTGTAAACTCAAATTTTCGGCTTCGACCGCATTCTTTCTGACTGTCGTGGTTTTGCACAAGATCTCACAACTACATTGCGTGGAGAACTACATTGCGTTGAAACAGTTGTGATTAGAAATAAATATTCTTCTGTACTCCTTCTTGTTGACTCCAACTTATTCAATCACACACACACACACACACACACACAAAGATAAATTCTTGATTTATTGGAACTATTTTCGCTTGGAGAGAAGGTAAGCAAATGCCAACAGACAATTGCACCAAACTCCGAATGAGAAGGGGAGATAATTTCAAGAATCCGTAATTCTCCGGAATTTACATACTATTATGGAAATGATCGTCGTCGTCGTCGTTGTTATTGTTAAAGCGGCGAGCTGGCAGAATCGTTAGCCTGCAGAGCAAAATGCTTAGCGGCATTTTTCTGAGTTTAAATTCCGTCGAGGTTGACTTTGCCTTTCCTTCTGTTGGGGTTGATAAAATAAGTACCAGTTGAGCTCTGGGATCGATGTAATAGACTAACCTCTTGCCTTAAAGTTTCTGGCCCTGTGCCAACATTTGAAACCATTATTACTATTATTAAGGCAATGAGCTAGCTGAATCTTTATCACGCCGGGCAAAATGTTTGGCAGTATTTCTTCCAGCTTTACGTTCTGAGTTCAAATTCTTCCGAGGTTGACTTTACCCTTCATCCTTTTGAGATCGATAAAAACAAATACCATCTCAGCGCTGGAGTCAATGTTAGCTCTTCCCACCAAATTTCAGACCATGTGCTTATATTAGAGAGGATTATAATCTGCACTAATTTTGTCATATTTTCTTTCATGTTCATTTTAAGAATATTAATGTGAAATTAATATAGAGCTGTTAAATGTTATGTAATAAATTATATTTTCCTTTGTGAGTGGGCGTGGGGGCATCGGGATGATGAATTGGTGTAGGGAGCGCTCGACCTGCTAGAAACAGAAAGTAAATTTCTCTCAGATCTTACTAAATAGGAAGAATACATTGAATGATGTCACAACTCTATGCCACACAAGTAAAAACGAAAAGAAAAAGATGAAATTCTGGTTTCTAGAATGTTTTTAATAATAGACTTGAGGCTAAACACCACCAACAACTTCAGCAACAGTTGCACAGTTATTTCATTAAAGAAAAAAACTGTGTTTAAACTGGTGAACTAAACTGTCTCACGGTGTTTAATTTCACTCAATCTTCGCTTGTCATATTTTAACCTCCCGAGACAACCATCTTTTTATCGTTTTCACAAGGATACTTAGACGTTGCAAAACTGTTGAATTAACCAAAGTGAAAACACAGAATGAATAGTAAAAAATAGAGTTGAATATGAGATTAATAAAGTCTAAGTTAAAATGGCTTGCAGAGTTCTGTAACGTCTTTCTAAAATTTCAGTTTAAATCCCGTCGGGGTTGGGGTGACTTTGCCTTTTTAATCTCTCCGAAGTCATTAAAAAATAATTATCATTCAGGCACTGGGGCCGGTTTAATTTGTTGTGCTCTCTTTTTTCAAATTAAATGGCTTTAATCCCTATATCAGAAATCATCTATAACAAAAATCATATCGAGCAGAAGTAATAGATGTTTGCATGACATCTGTGATGTATTAGAGTTCAAATCACGCCGAGCTCAGTTTTGCCTTTCCTATACATGGGGCAGAGGCGGGGGTCGATAAAAATAATTACTAGTCAAGTATTAGGATTGATTTAATTGACTAATCCTTCTCAACATCCTACACAAAATCGTGATCTTGTGTAGACATCTTTATTACCTATTTCTTTATTACCCACAAGGGGCTAAACACAGAGGGGAAAAACAAGGACAGACATAGGTATTAAGTCGATTACATCGACCCCAGTGAGTAACTGGTACTTAATTTATCGACCCCTATTACCGTCAGGAGAGTATTTCCGGAGAGTATTGAGAATATTCTGCTGTCAACAGCCACTCAAGACAGGGCCTCTAAAGAGTTGGGTTCAATCAGTATATTGGTCTTGAGCCCGCAGAGCTAAAAAAAGGGTCCTTTGAATTCTAAGATGGTACATCCTTCCAGGACTCGAAAGCGTCATATTTCGCCCCTTTTATATCATTCAATCAATATCCTGCGACCATGCTGGAGCACCGCCTTGTACGGTTCGTCGAACAAATCGACCCCAATTCTTATTCTAAGTCTGGTACCTATTGTACTGTTCTCTTTTGTGTGTGTGTGTGTGTGTGTGTGCTTGTGTGTGTGTGTGTCTGTGTGGTGTGTGTGTGTGTGTGTGTGTATAGTTTGTATAACTGTGTATAGATAAATCAAATAAATATGTTAGTTATTTCTCAGACAGCTTCATCAGCTGGTCACAAACTTTTACCAATGCTTTCTATATTTTCATGCATTGGTGGCATATATTCGGTGTTATGCTGTTATGTCGAACTCCGTTTTTAATTACTTAAAAATTTATAGTATTTTATTACATTGGTGTAGAACCACAAAGTTGTGTTGACGATCTAACGTTACAAGAGATTACTGATCCACTATATGCTTGGCACTTACTTTATCGACCTCCCGGGGATGAACAGTTTATAGTTGACCTCCAATGAGGATTTAAACTCAAGATGTACAAGGAAGATATTTAGTCTGAAGTTCTACCGATTCTGCTTACTAAGCGTTTCCAATAATTAAATAAATTTCTCTATATAGAAGGCGAACTTATATGTCACTTTTTTTGTCAGGGGCACATTTTAGTAAGGTCAGTTGAATGATGAGATGTACATAACGAAGGAGAAAGGGAAACAGAATTGAAAGATATTGGTCGACGAGACAATTGATTCCTCCCCACCCCCACATCCACCCAATTTATCAAATTTCCAGTTATCTGAATTTCACCTTGTGTTCCAGTCACTTGTCCTATAGTTATTGTATGCAAAGAATAAGAAAAGTATCATCAAACATCAAAACTGTTTCAGCGAGTACTGAAAGCTGTTTTCACTGATTTGTAACTGACTGTTACAAGTACATGCACAAACTACATACCTACCTTTATTATTAATGTACGACATCGATTTTCCGGAACCTTTAATGCCAAAGCTATTCCAGATTACAGATTCTTCCGAACCGGGGACGGTCACACTCTAATTTAAACAAATATTAAATTTATCTAAATAATTAGATGAAATACAGGTATCTGTACAGTAGTATACCAGCCAAGTGATCAGGTGGCCATGGGAATTTGAAGCACCCACTCGTAAATTAGTGCGGATTATAAGCGGTTCCGGGCCATCAAGCGTTCGGAAAGACGGTGTTGTAACAATTTAAGCTTTGTGTTCGCCGTAATTCGTTGTTACTGTTTTTTTTATACTTTAATATTCATTACCTTTTGTTTATAAAATGATACGGTTGTTTGAAAAAGCACTTTTAATAATGTATTATTTCTTTTATTTTCTGAAGACAGACTCTTCTCTCTTCGGCCAAGCTATCACTGACTTCTTAAATTTCTATTTGAAAATGAAGCGGGGATTGAGAGGGAGGTGTTTCCCCCACCTGCAAATTTGCTGAAAGATAGATGAATGTGGTGAGGATGACCCGATTGAGTGGGCTAATTCTATACTGGCACCTGTAAGAAGAGAACGGATAGGGAAGGGGAGCCAAAATAAGAAAGAATTATCGTTATTGTTGTAATTGCTATTATGTTAAAGCATGCTAATTTAGTTAGCAGATATTTCATCGTGATGTTTGGTGTCAACAATTTTCCTCAAATCTCAAGAAACTCTCTTAGGATTCTTGCAAAATATAGGCTGGTACTTTTCTGCTGGTCGAAAATGCGAGTTCCAATCCCAGTCTCTTTCAGTCTTTTAGGCAGTATTTTGGGTTTTGCGCCTAGTGCATCAATTATTATAGGAATAATTGTTGTCTTGGTCTTTCAGTCTCCTCAGTTCTCTGGCTAGATCTTGATATTTCTAATTTTTTTTTTCCGTTTCTTTGGTATCGACTCTGCTATCATAAAGGATTTAAAAAACCTTGATCTTACACTATTTGCTTATTGTGACCTCTATAATCATATCTAGTCTTCTTGCTTCAATAGTATTGTCAGTCTTTATGGGAAAATCTCACAACATCCCGTAATTCTCATTTTCTATCAGTCTCTAGTTCGTGTTCGTACTACTTTTCTATCGTTTTGAAACCACACACTCGGCTTACATCCCAATGCACTCTTTTACCTACTCACAGTCATGTCTATGCTTCTACTCCTTTTATACAAGTACACTACACTCACTCAAAAGGTGATTCATACTCTCGTCTCCTTTCCTGCAGATTCTACATTTGCTGTCTGACTGAGTTTTGTCGAACATTATCAGATTTATTCTAAGGGTTTGTTTTTGAGTGTCTACAGTTAGCGTTTACTGTCTCTCGTTTCAAGTTCTCATCCGTCAACCAAAGATTGCGTTCTTTGCTTCCAACATTCTCGGTTTGTTGCATGAATTCTTTTTTACTCTGAACAACATAATTTTTCAGACCCAATATCACAGTATTAACAGTGTCTTTTGCGTTAAAGTAATTCTCGACCATCTTCCTTTCTTGGCAGGTAGAGTAGGTCAATATTTCTTTTAGAGTGGGGTGCGTTTGTGCATTGTGAACAACTTTCTAGTTCTTCTATCCCACTTCTGTAACTCGACCTTTGTCCATTTCAGAAAGGGAACAGAGTATCTCAATACGGACATAAGCCCATGTATTTATGGCTTTAATGATGTTCCCTCTATTTAATCTTGTTTCGAGCACCTTCCTAATTCTCTTCTTGTACTCCTTTCTCTTTTTACTTGTTTCAGTCATTTGACCGCGGCCATGCTGGAGCACCGCCTTTAGTCGAGCAAATCGACCCCAGGACTTATTCTTTGGAAGCCAAGTACTTATTCTATCGGTCTCTTTTGCCGAACCGCTAAGTTACAGGGACGTAAACACACCACCATCGGTTGACAAGCGATGTTGGGGGGACAAACACAGACACACATACATATATATATATACGACGAGCTTCTTTCAGTTTCCGTCTGCCAAATCCACTCACAAGGCTTTGGTCGGCCCGAGGCTATAGTAGAAGACACTTGCCCAAGGTGCTACGCAGTGGGACTGAACCCGGAACCATGTGGTGAGTAAGCAAGCTACTTACCACACAACCACTCCTGCGCCTATGCAGTGACTTTCTCTCTCATTTCTCCTTCCATTATCTTATCATCTTGCAATACTCCTAGATATTTGTACCCTCGTTATACCACAGCGATTTAATGACGTCTTGTGATAATTGTATGCATTCAGAGTTTTACCGTCCGGCCTTTCTATATAATTAGTACTGCGCACTTGTTTACCCCTAACTGCATTCCAGTATTTCTACTGCATACTTTCATTGTTTAGGGTACTTCACAGGTATATACTAAACTTTAGTATGCACCTTCTGTGCACTTGTTCCGTTTTCACTCCCGGGTTGTCAAGGTCTCAGTGGCAGGGGTATATTTAGTCATAAGCCAAGAGTTGACAATCTACGGAAATGAAGTTTTTAGTCACAATTTATCGTTAATCACTGTTCGACAGCAAAGATAATGCAATCGGATCACTGTTACGCATGTGATTAAAGAATGATTGCTTTTTGAAACCAGTTTTTACTGTACTTCCTACCTTTTTAACATTTAGATTACTCTGTCAAATATAAAGCTTATTTATTCATTGTTTTCAATAGCGTCGAGATTTTGTTTGCAAATACATTTTTGATTTGCTTTCAAATAGCTTCCAGAATTTGACGATGTGATTGTTTATTTTTAGAATAGCATTGCAGGTTAGGTGTGAGAGGCCGGATCTGACCGGTTTGAACATAAAACAGGTAGAATATTTGGGCCAGATAGAGCTGGTTCAAATGCTAAAGGGTTAAAAATACAGCTTTATATATATGTGTCACATCATATATACAATATACAGTGTACCCTGTAAGATTTTGAGCATAGAATTAAAAATCTTCAATTTGTTTCGTTATTTCTGAGGACGTGAATTCTGCCTCCATTCTCAAATTGATCTTGGGTTATTTGCGATTTATTGTCATCAGATCATTAATTTAAGAAAAACACAAGAATCACAGGAAACAAAATAGCTTCAAATATAACGAGAAATCTCATGGCACATGAACTTATTCCATCTTGGGAGCTTTGTTGATATGGATAGATGAGAGCCATCTGACCGCTATAATCATAGAAAGTTTTAGGGCGGCGAGCTGGCAGAAACGTTAGCACGCCGGGCGAAATGCGTAGCCGTATTTCGTCTGCCGTTACGTTCTGGGTTCAAATTCCACCGAGATCGACTTTGCCTTTCATCCTTTCGGAGTCGATAAATTAAGTACCAGTTTCGCACTGGGGTCGATGTAATCGACTTAATCCTTTTTCTGTCCTTGTTTGTCCCCTCTATGTTTAGCCCCTTGTGGGCAATAAAGAAATATATAACCATAGAAAGTTTTTTTTCTTCTTTTTTTCAGATAAGAGATCAGAGTGACATTCAAATGTGTTTGTCCTCATTTGCTATGTACCTTTTAAATTGTGAAAAGAAAATACATGGAGTAAGAGAGTGATCGATGAAATTAAACCCCCAACTTGATTGATTTTTTATCAGCCTTATTTGTTCGACTTAATAAAAACAGCAGCCAAATGTCCCTCAGATCAGAACTACAGCTTTAAAAACAGGAGGAAGCATTGAACAACGTAGCTCTTCATAGACAAAACGAAAAGGAAAAAAAAATGAAATGAACGCAGCAAGAATGCCTTTGATCATAAGTCTACTCGATCAGGTTTAGCTCCCAGTCACACGATAGCAAAAAAGATAGGAGACGAATTCAGTAGGATTTGAATTGTGAATGCAGAAGTCTATAACTAAATACTGCAAGTCTGGAACTCTACCAACTCGGTTCATTTAACAAGCCGATGACTGGAGTTCCAATTTTGACAACCTGTTTTACTTTTTCTTTTTTTTTTTTTGCTTTGATTTCTTTCTTTTTTTTTTCAAACAGTTTAGCTACGACATTATCCAAAGCGAAACATTATTATTTTTTAAGACGATACCATGATGTGATGTGAGGGGAATTTGGCTACTCTTTCTTGCAGATCGTACGACTATGGAGATGCTACGTCATACCTACACAATTGTGTCCTCCACTACCCACTTGATTTCCTCATAGCTTTCAGCAAAATTGATATTTCTTGATTAAATTGTCAGCAAATACTTTTCAGATGGTGTAGGCTACGTTTCTTTTGGAATTTAATGTAGAAATAAAGAATAATGGTAAGCGCGTACAATGTATACCTCTACAAAATGGAGCTTGAAATTTTGCAGAAAATATGACGGAGTGGCTGTGTGGTAAGTAGCTTGCTTACCAACCTCATGGTTCCGAGTTCATTCTCACTACGTGGCACCTTGGGCAAGCGTCTTCTTCTATAGCCTCGGGCCGACCAAAGCCTTGTAAGTGGATTTGGTAGATGGAAACTGAAAGAAGCCTGTCGTATATATACTCTTTACTCTCTTTTACTCTTTTACTTGTTTCAGTCATTTGACTGCGGCCATGCTGGAGCACCGCCTTTAGTCGAGGAAATCGACCCCCGGGACTTATTCTTTGTAAGCCTAGTACTTATTCTATCGGTCTCTTTTGCCGAACCGCTAAGTTACGGAGACGTAATCACACCAGCATCGGTTGTCAAGCGATGTTGGGGGACAAACACAGACACATATATATACATATATACGACGGGCTTCTTTCAGTTTCCGTCTACCAAATCCACTCAGAAGGCTTTGGTCGACCCGAGGCTATAGTAAGAGACACTTGCCCAAGGTCCCACGCAGTGGGACTGAACCCGGAACTATGTGGCTGGTAAGCAAGCTACTTACCACACACACACGCGTGTGTGTGTGTGTGTGTGTGTTTCTGTGTTTGTCCCCCAACATCGCTTGACTAACGATGGTGGTGCGTTTACGTCCCCGTAACTTAGCGGTTCGGCTAAAGGGACCGTTAGAATAAGTACTAGGCTTCCAAAGAATAAGTCCTGGGGTCGATTTGCTAGACTAAAGAAAAAAGGCGGTGCTCCAGCATGGCCGCAGTCAAATGACTGAAACAAGTAAAAGAGTAAAAAGGAATAAAAGAGTATATCAGTAGCGCGCCCCCACTATTTTTTTAAGCATTAAATTCCTATATAATCGTAATCTACACCATCTGAAAGGTAATTTTAGAAAATTTCATTAAAAAATATTCATTTTCCTAAAAGATATGCAGAAACAAATTCGGCAGAAGGGGCACACTTGTGCAGGTATGCCGTCCTCCTTGTGTTAGACAAGGTAGCAATGCCCGTGATATTTAGAAGCAGCAACATATCAAGACAAAATAAACAAAATATTTACAAATAAATTGAATTACAGAAAAAGTACATTTATCATGAAAAGATATATTTGTTGTATGTTATAAAATATATATTCTTCTCTCGCTCAATCATCTTTCATTCTTCCTCTGTCTCGTCTCTGTCTCTCCTGCACATGTACCCCTACATACACATGTAATGTTTACCATTCATACATCTGTCTCTCTCTTTCTCTCTCTCTCTCTCCCCTTCTCTTTCATCTCTCCAACCCGGATTGAACATGATAACAATTCAAAGAAATTAAAAGATTATAGGGTACAACGAGTTGCAATCCTACAAAAGTCACAAAAGTCTTATATCATAAATACACTTATATGTACAGAGAAATATATGGTATTATTTACAAATACACATTAGTTATGCATAAGTCGCAGGGACACTCATACGTGTAGATACACGCAACATTCAACATACACAAACATTACCATAGAAGTTGACACTTATATCCTAAATATTATATGAATTAAATCTATGTAATGATGTGTGCGTGTGTGTATGTGTGTGCGCGCGCGCAAACACACATACATTATTTTATAAACAAATGTGTATGGTGTATGGAATAAGAATTATCTTTTTAAGTTTTGTTTATGGATTTGGTTTGCAAGAATCTTGATGTGAAATCATATGTTGAAACAAATTTTGCTGTGTCTCGTGAGAATCACTCTGCCAATAACAAAACACACACATGGTCAACTCAACTTTTTATTATTAGGGAATTGGTTAAATATTAAACTAATCAATCGTTTGTTTAACATGGGACAAACAAACAACCGATTGATTGTTTAACCAACACGTTAAACACGATCGATTAGTTAGTTTGATATTTAACCAATTCACTAATAATAAAAACTGGAATTGAACCTGTGAGTGTGTTATTATAATTGATGTTATGATTTTCCCCAGACAACAAAATATTTTTTAAAGGTTTCATGAAAGAAAAGTGGAGCAAAATCAGTGACCCCTTTTAAGTGTCTCCGAGACTAATGGAGTGGGGGTTGACTAGAGGAGAAAACCACGACTCGTGGGTTAAGGAAGAGGGAAGACCGCATCAGAGATATCGAGTTATACACAAATGTGAACCTGGCCCAAATACAACAGAATGGATTCTGCTAAAGGCACACAAGGTGTTCGTGTTACAGGGGCAATAGATCAGGTCTACAACCCAGTATAAGCGCGCTCGGATGTGGATGTGTGAATGAACAGAATTAACAATGATATACATAATATAACTGCAGTAATCTATCTATCTATCTATCTATCTATGTGTATGTATGTATGTATGTATGTATGTATGTATGTATGTATGTATGTATGTACGTATGTATGTATGTATGTATGTACGTATGTATGTATTTGGGTATGTGTATGTATATATATATTGGTGTCAACAAACAGGATTTTTAAAAAATAATTCAAACATACAATAAACACAAGTATTAACCTTCAAACCAAACTGACTTTCTGGTACCAGTTCCTTCCTTGGTTTTCCCATAGCCAGTAACCCATGGTAAAAAACAGTCCTCTGAAAGAGGTGAGGAATGTAATTGTGTAGATTAAAGCTAATAAGTGCATCTTGTTGATGCTGTTGTGTGCTAGATTAGCCAGTACTAAAGATGTACATAAGGACATAGTTAAGAAGAAAATATAGGCGAGACACGCTAGTGTACTACGCTTGATCATATGTACTTCGCTGACGTCTCTCATGTGTCCAGTCTCGTTTAGAGACCAGATTGTGTAAGCTAGAAATACCAGTGAAAATATTAAGGCCCACACACGAGGTAGTTCCAAAATCCAGGCGCTTTGTTGGAAACGGTAACCATACCAACAGGGAGCTTCGTTAGTCGCTGTTTGTACTGCTAACCACTCAGCCAAGGTAATAATCGGTACACCCCATCCTAGAACAGCGTAGAGAACTTGCACTTTTAAAGGATCGTATTGTTTCACTTCCAGGTAACTCAGGTGTCCATGAAGGGCTGTCCAAATATAGGTAGTAATCTCCGCAAATTCCAAAATTACAACGAATACTTCACAAAGATGTGGAATATCGAACACAGTAACAACGAGGCCGTCTTCAAGCCATACCATTAAAAGAATAATCTGAAATGATAGTTTCACAGATGCTTCGAGAACCAGTGTTGCGAATAAGTTTCTATAGACGTCCATACGCGGTCCGCTATATTTTTTATAACGCACATAAGCAAGGGTAAAGAAAATGGCTAGCAATGACATGGACAGTCCACATATTCCCAGGATACTGGAATCGGTTAAATCCTCAGCTGATGCTTTTCGTATATTTTCTGAATCAAACTGGAAAATTAGTTCAGCTTCGGAACTGTAACATTGTGTGTAGTTTGTCCAAGCAGACGAATCGTCATCCCACTTCGAACTCCATTCTCCATTTAAGTCACAGCTACGATAAGCAAATTTGGTTGTATCAGAGCCTTGCAATGAAGGACAAGGTTGGCTTGCTGTAGTGCCGGCAGGAGTTCTTGGCCAGCAAAGGAAACTATCTGTCGTAACATTGCAGTAGATAGCTTCGCTGTCGGATTCAAGTTCAAGTTCATGATCGAATTTCGAAATACATTCTTCCAGGTATTTTGGTCTCGACGATAAAACAATTGTTCGATTGGAATCGGTGTTTGTGTCAACTGCTGTTGACATTACCGTTTAGGAGAGGTAAATAAACTTGTGCACTCATATATACATATATACTTATACACGCACATACACGCGTTTAGAAAGGACTGAAGTATCTTTTTCTGTGTTTTTTTTTTTTTTAAATGAAAATAGTTGAAGTTCGCCGAAATTTCGAAGGTTACACTTAACTAACTTCTAACAGCTTTCTTTGCTAAATATGATTGTTTCAGCTGATTTCGCAGTAACTAGCGAGGAGGTTTGATACTAAAAATTCAAATGTAATTCAAAGAATCATACAAGTTGACTTCTCATATTTCATTTGTTTATTGTCTTTTTATCATAAACTCTATTCTGTATCTGCCCCTTTCCTTCTCTTTCTCTCATTCTCACTCATTCATTCATTCTCTCACTCACCCACCCACTCACTCACTCACTCACTCACTCACTCACTACTCCCTTGTTTCTTCCTTTCTCTCTCTCTCTCTCTCTCTCTCTGTATCACTCTACCAGTCATCCTATCTTTATTTCTCTTCCGTCATTCCTGCTTTCCTTTCTTTGCCATCCTTTTTCAATGTGGTTTTAGCAGTCATGGGAGGAGCTTTCTTGTGCCTTATACAAACAGGGCTTAATACATACACGACTGAGGGGAAAACCGCTTTGTCACACACACACACACACACACAAGCACAAACATACAGTCACACTAACACACAACACACATACAACCACACAGCACACACGTACACACATGCATACACACACACATATATACATACGCAATTACACTAGCACACATATACACACAATCACACATATACGTTAACCCACATAAACACGCGTAGTTACACATACACACATATATGCACACATATACACTTTCTACTAGATATCTATTAAGTTCAGCTTGACAGTTTGTGCTTGTTTCTTCTCAAGGGAGTCGGGTCCATTTCTCTAGTCTTAAACCCACCCATCTATCTGTAGCTGTTCTCATTTTGCAATCTAATTTTTTTTTTCTGATGGTAAACCGATAAAGATAATTTTTTAAAGAATATAAGAAACAATATTGATGCATAAGAACACAACACACAACGAGACGACAAGGAAACCTCTATTCGAGAGATGAGAACTAGGACCGCGAGCAAAATTTTACCCGAGTTCAAATTTGAAACACCCCTCCGATGCAGTCTTTAAGAAGATATATAAGAAAAAAATTTCTTTTTTTAAACCTTAAGATCAAAATAAAAATTTAATACATGTTACTAACTTTTGAATTTGTAATATTCATTACTATACCCACAGGAGTGGCTGTGTGGTAAGTAGCTTGCTTACGAACTACATGGTTCCGGCTTCAGTCCCACTGCGTGGCACCTTGGGCAAGTGTCTTCTACTATAGCCTCAGGCCGACCAAAGCCTTCTGAGTGGATTTGGTAGACGGAAACCGAAAGAAGCCCGTCGTATATATGTATATATATATGTGTGCATGTATGTATGTATGTATGTATGTATGTATGTATGTATGTATGTATGTATGTATGTATATGTTTGTGTGTCTGTGTTTGTCGCCCCAACATCGCTTGACAACCGATAGAATAAGTACTACGCTTCCAAAGAATAAGTCTTGGGGTCGATTTGCTCGACTAAAGGCGGTGCTCCAGCATGGCCGCAGTCAAACGACTGAAACAAATAAAAGTAAAAGAAAAAATACCCGCCGGTAAAGGTGGGCGAATGTAGCGATAATTGCCCGAGTAAATGGACCTATTCTAAGCATGCGCCTGTAGGCTGAAAAGTACGGAAGATAGAGGAGCACTTGCCATGGTACTCCTGGTGAGCAGGGTGATTCGGAATCCTCGAATTTCCTTGGTCGCTCCTGGATGGGGGGTTCCCATTATTAAAGAATTTTGTTGTTATAATTCTTGAAAACTGATCTTTTTTTTCTTTTTCTACTGTTTAAACTTATTTATGTAAATTCCAACTGGCCATTATATTGTCCTGAATCTTTTTTATCCTAGCAGCCAATAAAGAAATAATAATAATAATAATAATAATAATAATAATAATAATAATAATAATAATAATAATAATAATAATCATCATCATCATCATCATCATCATCATCATCATCATTTATCATTATTATTAAGCAAGGCGGCGAGCTGGCAGAATCGTTAGCACGCCGGGAGAAATGCTTCGCGATGTAACGGCTGATGTTAATTAGTGTACAGTTGAAGTTTGTTCGTAAACAATAGAGGTTGATTGGTACGGTTGAAATTAATTTTTGTATAACAATAATATGGTATGTCGGAATCGTAATCAGTTTAAAGGACTGGTTCATCGTTGATTGCCATTATGTAAAGATGAAAGAACAGTGATTGAAGTTGTGAAGAAAACATTTATTTTACACAAGCCTGATAGCGGTTCTGTGGCATTTTTTACATACCATGCTATGTTGTTTTCTTCTGATCTAATGCTGTGTTCGCATCCAATAAGTCCTCTTTCCCCTTTTTTTCTTGGTGCATACAGTCTGCCTGTGTCACTTTTTGGGTGGAGTGTCCCATATCTCGTTAGCAACGTCCTTGTCTTTCTATCTAAGCTGTATAGTTCATCTACTGTCCATGCGATTACCCCTGCTCTATATCTAAGGAGTGAAACCGCCCAGGTGTTGATAGTTTCAGTCTTATTCCGTCCGTTTAATTTCGACTTAAGGAACAGTCTCAGTCTGCGCAAGTACCCAACCTTAAATTCCCCTTGGAAGATGCCCCTCCTAATTTCTACTGTCCCTAAACTTCTTCCGTATACTTTCAGGTCCGTCCTCCAATTCACCATACTTTTTCCAAGTAATCGCTCAACAGTCGATGCAATACCAAATAGGTTCATACATTCCATAATCCAAGAATGTGGGATTATATCGTACGCCTTACGATAGTCGATCCATGATATGGCTAAGTTACTTTTCCTCCTCTTGCAGTCTCTAAGTACAGTTTTGTCTATCAGGAGTTGATCTTTGGTACTTCTGCACTTACGCTTGCAACCCTTCTGCTCATGTGGCAGGACTCCATTTTTTTTCCAGATTTTCGTACATTGACTCTGCGAGTATTCCAGTCAATAACTTCCACATAAGTGGCAAACAGGATATCGGCCTGTAATTGTCTACCGTAATGCTTTTTTATATGTTTTTCAAGCATAGCACTGTCCCACCCAATGTCAACCACTCTGGTGTTACTTGGTCGGCAATTAACAAGGTGTTGAGTTGCGCAGCTATTCGTGCATGACATTCACCAAGTCTTTTCATCCAGTAGCCTTGAACTCCATCTTCACTTCCCGAACTGAAATGACTACTTTTGCCTGTTTTGGACAGACTACTGTTTGTTTCAGTTCTTGCGACCATTCAGCATCCTGCTTGTTTTCCTTGTCTTTGCTCCAGATGTCACTCCAAAATCTTTGACTTTCATTGTTATCTGGTATCAACTTTTCATCTGTACACTCTCCATTTATTTCTTTATAGAATTCCTTCTTATCTACTCTGAATAACCTATTCTGGTGGTAACCCTTCATTCTTTGGTCGTATCTTATCATATTTGCTTTCTTTGCAACGAGGCGCTATTTCAGTTCCTCCATCACCACTTTCAGGCCCTTTCTTTCAATATTATACATCCTTTTCAGCGCCCTGTATTTTTGTTCGTTTTCTCTTTTCGGTATAACACAGAAATTTCCTTCGAGAGCATGTCTAACCCTGCCTGTATTCTTCTTTTCCACCATGGATCTTTTCTTTTGTCACTCCCATACTTGCTGCCTTGATCAAATTATTCGTTTCTGTGATGTTGTTTGTTCTGATGTATTTCAGAATTTCATTGACATTTTTCGTTTCTTGGTTCAATTTCCATCGATCAACCTTTTAAAGGTTGCAAATAATGTCGCTATCGTTCTCCTGTAGACTTGCCTTTATTCTGTCGTAGATTGCCTTTTGTTCGTCTGTCATGTCGCCAGTTTCATTGTCTTCTTTTAGATCATCTATAGGTCTCTCATCAAGTAAACTACCACTGCTTCTTTCCTGTGCTATGAGATTATTCTTGTTAGTAAGAACTGTATTTTCATCGTTATCTCTGCTGCTATTGTCCAAGACCCGTCTTTTGATAGCTTCGAGCTCTACTTCGGTGAACCAACAATTTTTTCTTATTGCTCTAGCTTGATCACATAGTCTCTGTTCCGTGAATTGAAACAAACCCTTTTCTCTCCAATGATCATACATACGTTGTCGGTAACCCCTAATTTGAGCACCATTTTCATCTACCGGACTGCTCAGGTAGTAACTCTCCATGACCACAGCATTAATCTGCTTGCTCCATCTACCGTTTGTAGTGGTCCCTTTCTGGATATCGACAGGCTGGAGCCGGACCAGAATCTCTGAGCCTGCCGGGTGGAACACTGTCACCATCATCGGCTTCAGTTTCTATATTTTCAACTTTTATCTTGTGCTTGAGATAATCATAAATATGTGGTTACTCTTTTACTCTTTTACTTGTTTCAGTCATTTGACTGCGGCCATGCTGGAGCACCGCCTTTAGTCGAGCAAATCGACCCCGGGACTTATTCTTTGTAAGCCCAGTACTTATTCTATTGGTCTCTTTTGCCGAACCGCTAAGTGACGGGGAGGTAAACACACCAGCATCGGTTGTCAAGCAATGCTAGGGGGACAAACACACCCACAAACACACACACACACATATATATATATACATATATACGACAGGCTTCTTTCAGTTTCCGTCTACCAAATCCACTCACAAGGCATTGGTCGGCCCGGGGCTATAGCAGAAGACACTTGCCCAAGATGCCACGCAGTGGGACTGAACCCGGAACCATGTGGTTGGTTAGCAAGCTACTTACCACACAGCCACTCCTGCGCCTAGTTGAGTAGCAGCTTGGTGAATAGATAATAATATACAGGTCTATAAATAGATTCGGCAGATGGTGGGGAGGTCAGCCACAGAGACAAAAGAATCTTTGCACCCTTTGGGTCAGTAGAGGTCAAATGTATTTACTGCTACCAGTGACCACTGAGAGCGCTGCCTGAAGAGAAGCAATTCAACTTGTTATATTTCTAATTACTGGTAGAAAAAACAATTATTTATATACATAAATATATATATATATATATATATATAAATATATATATATATATATTATATATATATATATATATATATATATACATAAATATATATATATATATATACATATATACCCCCCCACACACACACACAAATACATATATACTGATACTCACGTCGTTGAATTTTTGAATTTCCGAATTCATTTGTGTTGTTGCAATAAAAGATGTGTTTACGTTTTTGGGTAATATATTAAAGCTTTTAAGTTTTCTTGAGATGTTCGTTTGTCTGTCCAGTTGGAGAATACAGTAGGACTTTTGCAATGAAAAGGATGTTTACATTTTCGAATACACAAGGAGAGTCAAAAAGAAAAGAAAACGTGTTGTAGATAGTTTTATTTTAAGATTGACTAAATATGTTTTTTTGTATGACTGCACAGAGAGAAATGGCAGTGTTCTTTTTTGTTGTTGATAGACTTATTTCCGGGCATAGTTTTTTGAGGTGCTTTTAAACTTATGACTTGTTCACTCTGTGTTAGTCCGAGAAATAATGATAATAATAATAATAATAATGATTATTATTATTATTATGATTATTATTATTATTATTATTATTATTATTATTATTATTATTATTTATTATTATTATTATATTATCATCATCATCATCAAGGCGGTGAACTGGCCGAATCATAGCACGCCGAGCAAAATGCTTAGCGGTGTTTTGTCTGACTTTACGTACTGAGTTCAAATTCTGCCGAAGTTCTTTTGAGGTCTTTAAAACGAGTACCAGCTGAACACTGAGGTCGATGTAATCGACATACTCCTCCCCTAAAGTTACTGGCCTTGAGTCAAAATTTCAAAGTATTATTATTATGTTTTAGTTTTGCTTTAATTAATACGATTTGCGTCCAAGTCTCGAACAAAGACATCAAAGAACAACAAGGTTTTGCATCTAAAAATGCCAACAGGTGCCATGCTGAGGGAGAAAAAAATGAAGAGCAGGATGAGTAAGATTGCATCTGCATGGATATGAATTTACCTAGAATATGTGAGTCACTCGTAAGTATGATCTTTTGCAATTCACCTATTTTGAGGATGCCAAGGATTTGGTCTATATATTTATTTGCTCTTCTTGTTAACATTCCAAGTGCCCCAAATATGATGCTTTTGTCTAGCTCGATTCAGCTCTGATCGACCAACCATACTGCCAGAAGCTTTCCCTTTTGTCTCTCTTTTGAAAGACACTGTATCGTTAATTCTTTAAGACAGTCAAAAGTGATTTGAGGGTGATTTGTTTACTATGTCCTACAGATTGAGCGACTTTGTAGAGGTCTTTCTCGTTGGCCGGACCCCCGCCTTTGCTGAATATGATGGTAGTCTTATGATACGATGAACACACTATTTAGGCATAGCAGCCGATATAGAAATGACGGTTTTAATATCCATGCTTTCTTAAAGGTATTAAAAAGAAGAAAAGCAAGACGAGATAAAATGACCCCAATTTTCTGACCTAAGAATTTACGTTTACATTGCTATGATTTGTGCCCTTCAATAAAAATTCATTAAACAGACACAAGGGTAGGGATACTAATGGGGAGAAAGAAAGAAAGAAAGAAAATTGATTATGTTACATTTATGCCTTTCTCAGGGGCTAAAAAACACAAGCAACCATCTGGCTCTTGGGTGTCTTTTGCAGAGGCCACAATCTTGCAAAGATTAGAGTGTAGTCTCAGGTTCTTCTTATCAGTCGCGGAGGTGTTGAAAATGCTCTTCTTCCTATGACTAAACTATAAAAAATAAAGAATAAAACGAAATTGCTTGGTTCGTGGTTTCGACTCTGCAAAAATTACTTTCACATCACATTGCTCATGTCATTCTTTGATAATAATAATTTCTTTCCTAGCCATAACCCCTCATAAATTGTTGGATAATATAAACTAAATATGAATTCTGTATGTTTTATATAGAAGCAAAAGCAAAAAGTCAACATAATCATGACAATGAATGATATAGTAGACCACCATTGAGACAAAAGCTCGAGTTTATAGGGGTTCCTTTATAATACTAGGGACGAATTGCAAGTACATAAGACCTGTGAAGATGCATCAAAGCTGAAAAAAAATAATGGATCTTTAATTTTACAAATTCATAACAATGTAGCATATTAAATTATTGTTTTAATCAAAAAGCGTTTTTCCATTTGGTATTTTAGAGATTGACACAATGGGTAATTCCAAATTTGAATGCTACCGAAATTTCAACTTTGGACACGCGATTTTCTGCCTCTGACAAGAGACTCCTTCTGTGGCCAATGGTTAATGTATTAGCGTCTGGGATGATAAAATAAGTACTAGTAATTCTCTGGAAGAGTCGATGTAACCGATTATATCAGTAATGGTGAAGATACGACATGAGATACACCGAAAATATATCTCCCTGCAATATCATGTTATAAAACGCATGCTAAACTTCACAAAGAATTTTAAAAGTTTAATACATTTATCTAAAATAAATTGTATTTTCTGTTTTAAATAAACGATTCAGGGTTTCATATTGCAAACCATATATCCATAGTCGTTTATTAGTTAACACGTTAGTAAGTGATTCCTCATTAGGCTAAAACTAAAATACACCAAAATACATGTACACATGTGACACTCCAATAACAAGATTATTTTTTAAAATTTCGACACCCCGAGATACCCATTCCTCGGGTTTTAAACTATGGATCTGTGAAAAAATATATATAAATAAATAAAATCAAAATATTGGAGCCTGGGAAAG
>NC_043000.1:103769791-103899791 GCF_006345805.1 Octopus sinensis | reverse complement strand
GGGATGCCGAAATGATCGCAAAGCAACCTGAAATGAAGTGCTTTGCTCAAGAACACAACACAACGCCTGGTCTGGGAATCGAACCAACGATCTCGTAATTGTGAATGCAGTACCCTAACCATTAAGCCATGCGCCTTCACACACACACACACACACACCACACACACACATTTACATGAAGTTAAATGCATGTCCAGTTACTGAGTGACCAATGGTTTCGCATCTATAATACCTGTACATGACTCGTCAGACTCCAGTGACCGCGGGCATACAGTTTCTCTTCAAACTGGAAGTAGAAAACCGTTACGGTCAGTTAATTTGTAAACAAGAGAATAATATACATTGTCTGACCCGTAAACAGAACTGGTTGTCGCCCTTAGACCGGTCCGGTCAGCAAATCTTATGGACCTAAAAGGCAAACGAGAAATTTTCGCGCTATGGTTGGTTCCGTCGGCAAATACTTTTTACTGCCCTAATCGACGAACGGGGCTGGTAACGTTTGAAGCGGGGGCATGGGCTACAGGTCACGTATCTTGAGTTTAAGAGAGATCCCAGATCCAGTGAGTCTTTGAGGATACTTGCCTGCTCTGCTATGCAAAACTTGCATTATCCTCTCGCTTATATCGGACTACGACTGCTCTATATAAACGGGAGCGGACAATGCAAGCTTTGGACTCGGACTCTCTCTTAAACTCAAGACACGGGTTATGTAGCCCCTGCTCCCGTTTCGAACGCTATCTACTGCAGGCATGGATTCCCCGTTCGTCGATTAGGACTGTAAAATGCACTTAACGACCGGAACCAACCACAAGGCGGAGATTCCTTGTTTGCTCTTTAGATTTGCCATAAGATTTGCTGACCGGACCGGTCTAAGGGAGATAACCAGTCCTGTTAAAGGCTAAGACAGTTTATATTATTCTTTTGTTTACAAATTAACTGACCGTAACCGTTTTCCATCTTCAATGCGGCCATCGGAGTCTAACAATTCGTGTATAAAGCTAAGCGTTTTATGGATGCGAAACCATTGGTCACTCAGTGACCAAACATGTAGTAGTAATGTATTTAGATGAAGTTAAATTAACTTCATCTAAATACATTACTGATGTAACCTTTTAGAATGTGCTTTTTTCTCGGATATATGACCCACTAACAATATGTATGTATGTATGTTTGTATGTATGTATGCATATATATATATATATATATATATATATATATATATATATATACTATATATATATATCTATATATATATATACATATATATATATATATATATATATATATACATATATATATATAATATATATATATATATATATATATATATATATATATATATATATATATATACATATATAATTAATTAATAGGGTGAGAGAATTAGATACTAATTTAATAGTATATTTATTCAAACAAGTGGCTAGCTAGTGCTACGAGAAACCTGGATTATTATAATATTTATAACAATTACAATACTTACAAAACAAATATAGAGAGTGGTCAATATATTGCTCACTCTAGCACCAGTTAATCCAAAAGGTTTCAACCACGAAGATAATGTTCCCATGAAAGCCAGTACGACTGTTAGAGCTAACAGTCGTACTGGCTTTCATGGAAACATTATCTTCGTGGTTGAAACCTTTTGGATTAACTGGTGCTAGAGTGAGCAATATATTGACCACTCTCTTATATTTGTTTTATATACATATATATATATATATATATATATATATATATATATATATAATATATATATATATATATAATAATAATAAGAAAATGGAGAAATACATCTAATCAAATATCAATTACCAGATAGTACTCATCACATACTTTATTCAACCACCACATAAGAAACTATAGGGTTAAACATAAAAAAAAGTAGAACAAAACAGTGTACATAAAGGAGTGTACATAAAAAAGTGTACATAAAAGAGTAATGTTATACAATAAGTAGAATATATATAAGAGAATATAAATATAAGTAAATATAAATATAAATATAGATTACATCTTACAGCTGTTTCGGCCATGTAGATAAGTATGTCTCAGGCTAATATAAGTAAAATGAGACATACTTATCTACATGGCCGAAACAGCTGTAAGATGTAATCTATATTTATATTTATATTTACTTATATTTATATTCTCTTATATATATTCTACTTATTGTATAACATTACTCTTTTATGTACGCTTTTTTTATGTACACTCCTTTATGTACACTGTTTTGTTCTACTTTTTTATGTTTAACCCTATAGTTTCTTATGTGGTGGTTTAATAAAGTATGTGATTGAGTATTATCTGGTAATTGATATTTGATTTAGATGTATTTCTCCATTTTCTTATTTTGTATTATGAATTTGTGGTAAAACATTTTACCTTTGCCCATATAATACAGTAAATGAATCGATTGCATCGCAATCCTTAACATTTATGTATTAACCTTGTTGGGTACTTCCCTAGCAGTATATTGGATATATGTTATCCCATGGAGGGTTGCATTTACAACTCCTATCTCAATTTGTAACTATATGTATATATATATATTTTAAAAAGGGTTGAATGTGGATTCGTCCTTTAATTGGAAGTAGTTTCCAAAAGATTTCTAACGTTGATTCTTCATACTTACTTTGAATTTACTAATGTATATTGGCGTAGATATGAAAGGTTACAAAAGTGTATTAAGTATATGATTTAAGATATAGAACAAAGTTCGACAAATTCAATCATACTTTTCGTAAATGCAGGAGATTAGATGTTAATATGGAATAAAATATCTTTTATTCGTTTCGCTATGCGATCGTTTCGTACAGAAAGACAATAAATTCATTTTAAGAACCTGAGTTATAAAAAAAGTACTAATCAGTAGCACAATAAGAAAGAAATATTAAAAACTAATGTATGAAACGATCGTATAGCGAATGGAATAAAAAAATATTCTATTCCATATTAACATCTAATCTACTCCATTTACGAAAAATATGATCGAATTAACCGAACTTCGTTCTATAACTTAAATCATGTACTTACTATGTCTGAATTCTGTCTGTCTGCCTGCCTGCCTGTATATATATATATATATATATATATATATATATATATATATATATATATATATATACAAATTGAGATAGGGGTTTAATTATTTATTTTTGTTTATTTGGCACTTACTAACTTATAATTAATTTAATTTATAATTAATGAACTTATATCTAAATTAATAGTAACTTCTGTTTACTTTTTGTGTATGTATATATATATATATGTCTTTGGATGGGCTGACATATATTTTACTTTATGATTTAGTGGATGTGGGTTGAGGTGTCGAGGTGTGTGAAAATGTGTATGTGTACGTATGTATGTTTTTGTACGTATAGGTATGTTCGTGGGTGGATGTACGGATGTATGTTTTTCTTATACATATGAGTACGCAGGTGCGTATTTGGATATGTATATATGTATATGCGAATATTTATTCATGGGTGGATATAAGTATAGGTTTTATTTGTACGTATGAGTGCGCAGGTATATATTTAAATATGTATATATGTGTGTGCGAATGTTCCCTGACACAGTATATGAGAGTGTATTAATATTTATGGGTATTTGCGGATGTGCGTGTGAGTGTGTGTGCTAGTGTATAGACACTGCTGCCTGTACTGATTTGTCTATAAGCCATGCGATGACAGACATACACTCTGCAATTTAGTGAATGTGTAGGGATGTGTCGGGGTGTATTCATGTGTGTGTGCATGTGTGTGTCAGTTTTTGTGTGGATGTGTGGGTTTAGGGTTGGATGTGGATGTGTATGTTTTTCTTGTGCGGTGTGGTGGAGGTCGGGAGGCTCTCAGCGGACCAACCGTGAGGAAGACAGTGATAATTTAAATTCAAATCCAATAGTGTATTTATGCCATAAGGAAAATTACTAACTGGAACCCGGACATACATATGTGCCACTTTGGATCCTAATGTAAGCGTTATTAATAATATTGTGAATGATAATAATGGTATCATTAATGGTATTGACAACGATAATGATGCTAACTTTAATGACACTTTAGAAATTAGTAGGAAATAATATAATGTACTATTGACTATGTATATTTACATCTAGGTACTAATATGTGTATGTTTATTATCACAATATTAAGTTGAAAAACTGAAACATTGAATGTGGAACATATATATGTTTACTAATTTATATTATTTATTTACATCATTATGTATATGTATAGGAGTGTGAGTATATGCACTCATATGTATATGTATATCTCCGAAGAGGCCTTATGATATCTTTGTAAATGTCTCATTTATATCTATATATTGACCTACCATTAAAGGCTAATATTGGTAAAATGAGACATACTTATCTACATGGCCGAAACAGCTGTAAGATGTAATCTATACTTATATTTATATTATCTTTTTTATATATATTCTACTTATTATACAACATTACTCTTTTATGTACACTTTTTTTATGTACACTCCTTTATGTACACTGATTTGTTCTGCTTTTTTATGTTTAACCTTACAGTCTCTTATGTGGTGGTTTAATAAAGTATGTGATGAGTATTATCTGGTAATTGATATTTGATTTAGATGTATTTCTCCATTTTCTTATCTTGTATATATATATATATATATATATATATATATATATATATATATATAAGAACATCAGATGACAAACGAATAAACGATTATCTAATGAGCTTCATTAGCTTACAGCTGTTTCTGCTATAATATGCTGTGAACTCAATGTTGAGTGTCATAGCTTCATCGGAACTTCGAATATGAAGTGCACTTCATATTCGAGGCTCCAATGAAGGTATAAGGTGCTACTCAGGCACTCAACTATGAGTCCAATGCATCTTATTGCAGAAACAACTATAAGCTAATGAAGTTCATAGAATAATCTTTTTGCCTTTGTCATCTAATTTTCTTATTGCCGCTCTGTACTCGACTAACGCTTCGTTCTGAAACATATCTATATGGAGTTCTACACCAAGTTATCAGTCTCACAATGCCTACGCGACGTACACACACACACACGCACGCACACACACACACACACAC
Organism: Octopus sinensis; assembly: GCF_006345805.1. NCBI lineage: Eukaryota > Metazoa > Mollusca > Cephalopoda > Octopoda > Octopodidae > Octopus > Octopus sinensis. The sequence continues at coordinate 103,894,706 of NC_043000.1, read as the reverse complement.
ACACACACACACACACACACACACACCACACACACACATACACACACACACACACACGTATGTATGCACTAGTATGATTTGTACGCATACATTCACATATTCATGTTTGCGAGAGATGATATAAAGGGGGATTAAAAAATGGTTATGGTAAGCACAGTTCAAAACTCATATCACATATGTCCACCCTGTACTGATGTATAGTTTCTATATATATTATACGCGAGTATCCTGTATCTATGACAGTAAGCAAATTTATGTGAGCTTGTGTAAGTGCGTAAGTATGTGTATCTTTGTCGGTTTGTGTGTGTGTGTGTGTGTTTAAGATTCCATGTGCTCTCAGCCTGTTATCACGACAGGGAACCACTTAGGTTGTACAAACAATCCAAGTGAGATATTTCAAAACAAATCTGGTGCAGCAAACGAGTTAAGTAAATGTATCTGTTTGTTTGTGTGTGTGTGCGTACATGCTCTAATATAAATGCACACACACACACATTCACTCACACACATATGTGAATAAATGTGTATGTCTGTATGTATGTATGTATGTATGTATGTGTGTGTGTGTATGTATGTATATATATATGTATGTGTGTGTATGTATGTATCTATGTATATGCATGTATATGTATGTATGTATGTGTGTGTGTGTGTGTATGTATGTATATGTATGTATGTATGTATGTATGTATGTATGTATGTATGTATGTATGTATGATGTATGTATGTATGTATGTGTGTGTGTGTATGTATGTATGTATGTATATATATCTCTCTATATATAAAACTGTGTGTGTCTGTCTGTGTGAATCCCTAAAACTTGAGAACTACACAACCAATTTCATTCAAATTTTACACATGCCTTACTTAGGGTCCATGTAGTGTCATGGGCTCGCTCTGGGCGCCATTGGGCTCACTGTCCAAGGCTACGACACCACAATGAGCGCTCTGGCTTGGCTTGGCTTGGCTAAGAAAGAAAGAAAGAATTTCAATTATATATATAGACAACTATAGCGCGAAGGCAGCATAAAAAAACAACCCTTCCTCAGTTGTTGGCAGTTTTACCTACTCCGCATTGCGAGCATTACAACAAGATGCGTCTTCGTCAAAGCAATTGCTCCCCCAAAGCAAATTTAAAAATAAATTGAGATACGTGGAACGTCAAAGCTGCTAACAAAGACAGGACAGTGAAAACATTCGGTAAGGATGTTTAACCCTAATGAGGTGAAGTGGTGAACGCTGAAGAAAAAAAGATTTGTCAAGATAAATTACGAGAATGCGTCTTATAGTTATAAGCTGAACGAGAAGAAAAATAATCAATTTAGAAATAGAGATCTATAATTATTGAGGACATAATTTCAGTTAGAAATAGAGATCTATAAATATTGAATTATGCATAAAGTGGTGGCTTACATTCGGGGCTTCCAATTGGAAGAAGGTTTATGTTCCTATAACCCATGTTAATTCTGTAACCTTTTAAAATAAAAGATGAGAAAGTTCCTTTTCGGCACTTGATGCTTCGGGAACCAGACAAAAATTGCTACAGCTCGGCTGGGATGTGTTACCCCCACCCTCCCTATTCCCCAGATATTGCTCCTTCAGATTTTCACTTATTCCGGTCTCTGCAGAATAGACTTAATGGTGAAAATTTCAATTCCTTAGATGACGTAAAAAGATACCTTGATGAATTCTTTGCCATGAAACCACCCCAATTCTGGGAAGAGGGTATTTTCAAGGTAAAGGAAAGATGGAGACGTATTGTGCAACGAAATGGTTCAAATTTAGTTCATTAAAAATGTAATGGCAAGTATTTACTGACCTTTTACTTTCCTTTAAAAATTGGAACGAACTTTCCGGACAGCCCAATATAAATATAACAATGAAATACGAAGATAAACATGAAAAATAAAAACCTAAATTGAAATATATGGACAACAAAACATCCAGGTAAATGATACAAAAGGGGACAAGAAAAAACAAGTATGTATATGTGCAGATTTGTAAGTTTTGTTTTACGTATGTCTTCTCATGCATACACTTCGGAGTTTTCTTCGCTCAGTCGAGTTCCAGATTATCTTTGCAATTTCGGCAGGTTATACTCGAGATTGCTCAAATCTGGCCATCCTCAAGGAAAAATTAAGCTAAGAGCATTAGATTCCTTGGAAGAAAGCAGCAAATGTAAACGAAAACAAGGACGAAAAAAAAAAACGGAGAAATGCTACACAAATACAAATGCAGATAACAGGATATTAACAACAGGTGTCTTTCGACTAAGGACAAATAACATATGTGTATATATATATATATATATATATTATATATATATATAATATATATATATATATATGTATGTATGTATGTATGTGTTTATACACGACGGCTTCTTTCGGTTTCCGTCTATCAAATCCACTCACAAGGCTGTGATCAGCCCCAGGCTATAGTAGAAGACACTTGCCCAAGGTGTCACGCAGTGGGACTGAACCCGGAACCATGTGGATGGAAAGCAATTTTCTTATCACACAGTCACGCTTGCACTTATTGGTCGAATTATATATTTATATGCAATTATCGTTGAAATATACTAAGTGGAGAAACAACTTATTTTACTTGAATGTGAGTTCGATAAATCGTTCATTTAATGAAAAATATTACATTAAATGGATTTTTATTATGAAATTTTCAATATTTCTATAATACGGTGCTTCGTTGTCCTGGGTATGAATTTAAACTGCATCTTGCAGTGGGACCCTGGTTCCGGTGTGCCAGGGTTTGAAGAATGTGGAACCATATCTTGACTATTTATTGTCCCTATTTCTATTCTTATGCGGAGTAGTAGCGCCCGTCAGGGTTCCGATTAAGGGTTAGGTAGCAGGCCAGTCGAGCAGATAGAGTTCGTTATTCTGGGAGGGCAACCCATCTACGGGAAGGAAAATCTTGATTCCAAATATCTTCTGCATTGTGGCCATATCCAGCCGTAGGAAAGGCTTCAGGAGTAAACCATGAGGTAAAATCGGAGCCCCTGAGGCAGTTCGACGTTGTCTACAACCTTGTTCTAGCAACTCCAGCGACAATGTTGGTGCTAAATTGTAACATTGGTACAGTTCCTTTCGATCCATTATTGATGTTGAGAGGTAAAAGTCTCTGTATGGCAACAAGCTTGGATCCCATTGAACGTCCTATTCTGGAGAGTTAGTACCGGGCAACTTAAACCAGACAGCCCACAAGTGCAGCTTGTGTGACAGAGACTGTTATTTGCGCATCGGATTGATCAGTCATAGATAACGTTGTTTCAGTAGAGCGGACAACTAGGGCAAGAAGACAGCTGTAGATACGTGTTTCTATAACAATAAATCAACAATGGGTATAATTAGCAGTTGTCCTGTCTAGACTTCAGCTAACATGAAAGTTCTATATGCAAAAAAGCAGAAATTTATGGCCTACTGGAAAATGCATAATGTAAACAAAAATGAGCTAAGGCAAATGTCGCAGGCCACTCTGAGTTATTTCTCTTAGTAAATCCAAGTGGGAACGACTTGCATACATACATAAACGCATACATACATTGCTTCACTACCACATAGTTCCAGGATCGGTCCCACTGCGTGACACCTCGGTGGGGTGTTTCCTACTATAGCCTGGGGCCGACCAAAGACTTGTGAGTAGATTTGGCTGACTGAACCTGAAAGAAGCCCATCGCATGTGTGTGTGTGTGTATGTCTGTGTGTGTGTGTGTGTGTGTGTGTGTTTCTGTATGTGTGTCTGTGTTTCTGTACGTGTGCCTGTGTTTGTCCACCACCACCGCCTGACAAACAGTGTCGGTGTGCTTACGTCACTGTAACATAGCAGTTCGTCAAACATGTCCAACAAAGAACCAGACTAAAGAAAAAAATTAAGTATTGGGGTCAATTCATTCGACTAAAAATTCTTCAAGGTAGTGTCCCTGCATGGCCGCAGTTTAATGAGTGAAAGGAGTAAAAGTAAAAGAATATGTATGTATGTATGTATGTATGTATGTATGTATGTATGTATGTATGTATGTATGTATGTATGTATGTCATTATTTAGTTGTTTTTTTCAAGAATTCTTGCCAATAGAGAAAGAGCCGGATTCTAACCTACATCAAAGGTTCCTTCATTGGAATTTCAATAGGGTATGTATGCATGTATGCATGTATGTATGTATGTGTGCAGATTTGTAAGTTTTGTTTTACGTATGTCTTCTCATGCATACACTTGCATATCCAGACGTGCTCATATATACTTCTGGGAAGTTTTACAGATTTTTACAGTTCCAGTGATGGCTTATATATATGTATGTATGTATGTAATGTATGTATGTATGTATGTATGTATGTATGTATGTATGTATGTATGTATGTATGTATGTAATGTATGTATGTATGTATGTATGTATATCGACTAGCAGTGGTAGGTTAATTTGAATGCAGAGCTTTATTCTCCTATACTGGTTGTCCTAATCACGGCTTCGTTTCAAAACAGGCGCCCTGCATCTTGTAGTTGGGTCCTGGTTCCGGTGTCCCAGGGTTTGAGGAATGTGGAACCATAATTTGACTATTATTGTTCCTAGTTCTATTATTACGCGGAGTATAAGTCTTCCCCCATCAACACTTATGGCTTTGACAGTGCAGCCAGTTACGGGACTGTCTTTACCATGACCTGGTTTTATGCCAGAGTGTCCCTCTCCTGGAAGAGTTGCCTTCACCACGGCTAATAATCTTCATCTGCCCCCAACTACACACACACACACAAAAGTGTTGTACAAGCGTTTGTTACTGAAATCCAATGAAGTACAGATGTCCCCGACAAAACACCATCATTGTACAATCATCACTTTTCAAAAGTCCCATGGCGATAAAGGCGTGGCGACTTATGCAGACTTGACTAGTTGGGAGCATACAGTTACAAAATCTGCACATAAGGCGGCAGGGTTCTTTTCTTAACATCACTACCATGTTTTAATGGACATGAACTGTTTTCGGTGGCGAATCCTGTGTCTGAGCAGCCCTTTTAAGGAGAACACTGTTCACCTGGATATACTGGGAAGGTACTAGAAAAGGTGCTTTAAAAATTGTCTGTCCTCTCTCTGTTGGTTAGTTTACTGCGTCTAACGGTGCTTCAATTTAGCAGGAATAAACAAAGAATTGATATAAACAATGATAACAAGTATGCAAGGAACAGGGTTTCTCTTAACTTAGCTTGTTGGAGTGTGAGAATCCTTTTACATCTAGCAGATAGGCCTGAAAGAAGAACAGCTCTTGTAACTAAGGAGCTGAGGTGTCTTAATGTTGATGTTGCTGCTCTTTCTGAAGTAAGATGTTCAGATGAAGATCATCTTGTCGAAAGAGCGGTAAGTTTCACATTATTCTGGGTTGGTAAGCCAAAGGGAGAGAAAAGGGAAGGTAGTGTTGGGTTTGCAATTAGAAGTGATTTGCTAAAAGACCTAGAACAACCACAAAGTATAAATACACGCATAATGAAATTCTGGACCCTTCTTTCTTGTGGATATTTTGTAACTGTTTTCTCTATTTATGCTCCTACACTTTCAGCTAGTGAGGAAAATATCCATGCATTTTATGAAGTATTTTAAGAAGTATTCTGTCAGACCCTTTGAATGAGAAGTTGGTTGTGCTTGGTGACTTTAATGCACATGTTGGTAGAGACTAGGGTGTTTGGAATGTACTTGGGCGTTACGGAATAGTAAAGTCGAACAACAATGGGTTGCATCTGCTACAAATATGCTCTAAGCTAGGGTTGATTGTTGGGAATACTTTCTTTCATCATATGATGAAACATAAAGTTACCTGGATTCACCCAAGATCAAAGCAAGGTCACATGATTGACTTTGTATTAACTCGGAAAGCTGACTTACAAGATTTGTGCAATTTCAGAGTATTGCGAAGTGCTGATTGTGATATTGATCACAAAACGGTTAGGGCCAAGTTCAAGTTCAGGGTCCGTAAGAAGATTCGTAGTGCAGGTGTACGGGTACCAAAGAAAATTGATGTAGAGCAGCAAAAACAACCACAAGTTTTGCAGTTGGTTCAGAAGAGATGCAGCAGTGTTCATTTTGAAGGTTCATGGCAATTTTTCCGTGATAGAATATATAAAATGGGATCAGAGGTGTTAGGTTTTAAGAGGAGACAACACCGAGATTGGTTTGATTCCAATGATACAGTGATAAATGAGATTTTAGCAACAAAGAGGTTCACTCATTAATAGCTTCTTGACCCAAACGTTAAGAACAAAGTGCAACTAGAAAAGTTGTACAAGTCTCAGAAAGAAGACTTGCAAAAAGAACTCAGGAGGCTTAAAGACATTTGGTGGAGAAATTTGTCTGAGGAAGTACAGGCAGTCTATGACAGGAAAGACATTAAAAGTTTCTATAGTTTATTGTGACAAGCTTTTGGACCGCAATCTTCATTATCATATGTTCCCTTGAAGTCGGAAGATGGAAATGAGGTTATTAAAGATCCTCCTGGAATAATGAATAGATGGAGAGAACACTTTGCAGATCTTTTTCACAATCCGTCTGTTGCGAACATGGATATCATAAACAACATTCCGCAAAGAGAGATAGTGCAACACAAGGATGATATGCCTTCTATTGAAGAAGTAAATCTAGCATTATGTAAACTGGGATCAGGTAAAGCTCCTGGATTGGATGGTATTCCAGTTGAAATTCTGAAAGCAGGTGGGGATCATATTTCATCTGAAATTCATAACCTGATAACTCGAGTTTGGAATGAATCTTCTGTGCTATAAGAATGGATAACTGGCATTCTTATCTCTCTACACAAGGGTAAGGGCCCGAAAGCAGTGTGTAGTAATTCTAGAGGGATAACTTTTCTGGCACATACCGGGAAGATACTTTCAAGGATCATGTTAGATCGTCTTGTTGAGAATGTGTGTCCACAGGTGATTCCTGAAGAACAGTGTAGTTTCAGACCTGAGCGAGGAACAATGGACATGATATTTTCTCTGAGGCAAGTTCAAAAGAAATGATTAGAGGAACAAATGCCACTATATCTGGTCTTCATAGATTTAACTAAGGCATTTGACACAGTAAACAGGGAGGCACTGTGGATTGTTTTGTGTAAACTTGGTTGTCCAACACATTTTGTGAGCATCTTTAAGGAACTACACATAAACATGAAAGCTCAGGTAGTCTTTAATGGTGAGCTATCTCATGAATTTTCGATGGACAACGGTGTCAAATTGAGATATTCCTTCCCCTACAATTTTCTCTGTTTATTTTGCTGCATTACTTTAGTATGCTTTTAAGGATTGCAACAGGGGAATCGGAATCAGATATTGGGGCATCTGGTCATATTTTTAATTTGATCCAGTTTAACTGCAAAGCAAAGACTTTCAAAATACTTGTTAGAGAATTACTTTATGCTGATGATGCTGATTTGTTGGCACACTCAGAGGGGAATATGCAATATTCAATGGACAAATTTTCCACTGCATGTGTACATTTCGGGCTTACATTTAGTCTTGGGAAAACCAAAGTAATGTTTACTTCTGTGCCAGGACAAATATATTCTGAATCAAACATTTGTGTGAATGGTACAAGGTTAGAAGTCGTTGACACCTTTGTTTACCTAGGAAGCACACTATCATGAAATAGTAATCTTGATGCAGAGATATACTATTGAATAGGGAAGGAAAGTGTTGCATTTGGAAAGCGAGTATGGACGGATAGAGGTATTTCCCTGCAGACAAGATTCAGTGTCTATAAAGCGTGTGTATTGTCTGCGCTTCTTTATTCAAGTGAGACATGGACCACTTACAAGTATCCAGACATATCTTAGGAGTCAAGTAGTAATGTTTCATACCATATACAGAGGTTTTGCGCATGGCACGTTGCAGCTCAAATGTGATGGACAGGACATGTTATTAGAATGAAAGACGAGCATTTGCTAAAACGTCTTTTTTGTGGTGAGCTCAACTTTGGTAAGCAACCACAACATAAGTCGAGGGAAAAGTATAATGACTGTGTGAAGGAAAACATGAAGAAACTAGATATGAACAAAAGTGATTGGGAAAATGATGCTCTAGATCGGAACAAAGTGGAAAGGTGCTGTCAGGATTGGTTATAATGTCTAGGAGGAAAATATGCTTCAGCACTCTGAACTTAAAAGGGTCAGTTGCAAAGGACCAATTGGAACTGTAATGAGCAGTGAACATTGGATATGTATTATATGTGATCGTGTTCTGTTGTCAAAAGCAGGATACGTGAACCATATGAAGTCACATGAAAATTGTAATGCCCAGATTGGTAATGATCTTGGACACCAACCACCTCTTACGACTTGTGTCATATGTCAAAAAACTTATAAGACAATATCTAGATTTAAAAGACATATGCTAGTTCACAAAAACATACCTTCAGAATCAGATTCCAAAGGGCAAAGATATAGAAGAAACTTAAATAATATCTGTCACTTGTGTTTTAAACCCTGTTAGTCAGCAGCTGGTCTTAAAAGTCATCTAAGGACTCATCAACGGAGTGATTGTACTGCGTGATGGGATGTGGTGTGTGTGTTGATGGGACGGCTATCATCTCTCAAGATGAAACAATCATCATGTATATCGGCTAAAACGATCTTTAAGAGCAACATATCTATAACATTATCCAGTTTATTTAGCATAAAAGCAGAAAGGCATAAATTTCACATATAGCTCGTATCATTTTTAATAGTGCTAAGCAGTTGTTTTATTAAGATAAACGTCATTGAGTGTATAATCACATAATAGCATAATTATGATACATAATTAATAAAGTTAAATTAAATTAGTTTAAAAAATGTGTTTATCCAAATCACCGAGTTATGGTTTTCTGATTAACATAACATAATATCTGGATGATTTGTATGAAAACAGTTTTTAAATTTACACAGAAAATACAATGAAACATCGTTGAGCATAATTAAAATACGAACTGTGTGAAATTTACGCTTTTCTAATATCTATGCGAAGGAGCATTGTGTGTGTGTGTGTGTGTGTGTGTGTGTGTGTGTGTGTGTGTGTGCGCGTGTGCGTGTGTGTGTGCGTGAGTGTGTGTGTGTGTGCGTGAGTGTGTGCATGTGTGTGCGCGCACGAGCGTATAAATGTAAACATGTATGTATGTATACATGCATGTGTCTATGCATGTATGTGTGTATACACATACATTCATATATGCATATAAACATACATACATACATACATATATACATATATACATCATACATACATACATACATTCTACACACTACATATACATAAATATGCACACAAACATACACGTGTGTATGTAAGAGTATATACATATATGCGAATGCGCATGTGTGTATACACACATACACACACATTACAACACAGACACACACACAAAGGCGACACGCTCTTTCGCATATACATTACACTTATCTGTGTGTAAGTATTCCTGCGTGCATGCCTGTGTCAAGTCGAACATAATTACTATACGCTTTGGAACCGAAGGGTTAACTAAGCCAGCCAGCCAGCCAGTCAGTCATGCAGTTCAAGATATCCTACTAACGGTTACACCGCCCTCTAGTTTAGCTGGTTGCGTGGGAAAAGACGACGTTAAGCTTTCTCGGAGACACTCGCTACTTTGTTCCACTCATACTGTAATTTTAGTAGTGGTTGTTATTGTTGTTATTTTTTATGCGCTTACTTTTTGAAGACAGAATCGCTACAGCGCCAGATAAAATACCCTACGGTATATTATTACATCCGTTTAGGTGCTGAGATCAAATCTGACTGTGCGATAAAAGAGGTAAACTTTGCCATTCTTTCTCCTGAGATCGATTAAATAAGTACCAGTTAAGTACTTAGATATAATCTTCTGCATTTTGTATTATCCATTGGCCTTGTGTTTGCGTTAGAAATCGTAATTGTTACACGAAGTTAAGGGAAACGATAGCGAACAGAACCTGTAGCTTACATATGTCCTTATACTGTTTTACATTCTCAATAAAAAAAACTTCATCAATCTTTATCCATGAACACACCAGCTTATATCCACCCCTATATATTTGTAAATTTGTGTGTGTGTGCGCGCGCGCTTGTATCTATCTATCTATCTATCTATCTATCTATCTATCTATCTATCTATCTATCTATCTATCTATCTATCTATCTATCTATCCCTCTCTCTCTCTCTCTCTCTCTCTCTCTCTCTCTCTATATATATATATATATATATATATATATATATATATTATGTGAAATAGAAAGATGAATAATCTTGTAGTAGATTAATCAAAAGTTTAACCGATACCTTGGTAGCAAAAATCACAGCAGTAAACAGCACGGTTGGAGGTACAACCATATGGTGTTGCAACCGTGCGTTGGTGCGGATAATTGAAATTAAAATATTATTGGTGAATTGAAGAAATGGAGCTGAACGCAGATTGAACAGAAATCGTTTTATTTCATTCTACACGTGTTTCGAAAGGCACAATTTACCAAAATCCGATTGAATAATGGGACCATATTGTGTCTTTCTCTTCAGGAAGAAAATAGGAAATCCGTTGGAAAAAACAAAAACAGAACAGAGCAAAAACAAATCGAACTAGGCTCCTAAGAGCCCATGGCGAAACTGTTTATCAGTGTATGTTGAGAACCGGTGGCTGAAGAATTTAACGGGTCAGGCATCGGTCAATCATGTGGGTGAGGGTGTGTAGATGTTCTTTGTGACCGAGAATAAAGTTCTGACTATTTAAGGAATATTGGATGTTTTATAAGGGGCGAGAAAAAATCTACTTAGAGACGTGTGTGTGTCTACTGTTCTATATATGTGTGTGCTGGCGTAGGGGTAGAAAACATTTTTTGTGTACGTGTGTGCGTTTGATCGTTCGGCTGTCAGTGGCTACTGCAGTGAGAACCGTTGGGTGGCAGAAAAAAAAAATATATATTATGTTTTATGTGTGTGTGTGTTCATCTAAGCCTGCCTTGTCAAGGAACCCCCCCCCCCCCGTTGTGAAAAAACCAAGCCCCGTTTATCTTACAGGAGTCATTCCCCTTGCAGTGGTTAATCGTAGATATCTTAAAGGCTATTTCAGAATTAGTTACCAAGGGCTATGGGTGCCGGTATTATTTATAAACGCTATTTAAAAGCCAGATAAGTGTAACGCCGCCAATGGGGGCATCGAAAAGCCGACTGTAAAAGCCCGTTTACCATCCGGCCTCTGGCAAACAAAATATGGAAGAGTTCGGAGACACAAAGGTTGCACTGCCTTCTGCCCCTATCAAATGGGAGGGCCACCGACAAAATTGACCATTCCAGCCTGTAGCTTAAGTTCGTATCCTTCAGTCGCCATATTAGCTTACTGAGTCTCGTGGTCTGGCGCTTGTTCATGTCCCGAAAAGTTGCGTAATGGTTGGAGACTCGCAAAGACAATCTTGAGGATGAGGCCCCTACATAAGTGAAGACATCTGAGTCCGTGTAAACCTTGCATTGGTAGACGGCGTTTTTGATCTTGGAGTTCGCCGACGTGAATCTTATTCTGCTAGGATTAGTTTCTGAAATTAGAACTGCGTTCCTGTCACTATATTCGTTCCGAGACCTGCAGCCGCTTACTACTCTATTTTCCACTACGTCACTATTAACTATAGGAATAACCCCTGATTCTCCACTATCTATCAGAGTGCTGTCATTGCTAGTGCCCGTGGTGCTGCTATTGCGGGAAATGAAGCTGGGGATGCTATTGGGGCTCTCTACCCTACTCCCATTGTTACCGTCAACCACAACACCCCTATTTATAACTATACCCCTAGTGGGTACTCCCTGGCTGGAGCTGAGATTATGTGTCACTGTACTGGCTCTCATATCATTATTACTACTATAATTATTCCTACTGAGCATTAAACCGGGAGCGGAAGAGGCTGTGCCTCCGGAAAAAGGTGATAGGGTCTTAGTAAGTAGCCTATTATTATGGGAGGCGATTATCTGGGCGAGGTTTTTAGTGTTGGAGAAAGCTATCCTAACTTTATGCGAGTTAACCGTGGAGTAATATTTGGAATTTCTGGGGAAGTTATTGGCGATGGCTTGTCTAAACATGAGGGGGAGGTTAGTTCTAATCTGCTTACCAAAGGGGATTACAAACCATATATGCTTATTCCTATCAGTGTGATGGGTCGGGACGCCAGCTCTCGCATTCGGGTGGGTGATTCTCGGATGAATAACGGGTCTTGGGTTAGTGTAAGACCTCCCGGACCGATAATTATCCTTGTTCGCTAAATTAAATGCGGGAGCGACTACCCCGGCATCCGCCGCGCTCCCGTCCTTACTTAAATTGTTAATGTTATTATATACGGCCCTATCCTGATGACCGAATGATGGCATCGGAAGGGCCGTAAATTGTGCCTTTCGAACACGTATATATATATATATATATATATATATATATATATAATATATATATATATACATACTAGCTGGTGTACCCGGTAATTCCCGGAGGTAAAATTTTCTATTGAAACGCCTTATTACTCTGATATAAGAAAGCAATTTCGTTACAACTGTCACAAACGGTGTATTTTCCGTCACGAAAAGTACAAAAACTGTCAGCTGGAGGAGGGAGAGATTATATGTATATAAATATATGAATGAAGTGTTTGAATAAAGTGCAATAATAACGTTCACACTCACTGATGGTCACTCTCAGTAACTGCCTTTAGCTTACGGAGTTCTTGTTTTTATAACTATTGAAAAGCAGCCAGAAGGATACACATACTGTTGAGAGCAAATGGTTTCGTTGGAGGTTCTAGCCCCTGGTGGCCTGCAAGAGGTTAGAAGGGTCAACTGGCAGAGACATTATTCTGCTTAGCCAAGGCATCTGGGAAATGTATAACTGCTGTCATTTACAGAAAAACTATTGTTTTATCATCAGAAAAGTGCTGTTGAAGTATTAAGTGAAATTTGGCAATCGAGCATCGATTCCACGCTATGCCTGCATGAAGCCACTACAAATACGTTATGGAATAAAAAAAATATCTACTGTCATGGAAAAAGTGTAACTGTGAAAATGCAGAATCATCGGAGTATTGGGCATTCAAAAAAGTATGTATGTATAGAAATGTATGAATGACGTCTTTAAGGTTTAAGATTCAAATCAAGGAAATGCAATAATAATATTTAGCAGTTCAAAACTGTGAGTAGTGAAATGCAGAATTAGGTCGGCTGATCAGATATTGATCGCTTCACAAAAAACTGCAGGTGGTATCGTTATTTCCCTTGAGTTGTTTAAATAATATATTAGTAATATGTAGTAGATAGAAGGATCCATTGGAGGGGCCCTATCATCATTTTCAACAATCTAAGTATGTCACGAGGTTTCCACACATGAGTTCTACTCACGTGTCAAATAAAGTATAAAAGGGATATTGTCTGCAAAAATTAGAAATTGGACATGCAAAAAATCAATATCCAAAGTAATCAAACATAAACAATTAAATGGGTTATTTCCCTTGAGTGTTTAAAATAATATTGTGCAGGTGCTATGGGTTATTTCCCATAGGTGTTAAAAATAAAATTAGTTATATGAAATAGATATAAAGGTCCCTTCTATGGGCGGTATTATCGATTTATTTTCAACAATCTAAGTATGTCTCGAGGTTTCCAGACATGAATTCTACTCACATGTCAAGTTTCATCAAAATCAATAAAACGATGTTGGAGGAGTTAGCTAACAACGCCACAAGCAAACACACACCGATTTTCAATAGGTACCAAAATAATATTTGGGATTTATGGAGGAGCAAAGTTGCGAACAAAAACAGGGCAGTGGAGACATACAAGGAAACCGAACGAAAACAAACATGGAGGGTCGTTAGACCAGAACGAGGGTAAAATAGTGAACGCTGGAGAAATATTTTCTTTCATAAGAGAAAAGATAGAAGAGAGAGATATAAGATACGTCCAATATACTTGTTTATGATGTGCGATGAATTTATGAAAAGAAGTCCCATAAAAAATGAAGAAGACAGGTTGTTAATATATATATAAAATTTATTTCAGGGATATAAATACCTCCTAAAGGGATGTCAGCATTCAAGTTCCCCAGTTTTATCCAGTGTATCAGTGAAATACTAAAAGATGTTAGCTTCAGATTGATGGATATGGGTATATTATCATTTTATGTATATGAAAAAGAAGAAAATGGAGAAATTGATATATAGACATCAATTTATTGAAACAAATCCAGTTTCGAATATCAAACTCATAGAAGATACAATTGTTTCCATGTCCAATCAATTCATTCAAATTAGAAAAATTAAAGATTCATATTGAATTATAGTTAATTGAACATTTCGTCAGGGTCAGAACTTGATAGAAAAAGGAACTACATCCCTGACGAAATGTTCAATTAACTAACTATATAATTCAATAAGTATCTTTAATTTGAGTTTTCTAATTTGAATTAATTGATTGGACATGGAAACAATTGTAGGTTCTATGAGTTTGATGTTGTTCGAAATTGAGTTTGTTTCAATAAATTGATGCCTATATGTCAGTTTCTCCATTTTCTTCTTTTTCTTATTACACACACATGTATGTACATATATATATATATATATATATAATTAATTAATAAGGGTGAGAGAATTAGATACTAATTTAATAGTATATCTATTCTATTATTTTATATATATATATATATATATATGCATGTGTGCGTGCGTGTATGTGCGCGCGCGCGATTGTGTGTGTGCAAATACATACTAGGCGAAGTTTCGGAATATATATAACTGACCACTTAAAAGCACTCAGTCCGCTCCGCTCGGTGGTTGGTGTTAAGAAGGGCATCCAGCCATAAAAACCTTGCCAAAACAGACACAGAAGTATGAAACAGGCTTCTGCTTGGTCAGCTTCTGTCAAACCGTCCAACCCATACCAATATGGAAGAAGGACGTTAAACGACGACGACGACGACGATGATGATGATATATATATATATATGTATGTATGTATATATATATATATATATATATATATATATATATATATATATATATATTATATATATATATATAATCTTTTATCTCTTACTTGCTTCAGTCATATGACTGCGGCCATGCTAGGGCACTGCCTTGAAGGGTTTTAAGAGGAGCTAATCGACCCCAGGATTCTTTTTTAAAGCCCGGTACTTATTCTATCAATTTGCTTTGCCAAACCGCTACGTTACAGGGATGTAAGCACACCAACATCGGTTGTCAGGCAGTGATGGGGGGGGGGCAAAAACAGACAAAAGAAACACACACACACACACACACACATAATATGAAGAAAAACGGAATTAAAAAGTCTTGGCAGACCAATAAAGCAATCAATATTAAAAGAAGTTGGTTGACAATATTCAATAATTAGACACCAGTAAATGTAAGTAGAATACAGATCCCAGGTAAATCCTCATGCCTGACATCCAAATATCCTTTTCGTTATCCACTGACGTCACCATTGGTTGAATACAGCTAAGCCTTAGATTGAATTCCCTCTAAGCGTTCTTTTTGTAGGCGTTTGTGTACTGGTAATATTTCGTTTGTTCAATTCGAATTTCACTAACTTTGGATCGCCTTGATAACGTTGTGTTAACATATATCTTCGGAAATACTAATATTAATTTTAATGAAATCCCCCCATCACCTCACCATTTTCAAAAAGCTACAAACTTCCAATGTTTCACTCTTAGGTTTTTGGAAATCGGGGAAGTTTCTTCAGAAATAATGACGTTTACCTGTTGTTTCTAGCATGTCGGGTTTTCTGGTGGTGGTGGTCTGCTATTTCAGTACAATTCTACGCATGCGTGAAACATCAGACGAAAGTGGAACATTGGGAGGTTTTAGCTTTTTGAAAGGAGGTAGGTGATGGGTGTGCGAGGTGGAGGAAGGGGAATTTTTGTGTTTCTTTAAGAAAAATTAAACTTTAAAAAAAAAAGATAATTCCCAGATTCGTAATCTCTGTATTTTTCTACGTAGATAAAAAAAAAATCGAAAGAAGTTACAATTTATGAAATTGCAGTGGGGACGGGGGGGGGGGGAGATAATAAAAATTTTGAAAACGTGATTTCTGGACAAAATCGTATTAACTGCCTTTTATACGATGAAACATAGTTTGTGATCCTTCATAAGAACAGAAAGCACTTTCATGCAAACCCATGCAAATTGTACCCTCCCCCTTCACTTTTAAACAAACAATAACTCCCATTATATCAGTAAGCCAGTTCACTATATATCAGCTGCGCCGATTCTGCCCATAAGAAAGAAACAAATAATACAATGTGGTAGCAGTCATAACACCCGGGCAACGCCGTGATGCATTGCTAGTGTATGTGTGTGCTTGTGTGTGTGTGTGTGTGTGTGTGTGTGTGTGCATATGTGTGTGTGTGTGTGTAATGAGAGAGAGAGAATGATGCAAATAGGCCAAAACAAAATCTGCTTGAGTTTGATATACAAAATATATATATACATGTATACATGTAAATAGCGAGGAAGTAAAGTCTATATAAATGTATATACGTTTTGTATATTAGTGTGTATATCACTTTTATTTATTTATCTGCATCAAATCATTTGAGCGCTACTGTTGACTCTCTCTCTCTCCCGCCCCTTCTCTCTCTCCTACCCCTTCTCTCTCCTGTCCCTTCTATCTCTCCCGCCTCTTCTTTCTCTCCCGCCCCTTCTCTCTCTCCTACCCCTTCTCTCTCTCCCTACCCTTCTCTCTCTCCCGCCCCTTCTCTCTCTCCTACCCCTTCTCTCTCTCCTGCCCCTTCTATCTCTCCCGCCTCTTCTCTCTCTCCCGCCCCTTCTCTCTCTCCTACCCCTTCTCTCTCTCCCTCCCCTTCTCTCTCTCCCGCCCCCCTCTCTCTCTCTCTCTCTCTATCGAAAGACACAGCATCCACTCTATGAAGAACATCAAAATATCATCTAAAACGGGATCTTTTCGGTTTGAACGGCAGTTTTTTCTAGCGGTGTCATATGAAATTGTCACCTATAATAATGACCCTAGTATCGATCTATTGCATTTCAATCTGTTTTAGGATTAGGGTTAAAGTTAGGGCTAGTTAGGGTTAGGGGTGGGGGGAAGGGTATCTTTTTTTTTTTTCAGAAATGTAAATAAACCCAATGTGTTTCTTAAACGAGGGACATATTC
Source organism: Octopus sinensis (assembly GCF_006345805.1). Lineage (NCBI taxonomy): Eukaryota > Metazoa > Mollusca > Cephalopoda > Octopoda > Octopodidae > Octopus > Octopus sinensis. The sequence continues at coordinate 103,877,525 of NC_043000.1, read as the reverse complement.
ATACGGCACAGAATGTTTTCAGCGCAATAGACGTCATTGATTGGTTGGAATTGCGGAAATTGATGAAAAACGACAACAAATATCTTACAAACTATAGAATTTTCTCTATAAAGCTAAGAGAAAAAGGTGTTTTATAAACACATTCTACCAGTATACGAAGTTTAAAAGTGTTTAGTCACGTGGAAATTATTTTAAAAACTGACGTTCAAACCGAGAAGATCCCTAAAACGAGCTATACCATACTCTTCATTTAAAAAACTAAACGCATAAGCATGCTTGAAAGAAGGATCTCACGAAAACGAGACTAATGAAATGGTCAGAGACATATATGAATTCAGAATGCCAAAATGTACCCCCACCCTAAATAAGGAATTTTGAAACCTTGAACCTGCTCTTATGAATTGTATCACAAACTTGAAACATTTGTCAGATAACATCACCAAAAGATACAAAAATTAGCTCCTCCACCTACAATACCCAGGGCTATCTTAGTAGGATGGCAGACTCTCAGGCACTGGGCTCTATAATATTTATTTATTGATAGTATGCCACAACGTACATAATTGGGCCCCTAGAGCCGTGATGCCTGTGATGTTCCGAGCAACTTCTCGGTGTTCCTATGCCTTAAGAGGCACTGACAAAACCCTAAATATAATTTAGGGTTTTGTCAGTGCCGTCGCAAAGAGAATTCATCACCATTTTTGCTGTGGTTTTGGTGTTAGATTATTATGTATCAAGTTGGGCTGTCTATGTTGTCAAGAGACATAAATTTTCAGATACTCACTATACAGAGACTTAGGATATAGGGAACGGCTTTCATAGTGCCGACATTAAACAGTCAATTAATGGATTACTCTAGAGACAGGAGCGAATTGGTCTTGAATGGAAATCGAGATGAACGAATCTACTCATATTACTAGTTTGCTTTAGACAAGAGTGAATTAACGTGTTTTTAATTGTGTTTATTCAGCCATTGGTTATATTGGAGCGAGAGATAAGGAGTTGTTAATCCACCGAATATTTTTAAAGCCTTGCTCTGGCTTGCATGTGGCAAGAGGTTAGATGTGTGTCCCTGGCTGCTCTCAACTTCAGCAAAGATGCTTGCTTGCTTGTGGCGAGAGAGGAATTTTTTTTTTCTCCTTGTGGTCTCGAACTGCTTATGGCAAGAGAAAAGAGTGCTGATCTCAAAGACATTCACTTTTGTTCTGACTTTGTGGTGTGATCCCTTGCAAATTGATTAATCGATAAATAGAAAACACTCGTGATAATTGCACGGTTCATTCATGGCACTGGTCTGATGACTTAGGGAACAGCGTTCAAAAGAAAAAAACATAGTTTCACAACTAAAAGCAGAAGATCACGTGAACGTTTGTAATGTGCCATTCTAATATTACCTTTAATGTGAGTTCCCCTTCCAACCTCAGATGAAGATTAATAAACAAATTAGATTTAATCAGCATTCGACGTGATTAGCCTTAATATTAGAAGCATTACATTATTAAGTTTTTAGATGGTGCTGGTTGTCATTGAGTCACCTAATATGACTCTCAGAAGGCTGTAATCTCGTTGGTAGTAAACCTGCATGAAGAACATATACAAGCGAGGTTATAACTTGACACATTTATTGTGGTCACACTTATATACACAATAGAATGGTTGGTGTGTAAAGGCGTTGGTCTTCGGTGCTATTCTCCTATCTGCTAGCTGGTGTGTGTCGAGAGAGAGACTAGATCACATCTTCACAGTTTGAGGTTGCAAAGAGGAAGAGATGAGGTCACGTGTCTGAACCTTAATGTTGTGTAACGCCCTCTATCTCTGTATAGCCAGCTTGTTTACCTGAAGTCTCATTGCTATGAAGGTATGATGCGGAGAAAAAAATTGGAGGAAAGAGTTACAGAGGTTTAAAGATCGGAAAAACTTTGTATTTTTAGTCAATAGCAAGACAGAACTTTTCGTAATCAAAATTCACAGTTACATTAATACGCCAAAATTGAAAGCAATCTATGCAAAATTAAAGGGGACTCATTTTGCGAATGAAGTCAGAAATTTTGAGGGTAAAGTGTTAGTCGATAACATCGATATCTTCAGGGTAGCGAGCTGGCAGAATTGTAAGCATGCCAGACAAAATGCTTACTGACATTTCTTCCAGCTTTACGTTCTGAGTTCAAATTCAGCTGAAGTCGACCTTGCCTTCCATTCTTTCGGCGTTGATGAAATAAGTATCAGTCGAACCCTGGGGGGTTGATATAATCGATTTGTGCCCTCCCCTCAAATTTCAGACCTTGTACCTATTGTATTATTTGCTGTCTATACCATCGTGATTTTTTAGGGGTTGATTATGCACGTGTATCCGTGGTTTTCGAGAGGCTGTTGCGCACGCGAGTTTGTTTGTGTTCGGACCTCTGTGTGTGCGCGTCTCAGTGGAATTAAGAATGCGTGCGCGTGTTACAGCACTAGACTTGGTTTTCCATTCACCTATGTTCTAAAACTGTCTTGAACTAGACGACCCAGTCTGCAAAGCCATTTGTTTCTTTCTATTTGAAAGCCATAAATCTATCAACACACTCTCCCATTACCGCCCCGTCCCGTCTGGTCTTTCTGTCACCCAGAACTATATTTGTAAAGTGAACTTCTAAACCACACAGCCACGCGGAATGAAAAAAAAAAAGTCAACATCCAACACTCTTTCAGTCGTTAATGACTACCAGTAGGACTTTTGGAAACCTACTTTGTTATATTTCTTAGCCATTGCACCTTATACCAGAGAGAGAGAGAGAGAGAGAGAGAGAGAGAGAGAGAGAGAGAGAGGGGGGGAGAGAGAGAGAGAGAGAGAGAGAGAGAGAGAGAGAGAGAGAGAGAGAGAGAAATGGATACTTTGGATTATGATACCTTGATTCATTGCACATACAAAAATGATTCTGTTTGTTTGCCTGCTCAATCAGAGCATGCTTGGGTCTAAAGAACAGCAACAACCAGTATGTCTTCAAGAAATTTGTTGCAAACAGTGTTAAATTATTTGTTATTAGCAAAGTATTTAGCTGTGTCCAACATGCAAATCTACTTGGATTAGAAATATCCTGTCAAATCAGGTTTCTTGGTTCTTATAGAAGAAAAGTCTTTTCTAATTATTAACAATTGTTTAATAATATAATGTTATTGTGTGCTTGTCCATTAAAACATGTAAAATTCAAACCAAATTAAAGAACTCAGTGCAGTTAAACAGAGTGAATGAGTTTTTTTTTTCCTCTAGAAATCAAATGTAACAAAAGTATAATCTATTCCCAGTAAAATGTCAAAGTATTCACATGTTTAACCCTTTTGTTACCATATTTCTGTTGAGATGCTCTGTGTTTCTTTCAATTAATTTTAAATATAACAAAGAATTTAGTAAAATAACTTAGTTATCATTAAGCTAGTATTAGGAACATAAATTGTGACTAAGGTTTGGTGGAAAATTTTAATTCAAAATTTATGAAAACAAGACATTTGTACCACAGAACCAGAGGCGGTTTATGGTGGGTTGGTATCAAAAGGGTACAACAGTAGCTGAGATAGCTGTAGGGTGTGCAATCATGTTGACAAAAGTATGAAAGTCATGCTTAAGGTTCCTTCTATACATAAAATAACTTCAACTCTGATTTGACCTTTGTTTCTTGGATTTGAAAACAAATTACAGGCAGATTATATCATGACAGTACAAAGACAGAATTATTATATGGAAATTGTACCATCTCTGGCGGGTGTGCAAACCCAGAATATATATACCCCTGGTAATAATATTCGTATTTATCAGACATGTAATCTTCTAGGTCAGCTATAGTGTTGTATTTCATTTACTATTTTCTTAGACTACAGAGTTCTTTTTCATTAGCTTAACAGGAAAAGAAAAGCAAAAACGGAGAAAAAAAAAAAAGATTCTCAACCATAAAATACTAAATCTCTTTATTACAAAGCTTACTTAGTACTTTGTGGAAAATTGTTAGTTTCACATTTAATATTGGATGGTTGTTTCATATAGGTTAGCCCTAATTGAGCAGACCAACAATCAAAAGCATTTCAGCTATGACCAGTCTTTTTGCATATCTAAGACTACATTATCCAACATGTCTTTCATGTTTTAAGATAGAAGGGTGGAATTTAAGGGAGTTTGATAGCTATTTTTAGTAGTTCAAGTGAATGCGTTGATCTCATTGACACTGATTCTGGTCATGACAGATAAGCTCTGGTTTGCTTACCTCTGATGTTGCTATTACAACAATTATGATCTCATCTGTCTGTTGTTTAATTCAACGACAGCCTTGATCCAGCAGAAAAATCCCTAACCAGTCCTGATCAGTAACTATCTCATCTTTTTTTTATTGACTTAGGAGCATATGTTTAAGAAGCTAGCTTAGAACCACATGATTCCAGGGTCAATTCCACTATATCATGAGCTAGTGATTTTGACTAAAGCTTTGGGTGGAAGCATATCGTTAGGAAGGGAGTCCAGTAATAGAAACCAAATCAAACCAGACTGGAACCTGGTGCAGCTCTGGTCAAACTGTTCAACCCATGCCAATATAGAAAACAGACATTAAATGCTGCTGCTGCTGATGATGATACACACATATATATGAATTTGTTATAAGAATCAAGACACACCAACTTGTAAGAGTTCACAAAGAAATAAACAACATTGAAGATATCAAGTGTTGGTAGGATACCGTAGATATACAAATACCAAATCCAATTTAAACCACAGCTCCAACTCAGGGTGGGTCTTTGATGTGACATATATATATATAATTGTACTTGACAAGTTCTAGAGAGAAATGAAAGGATTTTTTTCCCAAAATTCTGATGACTTTTTTTCTCAATATTCAATTCTGTATATCACACCTAACACTCAATACATATATATAAACAAAACAAAAAATGGAACAAGAATGTAACAGGCAACAACAAAACATCCAGACAGTTAGACGATACAAAAAAAGGACAAGAAAAAACAAGGATGGATCATTCGGAGCTTTCTATCTTCAGTCAAGATCCCAATCATCTGGCAATGGTATAGCAATCTCAATCATCATGCCTCCCATTCATATAGCTGACTTTCTACACTGAAGCCACTTGCCAAGGATGGAGTTGGAATTTAAATTCTCATTTATCACTACTTTATGAATATCTATACCATGATTACTTTAGTGTTCTCCAACACACACACACACATACATTCTCTCTCTCTCTATATATATATATAATGAGAAATATCAAAGAATGGATTTAGCAATCATTTTACAACCTTTTTCATCATAATTCAATATAATCAATCTTGTGTAATGCTGTAATCACTCCAGCAACTATTGATTAATTTTCATGTGCTTTGTAGGATTTCTTTTATAACATGTTAAACATGATTTCCCAGAATTCTGTAAAAAATAACATGCAAATTATTTTTTTACAGAATCTTGAGGAATCATGTTCAACATATATTATAGAAGAAAACCTACGCACCACATGAAAATTAATCTTTCTTTCTTATTTTTCTATTATTAGTTCCATCCAAGGGCTGTGGCTATGCTAAGGTACTGCCATTAGCCCTAATGCTTGTTTATTTTAGACTCACTTCTCCATCTTGTCTCTGGAATCAGTCCTAGGAAAAAGTTGGCATCAATGGGATTTGAACTCAGAATGTAAAGGTTCAGAAGAAAAACCAGTAAGCATTTTTTTTCCAACACTCTAGCTGCCCTGCCAGCTCATTACCCTTTACTAGAATTAATCATGAAAGCTAATGATTTTCTCTCCTCAATGCAGTTGAAATTTTAATTAACTAAACATTTAGGGGTAGGAGGTTTATTACATTACATAGGTTTAGTTCCAACTTAGTTTTAGTTTTGAATACTAATGATGTCAGTTTTATAAAAATGATGAAACTACTGATAATAGCATTAATAGTAATAGCTAACTAAAACAAGTTTATATTCAGTTACATTGACACCAGTCCTTGTAATTGCCTAATTCATCATCAATTGTCAGAAGAAATACAAGGTTTTTTTTCCTGCAGTACATCACCTGCTGCCATAATTAATTCTTGGTATTTGAATCGGTGGCAATTCTTAGCAGAGTCATGAATCTATTTATCTGTGTCTTTGTTAAGGAAAAGCTTTGTATATTTTTATTGTTCAACTAGACACCTGTCACATAGATTAAGAAATGGAACCATGTAGAATATTTGTTTATTTAATAATTTTCATTTAATTTTTTTTTTAAATGTAATGTATGAACAAGACATAGACTCTGCAAACTATATTGCATGTGAGCTGTCTAGGAGGACAGTAACTCCAAATAAGACCTAATACAGGTCAGAAAGAACACTTTAGTGTAGCCATAAACAACCTATCTAATACAAGTGAAGCAATAAAATGTACACAGTAATACATATACTGCAACAAAGCCAGTTTACTTTATTACTGTGTGCCAGATGATGCAGCCACGAGGTGCTGTGAAATCAGTCCAACCCATGCCAGTGCAGAAGAAAATAGAATTAGCCCTGATTCAGCTATGATCAATCTAGCCTGTACTTTTTCAGGTATTAGATAATTCATTTTTTTTTGCAGATGGGAACATGTGATTTAAAGATTTTGCTGTTGTTTATGGCGGTATAATTAAGAAGATTGCATAACAAGTACATAGCATGGTTCTTTTTTCAATTTTGTTATGATACTTCAAGCAACTGTCCAAAATCATAGCCAGAAGTAAACCAATATTTTGTCAGAGAAATTTAGCAAATAGAAACTGTGTGGGAGTCTGTATATATCTCACTGTCTTTCTCTCCCTAGACATACACACACATATATATATATATACATGAGGAGGTACTGAAAAGTTCCTAGCTTTAAGGGTATTACGATGGAGGCCCAACCTTCCAAGTTATTTTACAGGGCTATGTAAAACTGAAGGACTACTGCAATAAGTATGAATATGAGGGGAATATGTTGAATAAAATCATAACTGATCTTCCTGTATTTTCTTTTACCCAAAGCCAGGCATTTTTCAGCCCCCACTCGTATATATATATATATACATACATATCTATGTTTGTTTTTATGTTCAATTATAATAAAAACAATTTTACATTAGTCTGATGGGTTATTTTATAACTTTGTAGAGAACAGATTTATTGTTCTTAAACAAAATTATTGATAGTTGCTTTGAAATTTCGGCCAGCTAAGTCATCGTCAGCAGTACGACAATGGCTCAGCTAGCTAAAACTTCGAAGTCTCTGCCAATAATATTGTTTAAAAGCAATATATATATATATAAAGATAAAAAGACAGGTATGTATATGTATGTGTATGTGCACGCGGATATCTACCTGTTGGTGAATACCAATATAAATGCTATCTGACAATTAAGACTGTACAAGGGAGGTAACTAATGTCAATTGTAGCTATTCACACACTACAGTTTGCTAATACGAGTACCAGACAAAGTATTGTTGTCAATATAACTGACAATACTGTAGTCCAATGACTGAAAAAAAGTAGAAAAAAAAAAAAGGAAAAGAAAGAAAGATAAGCAATTGCAAATGCAATAAAGCTAAGCAATGGAATTTATTAATCTGAAATCAGTCACCAAATTGACCAACATTTATAGACCAACCAGTAGCTTGAGCATGTTTGTATGAAAACAAGACGTCAATTAATCACATAAAATCAAGGATGTATGAAGGTGACAGCTAACAATGTCACTAACATGACAACTAACATGATAAAGTTGTACACACAATGAAAAAGACAGTTTAGGGGCAGTCTCGTAGCAAGTTAGGGAGATGTATGTTCAATGTCCTAAAAGCATGTGGAATGGTAACATTTCAAGTAGCATGATTGTTGTATCCTTTATCGTTCTAGTTGACTCTTCTGAATAGCTTCTTCCACTGTCATTCGTAAGAAGTTAATAGTTTGACGTGGATTATCACTATTGATGATGGCACTGCCTGAGACGATCATGTTGGCACCGGCCTAGACAAACAGAAATTAAAATGTTTTAACAAAAAGCAATAAAGTACTAATTCTGTTTGTAAGATTGCATACATGTACTAGAGAGCATTTTTGTGTGCATATGTGCACACATTTACACACGTAGAAATATATATATATATATTACGGAGATGTACTCGCATAGCAAGTAATTTGATCTGAGATCGTGTGCTGAAACAAAAACAATTGCAGCGTGGAAGGTGTTTATAAGCCATTTAAGAAACACACAAAAGCCGTTCGATTCACTTCAACATTTAAGTTTAATTTGTCAAAATATTTTCGTCGCTAAAATCCGCGACCTGTTCTTTTGTCAGTGAACAGGTCGCGAATTTTATCGACGAAAATATTTTGACAAATTAAACTTAAATGTTGAAGTGAATTGAACGGCTTTTGTGTGTTTCTTAAATGGCTTATAAACACATTCCACGCTGCAATTGTTATATATATATATATATATATATATATATATCGAAATCGATCAATGGAAATTGCAGATGTGTTACCAGTGCCGGTGGCATGTAAGAGAACTTTCCGTTTCGCGACCGTTGCCAGCACCGCCCCGTTTCGTGTCCGTTGCCAGCCTCGCCTGGCCCTCGTGCCGGTGGCACATAAAAAGCACCATCCGTTCGTGGCCGTTTGCCAGCTCTGTCTGGCACCAGTGCGGGTGGCACGTAAAAAGCACCCACTACACTCACGGAGTGGTTGGCGTTAGGAAGGGCATCCAGCCGTAGAAACACTGCCAGATTTGACTGGGCCTGATGAAGCCTGGCTTCACAGACCCCAGTAGAACCGTCCAACCCATGCTAGCATGGAAAACGGACGCTAAATGATGATGATGATGATATATATCCATCAACTGCGGGGGTGCGGGTGGAGGCTAGATGTACTAGATAGCTTCCCTTATCTAGGTGACCAAGTTAGTAGTAGAGGTGAAAGAAAAGTAAGCATAAGAGGCATATCAGAGAGGTGTGCAAGAGAGACGACTGCACTGGTCATGTGATGCATATGGACGAGGACAGCTGTGTAAAGAAGTGCCAATCTCTAACTGTGGAGGTAGACCCAGGAAGACATGGGAACATTGAGCCTTACAGAGGCAATGGCTAGTGACTGAGACCTTTGGCAATATGCTGTGCTTGAGAAAACGTGTGAAGCCAAGTCAAATTGTAATCATGGCTGATGCTGGTGTCACATAACTGGCACATAAACAGCACCTTTCAAGCATTGGGCCTCATGGAAGTAAAGTGACTGGGTGCCTTTTGAGTATTGGGCCCCAGGGAGGCAAAGTGGCTGAGTTCCACTTGAGTGTTGAGCCTGACAGAGGCAATGAACGAAACCTTTGGTATTATGTCATGTTTAAGACCCATCAAGCCCAGTAAAATCACAGTTGTGGTGGATACTGGTTTCATGCAAATGGCACATAGAAGCACCCATTACACTCTCAGAGTGGTTGGCATTAGGAAGGGCATCCAGCTGTAAAAAAACCATGCCAAATCAGAGTGGAGTCTAGTGCAGCCTTCCAGCTCACCAGCCCTGGTGATGTTCAGGCTGCTGCTGAAGCAAATGACAGCAAGAAGCTTTACCATCATATGAAGCAAATTTATGGGCCTAAGAGCTCCATATCAGCTCAGTTTTCTACTCTATTTACTAAAACAGAAATCACAGGTTGCTGGATCGAACAGTTCTCTGAACTCCTAAACCATGAGTCAGTTGTGGATGAAACACTGATTGATACTATGCAACAAAGACCTATCATTGGCTCCTTAAATTCTACACCCTCAATAGATGAAGTAATGACATCAATAAGTAAATTGAATCTTGGTAGGGCACCTGGAAAAGATGGAATTTGTGCTGAGGTCTTGTGATTTGGTGGTGATTTTATTCTTCCTCTCTATAAAGGAAAAGGAGCCAGAACAATATGTGGTAACTACAGAGGTATTGCTCCACTATCAGCTGCTGGCAAATATTCTTCTTACCCGCCTGAATGGGCGTCTCATAAATGATGTCCTATCTGAATCTCAATGTGGCTTCTAATCTGGTAGAGGGACAATGGATATAATTTTTACAGCAAGACAGATGCATGAAGGACTTAAGCATGCTGCTTGAAAGCACATTGCTGGTGTAGTGAATGGGGAAAGCTTGGTCTGCAATGTTTGCAGTCATGTATGCTTGTCAAGAGGAGGGCTCATTAGCCACCAATGGAGCTGCAAAATGCAAAATATAAGTTAGTCCTAGAGTGCACAATGTTCCTGAAGGTCAAGAATGGTCTTCCTCAGTCACAAGTGGATGGCCATCATATATGTGTGTGGGTGTGTGTGTGTGTATGCATGGTGTATATAAGTGTGCCCATCTGCGCCTGTGATTGTTTACCAGTGTTAAGTTGTGTCACTGTATAGTAAAAACAGTAACTTTGGATTTCATTAGGGATCAATAAGGTTCTGGTTTAAAAACCTTAGAAGATGATGTCCCAGCATGGCCAAAGTTCAATGACTGAAACCAGTAAAGTGAAAGAATAAAAGAAATGATTGATTGAATGTCTTGTGATGAACCTGACACTCTTATTTATAGCATCTATTTAATAATACTACTTGAGAAGTATCCACCTCTCTCCCTTAACCTTGTTGTTGTCATATTTCTATTGGAATATACTGCTTTTGTTTCAATTTATTTTGAAAACAATGAAAAATTTAGTAAAATAATTTCATCATTATTCACTTGGTGTTTGGAATATAAATTAACATGAAATGTTGATGGAATGTTTTTAATTTAGATCATTTTAAAACAGGTTTATATTTTGGAACCAACAGCAATCTCAAGTAGATTGGTATAAAAAGGGTTAAGTAATCCAAACATGCTTTTAGAGGTTTGAGCTCAGTACATCAAGCTCAAACAAAACTCAGCAATTAAGCAGTATCCTTACAGCTTAACTGTGAGCCATATATAACTAAATATAGCTCAAAATTAATTTTTTGGTGTGTAGATGCATGGTCTAGTGATTAGGATGTTTCACACATGATTGTAAGATTGTAGTTTTAATTCTGTGTTTTTCAACAAAACACTTCATTTCATGTTACTCCATCCCGTTCAGCTGTAAACAAGTTCCAGCAATAGCAGGGAAGTTAACCTTGTGATGGGCTGGCATCCCATTCTGAGATTTAATAATCTCAGTCACTTATAAGCCATAGAGACCAAGTTAAGATCTATCTTTACGAGCCTTAGAGCTCATGCCAAATCTAAACTAAGATATATTTTGGTGCTTATGATGTAGTGTAAGTGTCATCAGTGTGATAGGTCTCTCACATTACCATTCAGTATTACCTCCTGCAAATATATTAAATGGTATAGTATCCAACAGCATAAAATAAGAAGTCATATTTGCTTACATCAGCACAGTCTTTAATAGTAGAAGTTCCAACGCCGCCATCAACCTCAATGTCTAACTCACGGAATTTCTCTCTAAGTAACCGCACCTTTAGAATGGACAAAAACAATTTGATTGAAATATGTTCAACACTGCCTAAATATATATGGCATAGAAATTTCAATGCCTCTAATATTCAATTTCTAACCCAATTTTCTTGCACTTTGTCTCTCTCTGAGATACAGGGCTTATTAAAAACAAATCCCTTACTCTATTCCAAATCATTTTGATTTTACAGTGCACTTGGCTCACATACGGAAATTTAAAAAAAAAATATTGTTTGAAAGTTAAAAATTTAAGATTAAAAATATAGAAAACCATTGCATACCTTGTTTTCTTGGTTGTACTTATATATGATGATTTCTAATTTAAGCACAAATTAGTGATTTTGGAGTTAGGATGGTTAGTTGATTACACTGATTCCAACCCCAAAACAATGAAAGGCAAAGCTGACTGTGGTGAGATTTGAACTCAGAATCTAGAGAGCCAAGAAAATACTACAATGCTCTAATGATTCTGCCGATTCACCACCACCACCACCACCCTCATACCTAGCTATGCACATAAACTAATGAATAAAAGATTTTTTTAAGGCACTCATGTATGGAATTTCTAATGTGTTGAATCATATTTTTTTTTAAAATCCACAGGAGCACCAAGACATTCCTGGCACGCCAGCATGTCACAGTGCACTGTTTGGGAGTTACTTATCTATTAATTCACCTAGAGTTGGATTCTGTCAATCACTATTATACTGCTCTTAAATTTCCAAGTAATACAGAGAAAAATCTTTACTTTTGACATTTGTTCTTTCATAAATGACTGCCCACCAAATCCAGGTTCCACTGTCATTACAAGGACCATATCAACCATATGTACATAAGGAAGCACTGTTTCTACAGCTGTATTTGGTTTTATACCTATTCCAACCTGAAAACAAAGCAGAGTTTTATCATAGTATTAAAAAAAATTAATCAAAGAAACAGACAAATACATTTACAAGAAAACCAATATAAAGGATAATCTAGTACTTTGAGTGAAAGGAAAATTTAATCTAACAATAGTCTATAAAAAAAGCATTTTACCATATATTTTGTAATGATATTATTACTCTTACACTACACTATTAGTGCCTCAAAGTTTTACTGGAAATTATTTAAATGCCATATTTTGATAATTGTTTATCAATGTTTAATAAGGTCATTGTAAGTCCATGTCAGTGACATTAAAGTACTTGACTTTTGACCAGAAAAATCAAACTATAATAAGGTGTTGTATATTAGGACAATAAAACTGATTGTAATCAGTTTGACTGATTTACAACAGATTCCACTTTGACCCCACTGTTTAAATGTAAAATTTAGAATTTCAACAAAATCCATAATAGCTATGCTATAACTGATAAAGAAAAAAAATAATAACTTATGTAAAACATGAGAAGGAAAGTCGTTTGTAATTTTGTTACAGGAAAAATGGGGTTTCATAGTATATAAAAATTAGGGTTAGGGTATATATAAAAAGTGTAAAGTAAAAAAATATATATTTACTTTCATTCCTGATTCTTTGATCTTGCGCACACAGTCCTCAGGATTGTCAGTGGCCTCTATATGGAAGGTATATTGATTTGCACCTGCCTCTGCCATACCTTCTACCCACTAGAAGAGAAAATTAAAGGCAAATTATAGAGGTTATTCTCTTTATTAAATCTTTAAGGCAACACACTAAAAGAATAAAGTGAGGTTGGCTAAGATAGTTGAGCAGCAACTTTTTTAGTTTAGCATATCTAATTTCACATAGTTTGCAGCTCAAATCTCACAAGAATTGACATAATCATTTATTTTGCCAAGTTCTGAACAGCTGTAACTGTAGAACTGTTAATGATCAAGTTCATCTAGCTGTAAGAAGCTACCACATGGTAAATGATTACTACAGCTCACTGCTGTTAGTTGCAACTGCACTTTCATACTGAGAACTGTTTCATCATCTCTCAGGGCCGTGTTCACTCTCCTCATGAAATGACACATTTTTCTCCAGCTACAAGGAGAGTTGAATGTTGTTTCAGTTGCTGATTCCTTTATGTACATACTGCTGTAGAAACTAACAGCACAAGAAGTTGTATTAGAGCTTTAGGTGCCAGAAGTCATTTGGAAGAGAAACAAAAAATATTGAACAGAACTTTATTGATAACATCATCACCATAGAAACTACCTTTCATAATAGTCCCCCCCCCCACCAAATGCTATGTCACTGCTTCAGCAGACCTATGATTAAGGCATCTGATCTTATCAAACATAGTTTATCTCAGATCACATTATCCAATATGACCAACAATTTACTATTGTATCTATACACACAGTAGATAGATTGAAGGGAAATTAAAATCTACTGCTAGGTTAAAATTGACGAGATGTTGACTTACTGAAAAGTCTGTAATTTGTTTCTAAGTAGTGTCTTAGAAAGAGCTTTTTGGTCAAAACAATGATCTATAATTGTGATGTATCATCATCATTTAGCGTCCGTTCTCCATGCTAGCATGGGTTGGACGGTTCAACTGGGGTCTGTGAAGCTGGAAGGCTTCATCAGGCCCAGTCAGATCTGGCAGTGTTTCTACGGCTGGATGCCCTTCCTAACGCCAACCACTCCGTGAGTGTAGTGGGTGCTTTTTACGTGCCACCTGCACAGGTGCCAGACACAGCTGGCAAACGACCACGAACGGATGGTGCTTTTACGTGTCACCGGTACGGGGCCAGGCGAGGCTGGCAACGGACACGAACAGATGGTGCTTTTACATGCCACCGACACGGGGGTCAGACAGGGCTGGCAAACGGACACGAACGGATGGTGCTTTTACGTGTCACCGGCACGGGGGTCAGGCGAGGCTGGCAACGGACACGAACGGATGGTGCTTTTACATGTCACCGACATGGGGGCCAGACAGGGCTGGCAAACGGACACGAACGGATGGTGCTTTTACATGTCACCGACATGGGGGCCAGACAGGGCTGGCAAACGGCCACGAACGGATGGTGCTTTTACGTGTCACCGGCACGGGGGCCAGACAGAGCTGGCAAACGGCCACAAACGGATGGTGCTTTTACGTGTCACCGGCACGGGGGCCAGGCCAGGCTGGCAACGAACACGAACGGATGGTGCTTTTTACGTGCCACCTACACGGGGCCAGACAGGGCTGGCGAACGGCTACGAACGGATGGTACTTTTACGTGTCACCTGCACGGGGGCCCTGATGTTGATCGACCTCAATTTGGTATATCTTTTACAAATACAACTGAGACATACTGATATAGTTTAGAATAACTGCAGCTGAGCCATTTAAATCAATTCATTAAGTATTGATTTGGAAACAGATTTCTGATTAAATTCCAATAAATCTGATTGTATTTACAATGTTGAGCATTATCAAATTTTTACATCAATTTGTGAGTATAGAAGAGTAAGCTCCCTTGCTACAAAAAAAAAAAAACAAAGGAAAATTAGTCTGGATTTTGAAGTGGTTCCAAAATATTAATTGGAAATTAAATGGTTTTAAAGAACTCATTCAATAGCGTACAAGTATATCACTTGTACACATCAATACTAGAGAAATGAAATGTTACACCAGATGAATTTGGATACACACGTCAGGTACAATGACACTGAATTGTTGGAGCGTCGTACAAAATGGCATGCTAGGACTCTACATTCAGAGTTCAAATTCCATCAAGGTCGATTTTGCCTTTCATTTGTCAGAAAGTCGATAAAATAGTACCATATATCGGATTCCATATAACTGATTGTTTCCTCCCCATAAAATTTCAGGCCATGTGACTTACGGGGTGGACGGAATCGATGGATTAGACAAAATATTTTGTTGTGTTTACCTACACATACTTTACTGAATTCCAATGTTGCCTTTATGGATTTACTGCCTATACACTTTTTCGGGGTCGAAGCGAGGCAGCCATGTGCATATGATAGTAATAATGTTTTTAGTAGTCATTAACAAGAAAGAAACACACACACACACAAACTAAATATATAACACGTGCAAGTCTTGTAATAAGACGTAATAACGGCTTCCAAATTCCAGTATAATCTAGAACCGAGTGGTAGCTATTTCATCGACTTCGAATGGATGAAAGGAAACATCGACACTGAATGAGCAAGGAGCTCGCACGTAGGGTAACGAGTCAGACGCTACCGCTTCTACTTTTTTCTTTCGCCGTCCTTACACCACCATCACTTCTTTCTCTCGCTCACTTGGATGATGACAAACAATAATAAGAATCAAACGAGCTACCAGGTCACTCGATCTATCTGAAATCTTCCACAACTTACATCCCATAATTTTAAACACAGAGCACATTGGATAATATAACCCTAGATATCCCTAAAAATACGGATGGTTATGGAAGGAATGTCTATGATCATAGGGTTTGCTTGATCAAGGTTGAGCTTGTATTATGATATAAACAATCAGTTCCGATAACTTCTTCCCACCAGTTTTAGAGGTTTTAAAAAGATCATGTGCACTGTCTACTGAAGAATTCATAAGAATTTAAATAGGCTCCCATATGGTCCCTCTATTGGGTAGAAACAGCAGCCAAAGTTTTCTCAAATCAGTTTTAGAAGATGAAAAATGTGCAATATAGTCTAAATATGCTTAAAAAATGAAAAGGAGGTAAAAAAGAGAGTTGCTGGTCACATCTGGAATGTCTGTAATCATAGGCCTACTGAATAAAATCCGATGATAAACTAAATAATCACTAACAAAAACAATTGTTGTCATCAAGAAAATGACAAAATAAAACTTTATAATAGTGAGCAGGCAAGTTACAATATCGTCAGACAAAATATTCTAAACTACAAGAGAGACACAGACAGAGTTCAAAGAATTAATAAAATAAATTAGCAAAGAAATACATCGCTCAGACCCTTTCAGGGTTCGCAACCATCATGTGCATGTCAAAGAATGCATTGGGAACTTTCGGTCGTAAACACTTGACAACGGGATGTCCAAAAGTTAAGTTCGGTACGAAGTGGCCATCCATCACATCCAGGTGCAAGTAATCTGCACCGCAATTCATCATTCGTTGACATTCTTCGGATAAAGATGAGAGATCAGAATTAAGAATAGACGGGCCTATCTTACATGTGTATCCCGAAGAAGCCGCCATTATTAGTAGTGCTAAATGCGGGAAACTGATTCAGGATCTCAGTTTCGTAACCACTCTTTTTTGTGTTCTTGTTTTCACGTATAGTTGAAAGGTTATTTAGTTTATTTGGCGCGCTGTTCAAAATAGCTAAAACTGTTTGTTTACTAAATGCTTACTGGTTTTAACTTATGTAAATCGTAAGGTTAATTTGATTTTGTTTGTAAAGTCAATGAATGAGTATAAATAAATGACCGCATGCGAATTTCGTTTCCATACAATATTTCGGTACTATTTAAGAAGAGTGATCCCGGTGCGCGCACTATCATAGTCGCGCATCCGCGCGAGCTAGTCGTCACTAGTCGATCCTACGACTACCTAGCAATGTAAATAAAACACAAAATAAATATATTTTTACACAAAGTAAATAAGACACAAAAACAAAGTAAATAATTTTTCTAAACAAAGTAAATAAAATACAAAGTAAGGATCGACTAGTCACGACTAGCTAGCGCGGATGTGCGACTACGCGAGTGCACGAACTGTGAGTACCCAATATTTCTACAGTTGTTAAGGAGCGAGCTGGCAGAATCGTTGACACGCCGGATAAAATGCTAAGCGGCATTTCGTCCGTCTTCACGTTCCAAGTTCAAATTCGGCCAAAGTCGTCTTTGCCTTTCGAGGTCGATAAAATACGTACCAATTGAACACTGGAGTCGATGTAATCGACTAACCCACTTCTCCCAGACTTCTGAACTTGTGCCAAAATTTGAAATTGGTATTTCTAAAGATGTTGTTTAGCCCCTGTCACTACTGATCGGCCAAACCTATGGCCCAAACCACTTCAGCTGCGTCTGTCCTGTCTACCAAAGATGAGGACATACGATGAAATTATATTGAATCTTGACATTCGTCATGTCTAATTGTAATTCTAATCCCCATGAATATTTTTAAATGCTTTAAAAATATAAGTTTTGAACCTGGTTTAAATATTCTCTAAGGAAAATGAAACCCCACTCTAAATACCTTGCGTTTCATCTATAGTACCTTCTTAACATTTTCCACTCTCTTGTTTAACTCACGAGAGTTAAAATCCTCCACATTGCAAATTAAGATTCTCTTCAATGCGTAGGATCTTCCTTTCGTTCAATATTTATACAGCAAGAGTGTAGGCTGGCTGAATCGTTAGTACACCGGGCAAAATGCTAAGCGGTCGTTAGTTTGTCTTTACGTTCTGAACTTTAGGAGTCAGGTGACCTACAGAGTTGTGCTGTGATAATGTCTTCATCATAAACATTGCATTCCGACATTACACAAAGATATAATATACCTACGGAATGATATCGCACTGCTAAGGCCTAAAAAGTTCAAGGGCCAGCAATTAACACATAAAGTTATAGTGATTGTTTTTTAGAGAAGAGGTAGACCCAGGAAGACATGGGATGAGGTGGTGAAGCATGACCTTCGAATACTGGGCCTCACAGACACAATGACAGAAAGCTGAGACCTTTGGAGATATGTTGTGATGCGTTGGGTGATATGATATACTTAACTGACTCTCGTTCTGGTAGCACGTAAAATACATCATCCGAACATGGTCAATGCCAATGTCCCCTGACTGGCGCCTGTGCTGGTGGCACATAAAATGCACCATCCAAACGTGATTGATGCCAGGCTCACCTGACTAGCTCCTGTATTGGTGGCACGTAAAAAGCATCCACTACACTCTTGGAGTGGTTGGCATTAGGAAGGGTATCCAGCTTTAGAAACATTACCAGATCAGACTGGAGCCTGGTGCAGCTGCTGACTCTCCAGACCTCAGTCAAACCATCTGTAGCGTGGTAGTTTCAGCCATTTTGAAATATGGCTATAGCGATTGCTAATATCTTCACTATGTGAAAGGCAAGGCAGAAATGATCTCGTTTGAGGTTACAACCATCTTTGGGTCAACTTGTTCTTGTTCTAAACACTAACTTGATTGGCTGACAGGTGACACGAGTGGTCTCTACGTGTTTCGTGCCACTGGGGGACATGTGACACGAGGGTCCCTACGAAGTCTGCGCCACTGGTTGACACGTGATGCGAATTGTCTCGACTTATTTCGTGCCATAATTGCGAATCAGCCAATCAAGACTTTCGGTTAAAATTCCATTTTCTGGAGTTCGGTGAGCCAACCAAACAGTATATAAAGCAGGGTTCACAGACACTTAGGTCTTGGGTTCCAGTTCTTCTAAGAACTAACTTAGGCCACCTGCCGCTCAACTTAGAGATATGCAATTGTCTCTGCTACTACCTGTTGCTACGCTAATCTATACAACTACTGAAAGCCTCTCGAGTAGATTCCAGCATCTTGCCCTATGGACAGTAAACTAAATGCAATTGTTAATTCTATGTTCAGTACCATTGGGTATGCTCCACGCCACCCGAACACACAGACACAAAACATGCTAACGCTTACGAACTCTTAAAATCCACATGATTGTAAAATACGTAAAATAAATAATATTTATCTACCAACAGAAGACTTGTGTCAATTCACTTATGTACTATTGTCGTTTGTATGTAGTTTATGGCTTTGAATAATTCGTTAAGAGTAGAACCGCGTGCAATCGTATTTCCTACACGATACGACCAAGCGTGATCCTATTTCTTACACTGGTGACCCCAACTACGCAGCCATTCGCATATACTACGCAGCCGATAATAAACATAAGTACGGAAGTATTGACACAGAAGAAGCTGAAAAAGGAATATTTTTTGAAAAAAAAACAAAAACAAAATACATATCCACAAATATAATGGAGCAGGAAAAAAAAGAATGCGGAGCATCGTACTTCGACAGAAGTTACACACAAGCTTCTGTCAATGTCTTGAGTAGTCCCCCATGGACTGGTGATACACTGATGTGGTTGACGCAACTAGAGGCAACCTTCAGAGCCAACAGAATAGCGAACGAAGAACAGAAGTACAACATCATGCTTAGTAACTTGCCGCCACCGCTAAGCAATGAAATCAGGGATCTGTTACTGAACCCTATGGAACCGGTGTCATATTCTTCGATTAAGGAAGAAATATTGAAGTGCACGTCTAGTTCCAAGCAAAAGGAATTTGCGAAATTGTTTAACGGTGAAGAGCTGGGTAATAGAAAACCCACGCAACTGTTGAGAAGGATGAACGAACTGCTGGGGAACCAGCAAATAGAGGAATCGTACCTCAAAGAGGTATTTTTCAACAAACTGCCGCATAAAACACAAACCTTGCTCTCGGCAGTAAAAACCAGAACTCAATCCAACAGTTGGCGGACCTAGCGGACGGTATTTTGGAGTTATCGTCCAAGGAGACTATTAGTGCGATTCCTTCAATTTCAAATGAGATACAAGAATTGAAGAAATGTTACGAGCAACAGTTCAAAGTATTGACAAAAAAAATTGGGAGCTTGCAACTGGAGAGAAACAGCCGCGCCGATCAGAGAAAAAACACAAAGTGGCGCAGGAGATCGAAGAGCCCTAGCGTGAACAGAAACGCCATATGCTGGTATCACGCTAAATTCGGAGAGAATTCCTGTAAGTGCATCAAACCCTGTGCGTTCGATTTCCTTGCTAAAAAAAAAGGAAATTCGGGAAACTTCTAAACCATAGATTGGATGCGACGAAGTCTGTGGATAGCATTGTAAAAAGTCGCGTGTTTTTCGTATATGACTTAAAATCAAAAGAAAGATTTCTCGTGGATACAGGAGCAGCGTGTTCGATATGGCCTGTAAGGCTCTTAAAACAGAAAACCAAACCCGTGTATATGACTCTTCAAGCGGTGAATCAGTCTGAAATTCAAACGTTTGGAGAGATCAGCTTAACACTTGACATAAATTTGCGAAGAGAATACAAATGGGTATTCATAGTAGCAGATTTACCATATCCAATATTAGGAGTGGATTTTTTGGTGCACTATCATTTAATGGTAGATGTGAACAAACAAAAATTAATAGACACACAAACGTCATTAAAAATTCAGGGAATGAGATGCAGAAGAGCAACAATCAGTCCACTATATTTCATGGCGTCCACAGAAAATAAGTACCACAAAATTTTGGAAAACTATCCACAAATCACGAAGCAGTTAACTCTGAATACCACGTGTACGCATTCGGTGACACATCACATCATCACACACGGACCACCGAGGAGATTATCGCCGGAGAAATTGAAGGTGGCTAAGGTGGAGTTTCGGCATATGATGGACCTGGGTATAATCCGTCCTTCTAGTAGTAGCTGGTCAACACCATTAGTTATGGTCAAGAAAAACCTCATCGACTGGCGACCTTGTGGAGATTTTAGACAACTGAATGCGAAAACAAAGCCTGACAAATATCCAATACCCCACATAATGGATTTTGCGACTTCTTTGAGTGGTTGTACCATTTTTTCAAAGATAGATTTAGTCAGGGCATACAACCAAATTCCTGTGGCAGATAACGATATACCGAAGACAGCTATTACCACTCCATTTGGTTTGTTTGAATTTCTTCGCATGCCTTTCGGATTGAGGAATGCGGCAAATACTTTTCAAAGGTTTATGGATGAAGTAACACGAGATTTACCTTTCGTGTTTGCTTATATAGACGATATTCTCATCGCTAGTCCATCGGAAGAAACACATGGAGAGCATTTAAAAAAAATCTTCGAACGATTAACAAAATTTGGAATTGTGATAAACCCATCGAAATGTGTTTTTGGTGAAACGACCATATCCTTTTTGGGTCATCTAATCGGTAAAGATGGAATTCGCCCATTACCAGAGAAGGTGGAAGCAATAAAAAACTTCCCAGTACCAAATAGTTTAAGGAAGCTCAGAGGATTTTTAGGGATCGTCAATTTTTACAGAAAGTTCATTCCTAAAGTTACGGAAACCCTATATCCCTTAACTGAGCTATTGAAAAATAGAAAGAAAAAAAATGAAGCCATAACCTTACAAGAAAAGGAATTACAAGCCTTTAAAGAAATCAAAGAGAAACTGTGTAAAGCAACGCTTTTAAACCACCAGGTTCCTGAAGCGAAATTATCATTGATGGTTGATGCTTCCGATGTGGGGATTGGTGGGGTTCTACAGCAATTTCATTGTAATTCCTGGCAACCATTGGCATTTTTTTCAAAAAAATTCAAGGCACCAGAAACCAAATACAGTGTTTTCGGCAGAGAATTGTTGGCAGCTTATTTGTCAATCAAACATTTCAGACATCTTCTTGAAGGTAGGTCATTTACTTTATTCACTGACCATAAACCGTTAACATATGCATTGAAAAACTCTTCGGAAAAATATTCTCCTAGAGAAATTAGACACCTTGATTTTATTTCACAGTTTACTGTGGATATACGTTTTATCAAGGGGGAAAAAAATATAGCAGCAGATGCACTTTCTCGAATGAATGTAGACGCATTAAGCTCATTAAGCACAATAAATTTGGAAGAGATGTCTAAGGATCAAGTTGCAGATAAAGAATTTTCTTCATATAAAAATTCTGATTCAACTGCTTTAAAATTTTAAATGTTGCCGATACATTCATGTAATTCACATATTTGGTGTGATATTTCTACAGGGCTTTCAAGACCATTTGTGCCTGAAAAGCATAGAAAAAATGTTTTTTCTAGCTTACATAATTTATCTCATCCAGGTATAGAAGCTTCGTTGAAGTTAATATCAAATCGTTTTGTTTGGCCTGGTATGAATAAGGATATTCGTTCATGGGTCAAAGCATGTATGCAATGTCAGAAATCTAAAGTACAGCGGCACATCAAAGCACCATTAGGCACATTTGCAAATCCGGATGCGAGATTCCAACATATCCACATCGATATAGTGGGACCCTTGCCTCCGTGCGAGGATAATATGTATTTGTTGACGTGTGTGGACTGTTTTTCCAGATGGCCAGAAGCTTATCCGATAAAGGATGTATCTGCAGGAACTATAGCAAAAACTTTGTTTACCAATTGGATGTCTAGATTCGGCATCCCAAATACAGTGACAACAGATCGTGGTAGACAATTTGAGTCTAGCTTGTTCGCAGAATTCAATAAATTGTTGGGAATTAATAGAATTCGTACAACTTCATATCACCCACAATCTAACGGAATGGTAGAAAGGTTCCATAGACAGTTGAAAGCTTCATTAAGAACTTATTCTAATTCTAACGATTGGCTAGAGGCTCTGCCAGTGGTATTGTTGGGAATTAGAAGTGTGGTTAAAGAAACTATACAGTATTCTCCAGCTGAACTTTTGTATGGAACAACGTTAACTTTACCTGCTCAAATGTTCGAAGAAACTAATTTTTTCAATGGAGATGTTAATGACTATGTAACTCGTCTAAAAAGATTTCTTACGGATATTCCTTCTTGTACAAGAAAATTGCAAAATGTTAAAAGTTTTCTTCCTTCGGATATAAAATCTTGGACACATGTGTATGTCCGTAACGATGCAGCTCATAATTCGCTGAAATATAAATACACCGGACCTTTAAAAGTCTTATCAGTTACAGACAAAACTATGACTTTGGAGATGAATGGAAAGAAAGAAATTGTCAGTGTCGACAGAGTAAAAAAAGCTTATTTCGACCATTATCCATGTCATGAAACCAGAGATATGAGCAACACACATCAACACAACGTGAAACAAAAAAATGATATAGAAAACAACAAATCCGATGTTGAGGGAAAAGCGAAATCAATTCTAAAACCACCTACAAATGAAAAAAAAACTATAAGTGGTAGAACTGTACACTTCCCAAAAAAATTTTCTCAGTTTGTTTGAGGATATATTTTTTTTAAAAAAAAAAAAGAAAAATTTATTTTTATTTTTATCCATGGATTATATATATAATATATATATATATATATAAAAGACAGATTTGATTTATATTCATGGGTTCACAAAAAAAAACAACAAAAAAAAACATTATTTTTTTTTCTCAATGAAAGGAGAAAAACAATGTACGGACATGAAATGTAAGCGGAAAGACTAAATTCATATGTTTTAACCTTGTAAATGCATTTGTGTATATATATAAAAAAAAAAAAAAATACATATGTATAACTAATTTCGTTCGCAAAATTGTAACAATTTTTCTGTTGAGAGGCTGATGTAGCGTGGCAGTTTCAGCCATTTTGAAATATGGCTATAGCGATTGCTAATATCTTCACTGTGTGAAAGGCAAGGCAGAAATGATCTCGTTTGAGGTTACAACCATCTTTGGGTCAACTTGTTCTTGTTCTAAACACTAACTTGATTGGCTGACAGGTGACACAAGTGGTCTCTACGTGTTTCGCACCACTGGGGGACATGTGACACGAGGGTCCCTACGAAGTCTGCGCCACTGGTTGACACGTGACGCGAATTGTCTCGACTTATTTCGTGCCATAATTGCGAATCAGCCAATCAAGACTTTCGGTTAAAATTCCATTTTCTGGAGTTCGGTGAGCCAACCAAACAGTATATAAAGCAGGGTTCACAGACACTTAGGTCTTGGGTTCCAGTTCTTCTAAGAACTAACTTAGGCCACCTGCTGCTCAACTTAGAGATATGCGATTGTCTCTGCTACTACCTGTTGCTACGCTAATCTATACAACTACTGAAAGTCTCTCGAGTAGATTCCGGCACCTTGCCCTATGAACAGTAAACTAAATGCCATTGTTAATTCTATGTTCAGTACCGTTGGGTATGCTCCACGCCACCCGAACACACAGACACAAAACATGCTAACGCTTACGAACTCTTAAAATCCACATGATTGTAAAATACGTAAAATAAATAATATTTATCTACCAACAGAAGACTTGTGTCAATTCACTTATGTACTATTGTCGTTTGTATGTAGTTTATGGCTTTGAATAATTCGTTAAGAGTAGAACCGCATGCAATCGTATTTCCTACATGATACGACCAAGCGTGATCCTATTTCTTACACATCCAACCCATGCCAGCATGAAAAACGGACGTTAAACGATGATGATGACAGGGGTATCCTCTTTGATTTCTCAAATATAGTTATACTATGAACAGTGAGCAGTGGTACACTGAGACACCCAAAATGCTTAGAGAAACCCTTAGGAGACTGAAAAAGAATATGAAAAGGATCCATGTTTACCATGACAATGCATGACCACACATAACTTTTGCAACAAATCAGAAATCAGGCAATCAGTAAACCGGGCTGGTCAGTAATCCCGTTTCTATTGTACAACCTGGATCTGGTACTCTCTGACTACCACTGGTTTGGTCTAATGAAGAATAAGCCTTCAGGAAGTCAATTCTATTTTACATACGTCACTAAAGCTCTTGGCAAAACAGGCACGCTGATTCTCTTAATTTCACACAAATCACATGGCCTAATCATTTACAGAGTCACCCATAAACACACTTCAACATTTAGTCCACTGATTTTTCTACTGTTACTACAATAGCCTTAGTTTATTGTAGCTCAAAGATAACTGGTTGTATGCCACCTCCATTCAAGCCCACTCAACATATTTGTATCTTCTTGTCTCATCACTCACACTGTCTCTTCTCATCTAAATCATGCATTAATCACTGTATCAAATCCTTCTTCGTCAGAACATATCCCACAGAAATTCCTTCCTCACCCAAGAAATTTCCTACAGTTGTTGAAGATGAACATAAACCATATCAAACTCAACAGTATCAGAGGAGCCTTTAAATAACATGACTAAATGAATGAAACACACACACACACACTCAAGTACTTGTCTATTTTATCATGTTTGTGTGAAATAAAGAAAATACTGAATGAAAGAAAAGAATAACAAAAATTATATAGATACTTTACTGATTTTATTTACAGGAATTGATATGAATAACAATGTAAAAGGAAAATGAGAAATGAATGACTGCACAAATAAATTTACAAATATTTATAAAAGAAAAAAAAAAGGGTATATTAGCTGTGTTGCAGGTATACAACTTCAAAGAATTGGGATATGTTTGAGTTTACAGTAAAATTGAAATATAAATAGCAATAGTTTTCACTTGGTCCAAGAATCCCAGAGATGACATGTCAGAGAAGACCCAATAGCTTGAACATCATTCTTTAAGTCAGTAATTTATTGATGTAAAAATTTCTATCAAATATTTCTTTAGTCACCTAGATAAAATAAATAAAAGGGATTTAATCATCAAATTCTACAATCAAACATTAAATAATATTGATGCTAATTTGTACTGCAATGTATAGAAAAATATCTATATCACGAATAAAGCAGGAAGCTATTTGACTAAGCAAAAGTTGACTGTGAAATCTCATGTTTAACAGTTGGCAACAAATGGCTTCTTCTAAGTGAAGGCAGAATTTAGAATTATATGATGCTTGTGTTTGAAGTGTTTTGTTGCATAGGAGTGAACTATAGACACTCAATGCATAGAAATCACAAAGGCTGGAAAGGAACAAGTATGCTTTATAGTGTAATGTTAGAGAGCATTAATGACAGAAAATAGGTGAGCTGAGAGAGAGAGAAAGAGTACGAGACGAATCAGTAGGTATGTGCAGGAGAGAAGACTGCAGCAGTACAAGCACGTGATGTATGAGAAGTACAGTAGCTATGTGGAAACACCTTGCATAAGAGGAAGATGGAGAAAAATTGGTGTAAGCTGACCTCAGTACTGTATCTCACAAAGATGAAAAGGGACTGCACAAGTTGTGAGACACCATGATGGAACAGATCTGTTCAACCTATGCTAGCATGGAAAAAGATGTAAAATGACGAGAATGGATATTAATTCTTGTTATGCAAATTGAGAGCAACTATTTGGAATGGGTTTATCACATTTTTGAAAGAATAATTAGTTTTGTACATAAACGAAATGGCTTGAATATTTTATTTTAAGGATTTCAAACTCTATGCTGAAAACAAATGCTTTACTCATATTACTCTAAAGTGATTTTCTTTGCATAAATCTACAAAAGTACAAGTTGATCAATAATTACACTTACTAGTATTTCATACGAGACCCAAGGAAATACTGGAGCAAATAAATGATTTGTTCTGATACGTCTCAGAACAAAGATAAGGTTCAAAATAAGGATGAGCATAAAACAGACAAATATAGGGTTTAGTTTTGTTTGAAATGTGTAAAGTTTTTAAAAAAAATCATAATACAGTGCTCCCTGGAGCAGATTAAGGATAAGCCAGAAGAAGATGATACAGAAGAAGCAGAGATACCAGCCCCAGCCAAGACACAAACACAGGCTGTCTCACACCTCAAGTGGCTTATAGAATACACTGAGTGTGAAGACTATGAACCAGTCCATGTCATGCACCTGAAGAACCTGCTCAGGCAGACACAGATTAAGATGAGGAAAAGACTGTGCCAGAAGAAGCTGACAGACTTCTTTTATATGACTGAATAAAAAAAACAATTAAATGTGAACTTTCATACAATGTAACTTTATTAATTAAACATACTTTTAAGGGCTTTCAAATCATTCACTAGGTGGCATGACATCTAAAATGCAATGTAAAAGTATTTCATAAGCATTTATTGAAAATTCTTATTTTAGAGTCAACAGGAACTACTTACAGAAGTAAGTATTTTTTAAAAGTTGTTGTAAGTGCTATAATTCATGATATTTTATAAGTAATTTATTGTATAATAAATGTTAAACTTGACTGAATGTGTTTGCTTTTCGTTCGTGCACTTTACTAATCAAACCAAATATCTCATTTTCTTCTATTATCGCCTCCCCCCGGATAGAACGTGGTTGGTTTTCTTGGACCCCGTCACCCGCATTATAGAGAGGGAGCACTGTATTTATGATCTACAAAAATATTATTTTGTATATGAGTTAATGAAAGCAGTGGTGTGAAAGAGAAGGATCTAGTTCTAGATAACCTTCTAGTGGTACTGACTGTTTTTTGATAGCAGTGAGTAAAGGGAAAGGGTTCAATGGGAGAACTTGTTAGTGAGAGTGAGGGATAGACAAAATGTTGGTGAAAGTGTGTAGGTGAGAGATAGAGAGGGGGGGGCAAATAAGAAAGACAAAGTTTACAATTATTTGGTAATTTTCTAATACTACACTACTGTACACTGCCATCATCTGATACTCTATTAACCAATTATAATATATATTTTATCAAACAATTCTATAGACTTACTATTGGTGAAGGCTGTATCAGCAAGGACTAACTGGACAATTGACTGGTAGTAAACAGCTTTGTCAGACAGTAAGTTAATTATTTCTTCATCATCTATGTCATCTTCCTGCAGTTTGTCCTGTAAATGCAACATTAGAGATAATCAAATACATACCATTCAACAAGATTAGCCTGTAAGGATATAAGAAGAAGCATAACATAACATCACACTTATACTCTCAGTTCTTTTGCCTGCTTGGTCATTATTCTCTTCTGTTAGCCCTCTTGCCTTGAAAGAACAGAGACAATGTGAGGAGAGAATTCATTGGTGCCACAATAAAATGCATCCAAAGTACACTATAAAATGGTTGGTATTAAGAATGGTATCCAGTCATAGAAACCATGTCAGAAACGAATTGTTTAAAGATCTGGTCTTCCAATCCGTCTAGGAGAACAGTAACTCCAAATAAAACTGATTTTGGGTAGTGATAATCTATCCAGCCCATGCTAGCATGGAAGGCAAATGTAAAATGATGATGATAAGAATATCCAAGATTGTGTCAGAATGAGAAAAGGATTTGACTAAATCTTCTATACCTTTCTCTACATTGCATAGTGTAGATGATTTCAATTCTTTGAGGACTCTAGCTAACTCAACACTTTTGTCAGAGATAATACTATTTCAAAACATTTCAAACTTGATGAAACAGTAGAAGGCAATGAAACTAGTGATGGTCTGTATCAAAAAGTAGACAATACAAGAAAACAATGGTGAAATTTAAAACATAACTAGGTAAAGATGCATCATTTCTCAACTTTCCAGTTCTTGGAGGAAAACAAAAGTAGTTTACTTACATGTATCATCCAGTAAACCTTTTTCAAAAGTGCACCGCCAACATCGTTTTCAAGTTGCTCCCTTCGTTCTTCCAGCTTTGAGAAAATATCAGCATTTGCTTCTTCATCCTCAGCATTTTCTTCCATTAAAGCTAAAAATATATTTGAAAATAACATATATATATATATATATGGCTCTTCCAATTAAATTGTCTCTTCCTCTATCTATAGAAGATAGCTTCTTAGTGTTGTCTCCACTAGACTTAATAGAATAATATTAAACCCCCTCCCCCAATAGTAAATCTGAATAACAAAGTAAATTCAGTGATAAGTAGTGTATCCATGAATAAATATCATTTACTACCATGTTTCTGTTGATGAGACTGGTCTCTCTGTCTATCTACTTACCCCCTTTGTGATGTTGGTAAACGGAATAAGTATAAAAATTGATCTTTTCAATTTAACTAAAAAATTCCATATGCAGCTGATGATTGCTCTACATTTTAAAACTGATGTAATGCATTGTTTAATTAAATGAAGTCGCACGAAACGATCGTACTGCATTACCTTTGGATACCCTTGTTGCTTATTTTGATTATATATATATCATCATCATCGTTTGTTGTGAACAACATATGAGCATTCAGTAAAACCTTTTGACAAATGGAACAAGTTGAGGACTCAGTTTGCTTGAGTGCTTGTGGATCATCTACTGTGTTTTATATATATATATATATATATATACACACAAAAATATATATACATACATAAATTTTAAAATATACAAACCACATCACATATGGAAAACAATGGTTAAATTAGCATTCATATATTTAATATGACGAGCATAAAAAACTAACAAAAAAATGATTATGCATGGAAGAGAGAAATGACATTAGTATTTTCACAATTATTTCTAGTTAGATTTTTCCAATGTTCATTACATTAAATATAAACAGTAACTAAACCATCGTATTTTTTTCAAGCCGATAACATCTCTGAGTAAACTTTTTCAAAATAGTGTTTATTAATATGAGAATAGGTGTTTGTGTAAGATGTATATATATGTGTGTGTGTGTGTTATGATATGACATGATATATGTGTGAAGATTTGTTAAAATTTTCTATCCAGATGTTTATTTGCCATATTATTTCTACAATGCAGTGAACATTATAACATCTAGATACATGTAATATGTTTTCATGATTTAATTGTTATGAAGATGATGCTTTACTGAAGAAGTGGTTGGTATTAGGAAGGGCATCCAGCTGGAGAAACATTGCCAGATCAGACTGGAGCATGGTGCGGCCTCCTGGCTTGCCAGTCCCCAGTCAAACCGTCCAACCCATGCCAGCATGAAAAACAGATGTTAAACGATGATGATGATGATGAAGATGATGATGTATCAACAAGTGTGTCAAATTGCTTCTGTTTATGTCAAAAAGTTAAGTTAGCCATTTACTAAATTGAGATTGGTTAAATAAGTCCTGAGGTTGATATGATTGACTATTATTCTTTGAAGATGGTGACCTAATGCCTAAAACCATTAAAAGAAAGAAAAAGACAACTTGTTCAACCCATGCTAATATGGAAACAAGCATAAAATAATATAGTTGTTGAGACACACAAACTTTCTGGCAAAATGAGGCTCAAGCTTCTAAGGGAAGTGTCATATTCAATGACTGATATGTCAGTACGATCAACTACCACAAGGGCAAAGGAGATATCCTAGAAGGAAGCAACTACGGAGGTGTCAGAGTAATGGACCAAGTCATGAAAGTAATAGAGTCTTAGTACAATTGATTAGGAAGAGAATCTTAAATGAAATGTAGTTCAGATTTGTTCCAGGTTGGGGTACTATTAATGCACTCTTCATAGTGAGACTGCTGAGAATTACTTGGCTAAGAATAAGCCTCTCAACCTAGCATTTGTTAATCTAGAGAAGGCCTTTGACAGGATACCATAGTCTATAGTCTGCAGACTATTTAGAAAATTAGGAGTAGATAAATGGCTAGTGAGAGTAGTGCAAACCAAGGACAGAGATGCAGTCACCAAAGTGAAGGTTGTTAATGAGTTCAAGCAGGAATTTATAGTGCAAGTAGGTGACCATCAAAGCTCAGTTGACAGTAACACCCTATTTATTAGAGGCATTCAGGCCATAACAGAAGAGCTTAAGATTGGTTGCCAGTGGGAATTGATGATACAGTACATAACAGAGACTGTTGAGGATTTTGAGAAGAAATTCAAAACCTAGAATCAAGAGGCTTCAGAATAGATTTAGCAAAGACTAAAGTTCAAATGGAAAAAAGGCAAGACTCTGGTGCCATCAAGGAAATGATCAAGCTGAATATACAGAAAAAGAATAGGTATATATTTCATACAGTATACTCAAGGTGTAAAGAAAATGAAGAGAGGCAGACAATGAGTAAAAACTCTGCCTGTGATAAATGTACAGGAGTAATTAGTAGTCAGAGCTCCAGTAAAATAAATTCAATACAAAACTTGGAAGGCTCTATTGATATAGTTAATAGCTTACTACCTGGGTGATCTAAGCAGCAGTGAAGGTAGGTGTTTTGAAAGTATAATAACCAGAATTAGAATAGGGTGGACACAATTCAGGAGGCACTTACTTTTACTGACAAGGAATTTTTCTCCCCAAGCAAAGAGTACTTTGTATTAGCTGTAATGCAAGATGGTCATGAAATATGAGCACTGAATGCAGAGGATATTCGAAAGTTGGAATGAAACAAAGTAAGTATAATCTGCTGGATGTGTAACGTTATTGTGCATGAAAAATAAGACATAAATGGAGATGAACTGTGTATGAGAGTAATCGTTGTAATGTGCAAAGGAGACAACCTCATTGCTAATGATAGGTGAGTAAATTAGTGCCAAGGGATTCAATGTAGAAAGGACTAGTGGAAAAGAAAGATCAAGGCAGACATAGGAAGAAGTGATGAAAGCTAATTTAATGGTGCTGAAACTCACAAAGGAGATGATAAAGAAATGCAGCAAGTAGTGCAATGATGTGTTGGAGATTTGCACAACCCATACAAACATAGGGATACAGATGAAAATGTAGTGATGGTGGTGATGATGATAATGATTATGATGATGATGATGATGACGATGATGTTGATAATGATGACAATGATATCCTACATGTTGTTCTATCCTAAACTGTATTTTTCTAGAATCCCTTCCATGTTCATGTAAAATGTTTTAAAACACTTTTATATATTGATCTGAGCATGATCATTGCCAGAGCGGCTAACTGGCTTCCATGTAGGTGGCACGTAAAAGGCACTATTTGAGCATGATTGTTATCAGCGTTGCCTTACTGGCACCTGTGCCGGTGGCATGTGTAAAAAGATTCGAGCGAGGTCGTTGCTAGTACTGCCTGACTGGCCCCGTGCTGGTGGCACGTAAAAAGCACCCACTACACTCTCAGAGTAGTTGGCATTAGGAAGGGCATCCAGCTGTAGAAACTCTGCCAGATCAAGATTGGAGCCTGGTGCAGCCATCTGGTTTGCCAGCTCTCAGTCAAAATCGTCCAACCCATACTAGCATGGAAAGCGGACGTTAAACAATGATGATGATGATATAATCACAAAATTACTTCAAGCACAATGAAAACACCCAAGAAAAACAGTTCCGCTTTGGGAAATTTTCAAAACACTATTGGATATGCTCATACATTAATGCTTACCTTTGGCACCTTCAACTAACACAAACCCAAACCAACCCATCATCCTGCCATAGTCTCACAAATTATTCATCACAACAAACCTGAAGATTCTGCATAACCCCTAGTTGTGCCCATGTAATGGTTAAATAAGAGAAATCTCTAACAACTATTACTTAGCACTTTCAAAGTAGAAGCCAAATACCTTAAATTAGCCATTGAAGTGCCCTGCTACAATTAGCAGCCAAATCTCCCTCAAATCACACTACCACATTAAAAAAAAAACAAAACATTTGAAAATATAAACCTGGATACTCACTGTCTGAAAGAATAAAAAAAATAAATGGCAAGGAGAAAACACCTTAGGGGTATGTTCTACATGCTAAAAACAAATACAGTATGGTCTCGTATATGAAATATAGTGAGTTGAAAAACTCCTATCAACTGAGATTATCCAAACAAATAGTTGATAAAACTCCCTCTAGAAGTGTTTATAGTCGAAAAACCAGCTTCAATGGTATTATGTTTCGATTTTATTACTCCTCCTCAGTAAATCATATACTACTAAGTTGACAAGACTAAGAGTAATTAATACACACATAACTATATTGTTGGTATTCATTATCAGAATTACTACATTCCCTCTATTTCCCTCTATACTGCTAATCACTTCGACTGCTACAGTGAGTTAGTTACGCACCTGAAAGATATAAATTGCATTTACTGTCAGTATCCCTATGTTCTAGGCTGACATCATCATAATCATCTTCACACTCATCTTCCTCTTTAATATTCTTCAGCTCTGGTTCTGTTTGGTCAGACATTAAGCTGACACCATCATCTCCATCACTATCTTCATCATCTACTAAAATTATAAGAAGAAAAATTAAAAATATAATTTTAAACTGAGTTGCTTCCAAATGAGAAATTTCTTTTGTTAGTGTTAAAACATGTCATTAGACAATGAAAAGTTCCAGCTATCACCAGTGGCAATTTGCTAATAATGGATTGGAATAACAATGCAACAATCAAAAGCTTGAATTGAATTCTGTTATATTATAGGGTAATAAAATACTCTTGAAGCAGGACAAGCTCACATTTCCACATTTGAATATTCAGAAATATAAATGTTTAATAATCAACAATTGCTTTATTTATTGACTCTTTTCTGTTCCCCACTTTCTAGGAGTGATCTAAATGTATATGATGCAAACACATTGCAGCTGTAGATCATAAAACTAAAATGGAAAAAAAAAAGGATGAAAATGAGGGAAAAGGCTGATACTTATAATGCTTAATATTAAAAAAAAAAGAAAAGTATATTCACTCTACACATTGTTGTGAAGGTGCATGACTCAGTCATTGGAGCATTGGGCTCAAAATGGCTAAACAAATTTCAAAAGCTGCCACTCCTATGATTTCAAAATTAGTAATCTTAAACTATGTATAGTATTTTGTAATGGAAACTTTTAAATTCATTTCAATATTTAACATATATCTTCATAATTTATAAACATCTAATATTGAGCAAGACACTTCATTCTATGTTGCTCCAGTTCAGTCAGCTGTAGAAATGAGCTGCAATGTCACTGGATAACATCAACGGTGTGGAAAGGATGATGGGGTCGGTATGCAGGGTTCCATAAACAACCTTGCCTGGACTTGTATCTTGGAGGAGAACTTTCTAGGTGCAATCCCATGGACATTCATGACTGAAGGAGGTCTTTACCTTTACTTTACACATTGTTAGAATAAATAGTAATAGTTACATAACTTTTTATGATTGAAAAAAAGTCTTTAATGACGGGCTAAACAAGCCTTACTGACTTTTTCTGTGAGAACCTGATACCTATTAACACAAGTGAGATGAAGTGTGGCATTGTATAATAAAGAGTCCAATTCAGAAATAAAATGAAATAACTGCAGTAGATTTGAAATAACATGTGATTTGATAGTTCAAAAGCTCATCCACTCAACTATTTATCACTTTCATTTTCAGAGCAATGAATTTTAAAGACACTGAAGATAAAAAAAAAAATTAAGAGAAAAAAGAAAAACAAAAGGAGTAAACTTACAACTTTTTGTCAATACATCTTGCATAGATTGCCGTACCAGACTAATTTCATCTGTCCTAAAAAAAAAAGCACAATTATAAGCAATGTATCAAGCGTTGATTAGTATATCAGAAGCAGTTAACTTTTAACTTAGTAAGCCTGATCACCAACATCACAGGAGCAAAAGGTTGTGGTTTTTAGGAGAGGAAAAATGAATGTTAGTGAAATTAATGCTTTTCACAAGAGCATTAACAGCAAAGTGCCAATGGCTGGGATTATAAATTCAACCATGGGAGTATCCTGTCCAATCTGGACTTGGTTAGCATAGACACATAGGCCTAAAGTCAGGAGAGGTACTATGGTTTCATCCAGTAGTCGATCTAAAATGGCTGGGCAAGATATGAATAGCAAAGTGAAGTGAACGAAATCAACCGGGAATTCTTGCCCTACATTACAGTGTAGAGCATAGAAACTGTTTAAGAAATAACAACAGATAAAACAAAAATAATAAAAATTAAAAACTACTAAAAATCTACTTATAACATAATTAAAATACTGCAAAACCTTTTATCTGAAACTTCACTGATCTTTTCATTCCACCTCCCAGTTCTATTTATAAATATTAAAAGCCAAAGGTACTTTTAAACCAACAGATAAATATTTAAATTATCAAATTTTACAACTATATTACTGAGATAAGCAAATATATTTACATCCATTGTAATAACTTTATTTCGCTATTATCAAACCCTCTTAATGATAATAACTATGATAATGATTGCTTACTTTTATCACATGATCATAAATAATAGGAGATGGATGCAATTAAATCTACCTCAATAACTAACTGTTGTTTGTTTTATTAATCATGGAAGAATTGATGGTAAAATAGATCTCAGTGAGATTTGAATTCAAGTGTAAAGAGATGTAACCAAATTTGGCTGTTATTTCTAGTAGGTCAAGTTACCATCTAAAGTAAGCATGGGGAACAATCTTAGTATCAGGTGGAAATTGTAAGAGCACAAGAACCTGAGATCACATCTGTGCCAAGAAAAATAATCAATCTTTAATTTTACAAATTCATAGGTATGTACTTTGTTATAAAACTTTTTTACAAGGTCTTTTACAGGCTTTGTTTGTGACTAGTTTCAAATTTGAAAGATGGTGAAATTTCACTGTTGGGCAAGGGGGTCTCCAAAGCTTTTGTAGAGACTACTTCATTTGGTTATCTGGAATACTGGTATTTAATATATGTGTGAAAATTAGAAAATAGCTATATTACATGACAAGGTATGACAGGTGCAACACATAATGGGATATTTTCATAATGTCATTGTTCTCATCTGTTTGTTCATCAATCATGGTTAAACTATTTAAAAATTTCTTTAGTTTTCAAATAAAGCACTCATCCTTTATCAAGCAACCAACTACTTTAAAATATCCAATATCTTCATCAAATGATGCAACCACATATTGAATGTGAATAGAATAAGTTGTTTTAGTGGAGTGATAGCCCATCTACAATTCCACTACTTGAAATGTTAGCGGTGCGCATCCTCTCACAGAAGCTGTACGGTGTCTTAATATCACTTTAACAATTCATCCCTCCCTTGAATCATGACATGCATACAAAGTTTTCAATGGTATTTTAACAAACTATAAAGTTACAAGGCAATACAGAGACTGAACAACAATATCAAGAATTAAGTATGAACTCACTCTTCGAGGCTTGGTTCAAAATCACCAGAAACTTGAGAAAGTCGCTTCAGGACATCAGTTTTCTGTGATTCCTTCAAATTATGTTCCAAGGAAATATAGAAAAAAAAATCATTAAAAATCCATATATTTCTAATGGAATTAGATAATTTGGAAATCTCAGACAATGAACTGCAGATTTTTTTTGAGTTGTAAAATAAGAACTAAATGACACATAGATATGCAAGCACATACACATATATACTACTACATATACACAATATCAGACATAACATAAGTACTCAAAGTATTTACTCACCTTTTTTAAGTTATCTAGATTTTCAGTAGTTTCTTTTATTTTGCTATCAGCAGTTTGGAACAGACTAGTGAGATCTGGTACTGACCGAGTCCTCATTAGCTGAAAGAAATAAAGGATAACACTTATAATAACATGATACAAGAGACTACATTAACCCCTCATCAAATTACTGAACTCAACAACAGAAATACACAAGTCAACAAAAAAGCTAAGCTACTAAGGATGACAGGCAAATCTGCATTAAAATAGAAAAGACATATTAGATGTGGTCCTAAACTCATCATATCTAAAAAAGAAGAGACAATGGTTATAAACTAGAGTTTTTGACAAGATTATGATCAATCTGGGGTTAAGCAACAACAATAACTACACATAAATTGATCTTTCTCATCATAACCAGAGGTTTGAAAGAAATATAAACAAAAAAAAACCCAGATAATACAAACCTCATCTTTTTGTTCTGGAAGATCATTTATTGAATCCAACTGAGGGCTGAAAATTTAAAATAGGTTAGAATTAAGATTTTTTAAGAATTGGAAATGAAGGCCATCAATTCAGCAACACATTGGACAAATCCCTTATGGTAATTATTCCAGATTTTGTATTCTAGACTCAATAAATAAAATATATCAGTCAACTACTGGATTTAATTTCTCTCTCTCTCTGCATTGGCTATGTAGCACTGTGAGAAGGTTATGGGAGGCCACTTCTAGTGTTCTTTTTTTTATCAGAAATGAAGAGGGGTTGAGCTAGGGGCTAACAAACTCTTTTCATCCAACTTGCAGCAGAAACCATCCAAAGAAACTATGAAACATAGTGAGCACAGATGGTTCAATATGCAGTATGGCAGGGGACAGTTAAAAGAATGAAGGGAGAAAGGAAACTAAATCACTGTCATTTTTGCTTCAAATTATATAACAGTCACATCACTATATACATGAATACATTACTGTCCTAGTACTCTACATATGAAGACATCACTCATCACTATTTATGTGAATACACATCCCTGTTACATTACTGTATGTGTGAATACATCTGTCATATCATTATATTTGTGAATACATTATATCACATCACTATATGTGAGAATAGCTCACTGTCACATTACTACAGAAGTCAATTAGTATACCGTTATCATCATGTCACATTCCTATATCACTATTACAAACTACATGACAACCACAGTTTAGATTAACTCAGCTCAAAAGCAGTAAGAAAACTGAATTACATCATTTTCGTATGTTTTTCTATCGTGTCTTAAAGTCAAACCAATAATTACAATAAATAACTTAAACGAAGAGCATTAATATTATAAAAAACATAATGAAGATGATGGCAATGATGATGAAAGGATAAAGGTGGTAATGAAGATAAATGATAGCAATTATGATAACAATGGCGATGACAAAGATAACTGATAAATATATGATGATGATAATAGTATTAAAGATGACACTGAAGAAGTTATGATGATAATAAGGACTAGTTACAAACCTTGAAAACGAATGTTGTAACACAGGTACCTCTTCCACTAAAGATTGAGATTCTTTTTCTACAGGCAATGTCTGCTCCGTCTCACTTGGTTCTTGTTGCTTTACGTCACCTACAAAAGCAAAACAAATAACAGTTTATCATAAACATCATCACCTTGTGTCATGAACAGACCACCACAATTATCTGTGCCACCATTGCTGTTACCACCAATAGCACCTCCATATGGTGTTCAAAATATTTCACAGTATTTACTTATGCCTGGCTTCAAATAGCTCCATGGCTGATTTCATAATTCCTCCTTCCAATATCAATAAAATAAGGGTCAATCAAAAGTATAATTGACAATATCATCCCCCTCCCCAATATTTGTGGCTTTGTACCTATTTTAAAAATAATTATTTTAAGGATAGTGGTTTGTCTTGTGATATTTCTTCTAAGATCAAATTTTGCAAAAGTCAACTTTGCCTTTCACTTCTCTTGTGTCAATAAAATAAAGTAACATTCAAATACTATGATTGATTACCCATTTTATGCCAAATTTAAGGCCTTGTGTATCAATGTAAGAAATTATTATCATTAGCATTAAGGTTCAAATAACAATATTAGTAGAACAGTGTTGAAGCTATCTTTAGCTTTCATTTTTACTGGGTTGATAAAAAACTAATCAAGAAGGGTATATTCAATCAACACTGGCCTTGTGTTTACAAATTACTAACATTAGCTGACAAGGTTGGTAGAGCAGTGGCAAAGTTATCTTTACCTTTCTTTCTTCCTGGGCCAATAAAATACCAGTCAAGTAGAGGAGTTAATTTAATCAATTTTAGTTTTGTGTTTTATGATACAAATTATCATTATCATTAGCACTGTAATGACTTAAGAAACATACTTGTACCAATTTCTTGACAGTGGCACATGCCAATTCCTTCTAAGTGTTTCCATGGCTACAGATAGGAAGTCAACGTTTTCGTTTTAACCCAGAATATGCAGATAATATTGCAAGTCAGAGATGTCAAATATTTCAGCAATATTTTCATTTTAGAAACCAAAGACAAACAAAAAAGAGAAAACAAAATGTCACCATATATCAACAACATGACACTATCCAGCTGCTGGGAAGTTGTGTCAGTAATTAGGTTGTAAGTATCTGCCAACATTGTTTAAAACATTTAATACTTTATAGTGAAGGTGCATAGCCAAGTTGTCAGGGCGTTGTACTTATGATTATAAGATCATGGTTTCAATTCCCAGACCATTGAGCAAAACACTTCATTTCATGTTGCTCCAGTCGACACAGCTGTAAATGGGTAACCTTGCATCAGATTGGCATTCTGTCCAAGGGGAATGTTGACCTCCTGACTAGCCAGTGGGGTGGCATCAAACAAAAGCTACATCAATGCAAGGAAGTGCATTGTGACCATTAGTGTATAACAGCATCCAATAGTCTGGTTGATAAAGTAAATATTTTATAACACTGTTACAAAATAAAACAAAAAAATATTAAATAGATGTTTTTTTTTTGTTTTTAATTTATAATAAATTTATTACCTTTTAATGGTTTTATTGGCTGTAAATTGTTTTCAGAGAAAGCACTATCATCTACACGTTTTGGAATTTGAAATGTTGCATTTGAGATTGGTTTTTCAACAGGAACAGCATTACTGACAGATTTAGTATTCTGAGTTTTGGGTGGGGTCTCAGCTTTATTGTTATTTCCTGGACTATTG
This sequence comes from Octopus sinensis, assembly GCF_006345805.1. NCBI lineage: Eukaryota > Metazoa > Mollusca > Cephalopoda > Octopoda > Octopodidae > Octopus > Octopus sinensis. Next base: position 103,837,998 of record NC_043000.1, on the reverse strand, counting down.
TCAAAAGGCACAAAAAATGACTCAGGTTGTGGAATACTTTCTTGCTTCAATGCTTTTGGTTTGGAACTGTTTGGTGGAGCTATGCCAGATGTCACTGGAGTATTTCCTGAAGTCAAGCCTTGAACAGGATTTCTTAATACTTGATTCTTTGAAAGAAGGTCCTCAGCAGCTTCTTCTGAAATATTGACAGGAAGCAATCAATACAAAATGTACTCAATACATGCAGCAGAATTTATATATCCATTTGAAGCAGATGATTCACCTTGCCGCTACTCAGAGTTTCTTCCTATATGTGATTCTTCAGTTGAAATATTGCACATAACTAGATACTCTGAGAAATAATGGAGTAGATCAAAGCTTGAAGCAAATATGCATGTGTGAGTGAGAGAGTGCAGGAATTATGTAGTTAAGAAGTTTGCTTCACAGCCATATGGTTTCAGGGTCAATTCTGCTGCATGGCACCTTGGTCAAGTATTATCTATTGGGTCATCTCATAAATAATGCGGTTTTTTAAATTGTATGAAAAGTCAGAGGGGGACGGGATAAACTACCTGCATTAACTTGCTATAACAGTAGGTAGTAATTTTACCTTATTCTTAGTGTAAGTTTTGAAGAGTACAGTTCGATTTTAAAAGTTATTTTTCTAAGTTATAATGGAAGTGGCAAAGGAGCATATTTGGCACATTTTGCTTTATGAATTCAATAAAGGCAACAACACAACGGAAAGTGAGAGGAATATTAATGCAGTATACAGGGATCAGATAGGAAGCATAAGTCAGTGTCGACAGTGATTCCAGAAATTCCGAGCTGGAAACTATAGCCTAGAAGATGAGCCTCATCCTGGAAGCTCTGTAGAGCTTGACGAGGACATCCTACAAATCCTGGTGGAAAAAAATCCCATTGTAACTATTGAGGAACTAGCATAGAAGCTTGGATTTGGTCATTCAACTATTCATCAACAACTGTGCCCCATTGGAAAAGTCAACAAATTGGGTCTAATCCAAGTCTAATCATGTGCAGTGAGTGAATGTGTGCTCTTCTTTGCTGTCACGTCTCATGACTGAACCTTTTTTGGACCAAATAGTGACTGGTGACAAGAAATGGGTTCTCTATAAAAATGTCAACCGCCAAAGACAGTGAGCAGTGAAAGAAGAAGCACCAGCACCCCAGGCTAGAAATCTTCACCCATGCAAAGTGTTGTTATCTGGTGAGATATGAAAGGTTTAGTCCACTTTGAACTTTTAAACTCAAACCAAACGATAACAAAGAAGATCTACTGTGAGCAGCTTGAGCGGCTTAAATCAGCACTTGAAGGAAAATGACCATCTTTGGTTTCAAAATGAAAGATGTTCTTCCATCAGGATAATGCTCGGCAACATACAGCGAGGATGACATTCCAAAGGTCGGAGCAGTTTGAATAGGAAACAATGCCCCACCCACCATATTCGCTGGAAATTGCCCCATTTGATTAACATTTATTTCGCAGTCTTCAAAATCATTTGGACAGAAAAAATATGAATTCTGTAGATGAGGTCAGAACTGTACTGGAGGAATATTTTTCGTCATGGACAAGTGCATTTTGGAAGAGGGGCCTTGCAAGTCTACCAGAGCATTGTAGAAAATGAAGGAGAGTATATTTTAGATTAAAAAAGAACTCTGTTTATCTTAATTTTGGAAAATAAAAGAAGTATTAAAAAATTGCATTATTTATGGGATGACCCAATACAATAGCCTCTGGTGGACCAATGCCTTCTGAGTGAAATAAAATTTGTAAATGGAAACTACACTGAAGCCTGTCATGTGTGTGTGTATGTGTATGTGTGTGTGTGAGGTTTGTGCACAAGTGTTTGTCTCAAGAGTCTTTGCATTGGCAATGTTTGGATATTGGTGACATATTCACCTTAAACAAAAACCTCTGCTTCAAAGTGACATGCAAAGACCACAGGCATAAAATGTCTCACTTGAAAAAGTAACAGTTGGCATCAGGAAGGGCATCTGGTCATACAATACTGCCTGAAAAAGTCTTGTCCAACCTATCATCTCCCTATTTTTTCATCTATCGACAGTTTTGGTATACTGCTGCTTTCCACCCTTTCTGTGCTGTCACGTATCACCTCCTTCTTGAGTCACACCTATTTTTTTTACCTAAGCATAATTAAACCTAGAATTTCAATACAAAGGTAATGCAGTCAAAGACAAATGGAAGCAACTGTCCATGATTTAGTATCAGCACTGATTTTTGTGGGGTGGAGCTCATTAACAGAACTGGACTAAGAACAACAAATTAATGAAATAATTATAAACTATATACCTTTGCCATTTCTCATAAGTACTGTACCTACCTAAAGTACCTGTTTAAGGCAAAGTAAACTGAATTAGTAAGAATTTTAGTGTTTTGTTCGTGGAGACAGCATGATGCTGGTGGAAAGATATGAACTATTGAACCACCAATCAGTTGTCAATCTGTTTATAGTTTCAGTTAGCAGTGATATCCACCTTTATGTGCTTATATATGTATGTTAATCAGCAATGAAAGAAAACACTACTGACTACATACATGAATAATGAAGGACACAGATGTTAGATATTACAAGAGCTGAAACAAGGAGTTACTTTGTGACTGCTCAACCTGTCAAAGACAACAACCAATTAGTCCTTGAGCTTTACACTACTTTCTTAAAAGAGCATATTGGATAATGTAGTCTGGAGTACACTATGTTTGAAAAAAGGTGGGATGGTCGTGATTAGAAGGATTTTTAATCATGGATCTGATTAATCACAACTGATTTGGGAATAAACAATAACATAAGGTCAGATCAGGTACAGGGTATGTGCCGTTGAAGTGCATTGCTGCATCCATCATTTGTTAGTATCTGCTCAGGTTGTCCTGTGAGACCCTCAAAGCAGTGTCTCAGTCAGTTCCCATCTATGTAAGATTCTTCCTCATCTGCTGTGACCATTAAGTTGTGGCATATCAACACAGCTGTCACCCCAACTGGATCCTCAGAGAATCTGTGGTAATTGATAACTGAATGACTCTAAAAATTTTTGGGTGATGAATATTGAGAAAAATGAATTCTCCAAATACACAACTTTGTCTAAATGTAACATACAAATAAATAAAAACATTCATATACCATGAAAGACAGAGTGAGATACCTACCAGTTATTACCAGTGTTGGATCAACTAAAGATTTATTCTCCAGTATTTCAATGACAGAATTTCGATACTTCCATTTTTGTCGAGCTTGAGAGACTGCAACTTCATCAGATTCTAAAATGGAAAAGTTCCTTATTTTCAACTGACTTTACTAAAAGGTGAAAACAGGCTAACTTACAAGAATATATTAGAAGTAAATGTGAAAATATAATAGGGAATCTTCAATAAATCTCAATGTTTTTAGGGAGCAAATGTTCCAAAACAAGCAGACAAAACAACTGCTGCTGTGAAACAGGTTCATAAAAAAATTTTGTCAACCATCTTAATTCCCTCACACTTAGAGTTTGGTTGTAATGTCTTCATATGAACCTTATCTGTTAAAATGCCTTATGGAAACATTACAGTTACTGATTCAGTATAAATGCAAAATGTTTCTGTTAAACTCCCTTAACATATAGAAGACATGTAGGCTTTGTATTAACAAATATTCTTTATAAAAAACATCTTTTGTTTGTATAATGTATATAACAATTCTGATGAAGATTTCAACAATAGTAATAGTGATGTGGTAATGTTGAGTATTTCCAGAAATTCAAATGTTTCTGTCAAGTAATACTGATAATAATAAATCTACTGGTGCTGTAACCATCCAGGCTGCATATGTTTTTGCATGCACAGTACAAGACCATCCTGAGTCCAGTAGATAATATCATTCATGCAACTTATTTCCCTTTGGAATTTTCTCCTCCATCTCTTACACCAGTCTTCATTACTAGTTGGTGGCTTCAGGATCCATACTCTGATATTTTCCTCTTCTTGATTTATGCTAATAGACTGTTGCTTTCTGGTAGTTTAATCTTTTCATAGATCCATTTATTGGATCTATATTCTGATATACAGCTGATATGCAGAATTCTTTGCTATAACCATAGCTCAAATGCATCTAACATGTGCTCATCACTTTTCTTCAGAGCCCAGTTCTCACAGCCCTACATAGCAATACTCCTTATAAGTGATTTGACTAAGTTTAATCTCTGTTGACCTTCATATCTTCATGGGTTGTATAGAGGTTTATCTGGCCATGCCTTGTTATACTTTTATTTTATGTATGCTGTTACTACCAGCTGTTATGTATGAACCAAGACACTTCAAATGTTCCATCTGTTAAATTGGCTTTCTGCCTAGTTTAATAGGATTTTTACTACTATTATCTGCATTAAGCCTGTTTTTCTGGTATTGATCTTCAGGTCAACTTTTAAAGTAGCATGTTCTGTTTCCTCAACAAAGTGCAGAAACTTATAGGCTTTTGCAATATCATAAAAGCAGAGTAAGTACTGTAATATTATCTACTTTTTGCAATGCTATTAACTCACATGTAATTAGTATCATCTAAGTTTTTAAGAAACATACAGAGAAATGCACTTCCATGTAGCAACAACAAAAAAACCCCAAAAGAGTTTACCTGCGAGGGGATCTTCAAGGGGGAGGTTTTCTAAGTGAACAGTTTCTTTTTGACTCCATCGTAGACGAGGAGGAGCTCGGGATGGATCTTGGGGCTGAGTGGATTGAGAGAAGAAAATAACACAAACATACATTTAATATGATTTAAACAAAAGCACTTCACTTTTATTAAAATCTTACTTGACTTTGAAATAAAAATAAGCCACAGATGAATTAATTCTTCTCCTAGTTTCTTCTACAACTACCACAACAGCAACTGCTCATGTCAACTAACTTGTGTACTACTTCTATTGAAGGTTACTTGTCATCTCAGCCTAATATTTACCAAATATTAAACTATACCCAATCATTCCTCTCCAAAACTGCAATTTTCTAGAATTTTCCCATTTTCCTAGAGATTTGAACTGAATGAACTCAATCTTCCCATTTTGTTTGGTCAAAGACAATGCATTCTCTCCAATTAAACATTACAGAGTTCTAACATGGAAAGAAGCCAATAAATTGTACAGGATGGCTATAATTGATTACATTAATACCAGTGTTTAGTTTTAAGACTTTATGTAGTTGCTCAACTTGCTAAAAATAGTAGCTAAATCTCCCTAAAATCACACTATACCATCTTAAAAAGAAGGGCACACTGAATGATGTAGTTCTAGATTACACTATATCTGAATAAAAGAAGCGATGCTTACAGTATAAATGTTTAATTGTAGGTTTGCTTAATCAAGACTGAACAACAACAACTTTATTCAATAATAAGTTACTATGGAGACTAGTTTTTAAGAGGAGACCAGCATGTTAGAAAGATCACATTGTTAAGAGATTCTTTTGTACTGGTATTTACTACTACATTATAAGAAGGATAGTGCCAATATGATAGTAGAGAGACTAGTGTGTTAGGAGAGATCACTAAATAAAATTGAGTAGATTGTCAGAATTGAACAAAATGCATTGCAGTATTTAGTTAAAGCCTCTTACATTCTGAGTTCATATCCCATCAAAGTCTTTACCTGTCATCCTTTGAAGGATGGGGGAGCAGGTGATAAAATAAGTATTGGAGTTTTACAATACATCTTAGATGTGAATGGAATTATAAGAGAAAATTGTTTGGCACAAAATACTTTTTATCATCCAAGGAGGAATTACATTTGCAAATAATTCTTTCAAATACAGGCAAGCACAAGGTTGCAAATTTGAAGAGTGCAGGCAGTCAATTAAATCAATCCCAGTATTAAACTGGTACTCCATTTTATCAATCTAGGAAGGACAAAAGGCAAAGATGACCTTGATTTGAATACAAGACCATTTAAAAGCTGGCAGACATATTGTTATTACATAGAAAAATGCGAGGATGGAAAGTAATATTCTTAAGATTATAAAACTGGAAAAGTACAGGACAAGTTATTACACCTGTAAAAGTATAGGACAAGCTATTACTTCTAGTGAAGTAAAGAATAAGAAACATTTTACTTAAAATATTGCTCATCTTTTAAATTTATTGTACAAAACTGTTCAGCTAATTTGTAAGTTTGTCTAATTAGTCACTTTTTTCTGTATTTAAGGTAGTAAATTAGCCAAATTCTACTTAAATAAGTATAGTGTTATTTGTAAACTATAATTGAATAATTTTTAATATTCAAATTTTAATTTTAGCTGCAATATTTTAAGTAAAAAGTTTCTTATTCTTTACTTTACTAGAAGTAGTAGCTTGTCCTATACTTTTACAGGTGTAATAACTTGTCCTGTACTTTTCCAGATTTATAATCTTAAGAATATTAGTTTTCCTGCTTGCATTTTTCCATGTAATCCATGATTTTTCCAGGCATTGCTGTTATAAGATAATTAATGTGTCAATTACTAATTTAAGATTTTACCTTATAAAATACTGAAAGATAGTATTTCAATTTTTTTCCTGTTTAATTTAAATATATATTGTGATTGAATTATTTGATATTACCCATCCTCACCAAATTAATGGCAGGGATTTTTACCATGTTGTTGGTTGCACCATGGCTCACCAAAAGTTACAAACAACAAGACACCAAGACCATCAGTTACCAGGCTCACCTTAACTTAATTTTGCAATATTAGTAGGTCACAGGAATTCGTTCAATGAATTAAAAAAACTCCAATGATTCCGGGACGGGGAACACACCCCACCTCATTTTTTCCAAACCAAAATAAGGGATTTGCAGCGTATTAGGAGGTCAGGATACTTGATTCCACGCAAAAAATTTTGAGGGCTTTGCTTAGTGAAAATCATCCGGGTGTTAATATCTGGCGGTGTTGGCTATAGCCTAGTCACCCATATAGTTAACCAGGTGATACATGATGGAGTCATACCCAATGATTGGCGTAGCAACACCAGTTAACTGCTACAAAGGTAAAGGTGATGCTTTAGATACAAATAATTACAGTTGTTGGATCAGGTAATAAAGGTCACATAGATGGTCATAGCTCAACTAATTCGGGAGAGAGTCAGTCTAGATGAGATGAAGTTTGGGTTCATGCCAGGGAAAAGCACCACCAATGTTATATTTCTGGTATGACAGCTGCAAGAGAAATACCTAGACAAAGATAAAACTCTGTACCTGGCTTTCGTTGACATGGAGAAAACCTTTGACAGGGGCCTCTGATCCCTTATCTGGTGGTCAATGAGGAAACTAGGGATAGATGAATGGTTAGTGAGAGCTGTGCAAGCCATGTACAGGGATGCTGTCAGTAAAGTGAGGGTTGGCAATGAGTACAGTGAAGAATTCCAAGTGCCCCCTTTAAAACTATTAACAGTTTGCAATTTAGCTGAGAATTAGTGGTGAAGCTTGGAAGCCGCTGCGATTGATGAAATGGTGGACTTAAGAATATATTCAACCACTACCGTGACTTACCTTTTTCTCATCTTTATTAGCTCTTATGACAACATCCCTAGAAATAGAAAACAAATCTGTTAAGATTAATGTCAAAATTGGTTTGAAGTTATATTTATCTTTTACTTTTTACTTGTTTCAGTCTTTGGACTGTTGCCTTGCTGGGGCACTGCCTTGAGTTATTTAGTCAAAGACATTGACCTCAGTTCTTATTGTTAAGTCTAGTACCTATTTCATAGGTCTCTGTTTCCTGAACTGCTAAGTTATAGGGATATAAACAAATCAACACCAATTGTCAAGCAGTGGTTGGGGACAAAGACAAACACAAAAACACATACAAAGGGCTTCTTTCAGTTTCTGTCTACCAAATTCACTCACAAGGCTTTGTTTGGCCCAGGTTGTCATGCAGTGAGAATGAACTCTGAAACCATGTGTTTAGAAAGCAAATTTCTTACCACACACCCATGCCTATGCATACAATTAATTTTACATTAAATTTTCTTATCCAGATTTTTAAGGGAGGAAAGGTGGCATCATGTAATATTTGTGCTTTCTTAAGGGTTATTAATAATTAAGTGAAATGGAATACTAATAAGTTGGGTCAAATCACTGGATGGAAATGTCACAAATTCAAACTCAGCTAGTCAATCAGCTTTGTGCTTGGGCAAGGCATGTCACAATATATCTGTCTTTCTCTCCTTAGCTCAAAAATAGATAATAATTTCACAGTTGAGAAATTGGCAGCTTGTAGGGAAGAGCATGTGGCTGTAACAAATACATCTACAATATAAACTGCAATAAGTAAATCTTGCTAAATTTTATAGACTCTCATCAATGCCTTGATAAACTCTGGAGTACAACAATGATCCTCTTTTATACCCTACTTATTAGGAAGTAGTAAAGGAAGAGAAGTAAAAGAATGATTTGATAGTGAAGTGCCAGCCTAACAGGACATTGATATGTTTTCTGGCATCTTTTGTTATTCCTGTACTTGAGTTGTCCCCAATAGCACCAAGATTTCAAGTCAGCTCCGTTTCAGGAAACTTATTTAAAAATATAAAAGAGATGAGAGGTTTTAGCATCAACAGGCAGTGACCAGGTAGAAGCTAGCCTTTGGCTGTTTATTGACGTAACTAACAAGACTGAGTTAACATCAGGATAATTAAGGTACCATTAAATGTTAAAAACACCTCAGTAAATTTTCATTTTTTGGTGGGCACTTACATATGATTCCTTAAAGATGATAATGAGAGAAATAATCATGTTTCAGATTAAAAGAAAACCACAGATTTTTAGCAGAGGTGGTGAGTGGAGGCGGATATGGGAATAACTTGATTCCAGTCCATGCCTGGAACTTATATTATTGATCTTAGATGGATGAAAGGCACAACGACACTCAGAAAATTGATGGATGATACAAAATATTTTATCTCTCCTGGAACTTGACATTGAGGTTAATAGTCCAGTATCTTATCCTGATCTATGTAATTCAATATAACTAATGTATAACCTTTTATTAAAATAATAAAACCAGATTAAAAATCTATTGGTTGTGTATTACATACTCCTTTGAGATCTCCAGACGTGGTTTCTCTTCAACTCCAATCTCTCTCAATACTTGTGTCACAGATTTCGATGATGGTTTAGGCCTGAAAATATAGTTATGTGTGTTCATATGGATAAACTAACAAAATTATATCTAATAACACTGTTCTTTTTCTAAAGCGAAATGTTCACAGTTTGTGAAAACTGCACTTAGAATAGAAGATAGAGGCAAGTTAGATACATTTTGTGGAACCATCTTATCAGTCAAAAAATAATAAACTAAATTTAAAGTCAGAAAAATATTAAAAAAATTAAATATATTTATTCTTTTAGTTAGTGTGGTTGATAATTTGAAGAGTCAGAGAAAAAGACTATCAATAACTTACAGCCTCCAATAATAGCAATACTGTTGATTGGATAAGTGATTCATTGGCTTGCAGAGCAGTGCAGAGTTCAGTTCTACTTGTGGTTAATATCTATCAACAGTACACTAGCATTCTATCCAGGTGGATATTTATTTATCACTCATCCACTTAATGCTTCAACAGGACAGTAATACCACTATATCATGTAGGTTATGGTATTTTGGAACAGGACTTTATTAGAACCTCTGCTATCTACAATACCTCTTTAAACCATGATATTTAGGGATATTTCCTATTTCATGAAACTTCTGTTCATATTCCTGTTCACATTTTATAAAACTTCTGTTCATATTTCAACATTCATATCCAGGGTATACTTTAGAATGAAAGTTACTGATTTCATGTTTATGAAATCAACAGTAAATTAAGCATATATATTTTATGGAACTACCTTATCAGTCAAGAAGTAATAAATTAAATTTAAAGTCAGAAAAACATAAAAATATTAAATATACTTACTCTTTTTGTTTCAAATTTGATTTTTGCTGGAAAAATCAAAGAAAATAAAGATTTGAACAATAATTCACGCATGAAAAAAATAATCTTAGCAAGCTACATCATCTAGGGAAACATAAATAAATTTCCTGCTAAAAATTCTAGAATATTTTGGACAAGATTAGTTAACCTATGAGAGTAATATTTGTGTTTCTGACATGGTTTAAGCATTTGGATACAACATTAAAGACAGGTTTAAGTGTGTTGTTTTCTTTCCAGTAAAACCATATTTTCCATAAATCAAGCACAGCAATTAACTTAGAGATTTTGAGACAGAAAAGATATGGTTTATTGATGGAACACAACCACTAAAGTTCACCAGCCAGTTCAGATACCCTAACTAGGTACTATAATGTGTTTGTTATTTTATTTGTTAGTCATTTAGCACTAGCAGGATAGACTACTCAGTAACTGACAAATTACTAATATTTTAATAATTTTAAGTATGGGAGACAACTCCAGATATGTTTCAATTTTATAAAACTTCTCCACATGAGTAATTCTAATAGATTTTTGATGATCTGTATTAAATATATTCTCCTATACTTATCAATAGATTTTCATGTGGATGATGACTGTTGTTTTGTGGGGGTTTTATTTTATAAATAGAACTAATTAGTTAGGTCTGGCCAAAAGTTTTATGGTCATTATTATGATGATGATGATGATGATGATAGAGAAATATGTTTTAATAAAACCAGAGGTAACAACGATGGTGATATACAATATATTTTTAACTCTCCACTTTAAAAGGAGTTTAAGCTGTCAACTTGTAGCTGCTCAAGATGAACCTCATTTGTATCAATCTCAGAAGTTTTGGAGGGTCTGCAAAGGGTGTGGGTGCAGTACTTTCTTCTGACTCAGCATCAGTTTAACATCCACTTTTCCATGCTTGCATGAGTCAGATGAGAGCAACTTGGAGAAGAGTTTCCTACAGTCAGATGTCCTTTCTATTGCCAACCCCACTTGTTTCTTGGCAAAGTAACAGTCTGCCAGACTACTGAACAACAAGCAGCCTGGACATGTGTATGTGGAGAACTGGAAACAAACAACACCATGTAAATGAGCCTTTTGTTTACAAAGATCAGGCAACATGTCGAAATATGTCAATGTGTCAAGGAGTCTGCATGTCTTTTTGTGATAGACTGTAAGCAAACAACACTGTCAGAGAAACCATTGTTTACAAGAAGTGTGCAAATACATGTGAAGCTGAAGTAAATATGAATTCACTCACACAAACACATGCATGCATGTGCATGCACACACAACATACAAACACATGCATGCACACACATACACATACACACACAAAACAGGCTTCTTTCAATTGCTGTTTACCAAATTCATAGACAAGGTTTTGGTTGGCCTGGAGCTATAGTATAATAATAATAATGAAATTATTGTATACAGTGCTCAGGTGCACCACAACTTGTCAAACAGTGTATATAAAATATATGCAGTAATGTACAAATGTCTGGAAAGTGAACAGTGTATGAGTCAGATACATGCTTGCGTGTATGGAGGGGAGAAAATCAGGTGTAGCGTTGGCGAATCTCAGGAAGCATGGAAGTTTTGAAGGATGCAGTGCTCTGACAACTAACAACTGATGCCGGCAGTCTGTTCCATGCTTCAGCAACTCTTAGCGTGAAAAAATGTTTCCGAAAGTCATGGGAGCTGTGCTGTTTTCTGACTTTGTAAACATGTCCACGGGTGTATGAAAATTTTAACACCATATTACAAATAACTGTTTAAGTGAAGTTAACAGTCTTTGTGTGTTTCTCAATGGCTAACTTATATCTTCCACACTGCATTTGCTATTCAAGATAATAACAATGAAACCAATTTTTCAATCATTTATACCATTTTCCCAAGTATTTAGAGTACACCACCCTTTATGATTTATTCCACAGCAGGATTGCATATGTTCTAAATATAATTCTTTGAATACTGAATTTTTGCTATATGTAATCTATAATCATTAAACATACTTCTCGGTATAGTTTCTGCCTTTCCTGGAAATTTTCCTCAGCTATTTTCTGAATGTGTAAAAGATATTCCTGAAAAGACATGAATAAAAAAATGAAGTAAATAATTTTTTAAGTATCATAGTCTTCAAAACAAAATAACATTCAAATGAAAGTGAATATCTATTAATGTAAGTTGTCTGTCACATCAGGGTACATAAAAAAAGTAATTAGAGGTAGTCTTCTTAATGTTGGGTTCAAAATCATCATCATCATCATCATTTAACACCTAATTTTCCATGCTTGCACAGAACAAGCAGAATTTGTTGAAGCAAACATTCTTCAGCTGGATTCACCAACCTTCACCTGTTTCCAAACATGATAATATTTCTCTGGGGTCAGACATGATTTTTATGAAAGACTGGGAATGAACAGTCACGCTTATTTGACAATGATGCTCACTTATGACCATCACATGATGTCCAGACAAGGGTACACACACACATACATACACAGATATATATATAGACACACACGACAGGCTTCATTCAATTTCGTTCTACCAAATCCACTCACAAGGCTTTGGGTAGCCCTGAGCTTTAGTAGAAGACAATTGCCACATAGGGAGACTGAACCTGGAACTATGTAGATGGAAAGCAAACTTCTCAACCACACAGCTATGCCTGATGCTAGTAACCAACTCCAATAGGTCAGTTTCAAAGAATGCTAAGCTGAAGAGGGTGGGGTTGGTTCTTGGTCTAATGTTATAGTGTTTTGTAGTTGTTGCAGTGCTCCAGAATTGGCAAGAAAAAAAAAAGGCCTCCTCCTTGAATTCCAGTTTCTCAAATAATCTTATAGATGCAGACATGACTATGTGGTTAATATGTACACTTTAGAACCACATGGTTAGGGGTTGGTCAAGTTGCACTATGTGGATGTTGTCAGCTGGTGTTCTCTACAATAGTAACAGGTTGACCAATACCTTGTGAGTGAAATTTGTAGAAAGAAATTGAAAGGAACCTACCATTCATGCATGAATGTATGTATGAATGATGTGTGTATGCTTATGCATATCTTTGTCTAGGCATTTTGTGATGATTGCAAGTGAGTAAATGAGGTTCTTTGCTTCCAGTATCCTGAGTAAAACATATCTCCCTCTCTCTCTTTCGGAGAGGCACTGAGCAGCTATATGCACACATACACACACGGCAGTAACTCCCGCCTACCGAATTCAATCACAAAGCTCCGGTCGGCTCGGGGCTATAGCGGAAGACACCTACCCAAAGTGCCACGAAGTGGGACTGAACCCGAAACCATGTAGTTAGGAAGCAAGCTCCCTAACCACACAGCCATACCCGCGCCTAACTCTGGAAAAATATTACCTTGCTTGGAAAGAGGTGAAAGTTGGTGGCAGGAAGGGCATCCAACTGTAGAAAATCTACCTCAACAAATTCTGTCTAAACAATGCAGGCATAGAAAAGTGGACAGTAAATGATGATGATAGTATCACATAGTGATTTGATTTTTTGTTGGCAACCTCCTTTATGAAGGACTACTGTCTAACCTGAGAATTTAGTTATGGTATGTGCCTGTTATGTATGTTATATCTTTTGCTGATGCTCCTCAAATGAAGCCCAGATACACCCTTGTCACTTTACCATGAGGAATACTCTGAACCAGAGATTGACCCATTAGAAACCTGTAACCAATGATGCTATTGTTCACTACCTGTGATATAAAATAGCTATAGAGCAAACTATAATTTATACAACCCAACAAGGGTATTTTTACATAGTAGCTTATCATCCTCATTAATATTTTTTACCATGCTGGCTGGGACTGGTCGTTTTCAGTTCAGTTAATCTTCTTTTATGTCATCATCGTGAAATCGAACCTCAAGACATCTTCCCTTATAACAGACACTTTCCATTAACAACATGTAGCATTTTCCATTCAGAATTTATTGTATCATTTACAGTATATAACCCCTCCTGCACACACTGGTTGATGTCTTTCATACCTATTTCTTTCTTTCATTTCATTTATGCTTTAAAATTCACAAAATATGCATCCTCAACTAACTTGCAAATTTTTTTAATAGGAAATATAATCTAAGCCCTGAATCATATGAAATGCTCTAGCTTGCTGCTGTTAGAAACATCAATCTATCTCTAGGGAGAGCCAACAACAACAAATATAATTTTTACTATAACAATTTAATAACATCTTCACTTGCTCTCTAAACACTAAGACTATAACATTAGGAGAACAGTTCACAATTATGATAACACAGGCAATTGTCTTTCTAAAATATTAAGTAATCTCAATCTTCCAATCCTTCCATTGAAATGTCTAGATTCATTAATCAAAAGTAACTAATTATAGCCAGGTTTGAAATAGCTCATTCTAATATATCAAACTTTAAATCATATCCATAAGTTATCCATCAGTTACCACTTTCAAGGTCAAATAAATAAAGAATCAGTCAAATGCTGAGAGCTGATTTAATATTCCTAGATGGGAATGGGATTATAATAGAACACTAAGATGAAAACTAATTACCTTCTCCTGTTGTTGCCTCTTCTGAGCAGTGGTACCATGAAGTATGGCATTCCTAGGTGAGGGTGCTGAAAGAAAAAAAAGTTAAATTTACTCACAAAGAAAAATTACTTACTCACCCTCCTCAGAAGTGAGAAGAAAAAAAGAAATCTAAAGAGATGGAAAATCAAGAAGAGAAAACAAAGAGGAAATGAGTTTTAAAACAAAGTGAATAGAGTGAAATACATAGAACATGGTAAAGTCAGCATAAAAGATGGAGGCATCATATGACAACATAAAATCAATATCTATAAATTTGAAATGCGAAAAGTTTGTTTGTTTGTCTGGTTTGGGCATTGGAACAGGTTAAAGGGCACTAGATCCCGTCGGATTCACTCCAAAATTTACAGGGACATGTAAAATGAGGTTAGGATGTGAGTGGGCTAGGATAGAAATCCCTATCTCAAACGCTGTGGTTACTAGGGCAAAAACGCCACACTTTGACAAGTTTTTCTCGCTTCTCTCATTTTCTTATCTGCCTGTCTTCCTCCGTCTCTCTCTCTCTTTCCTCCCTTACCTTCACTTTCTATCTATAACGACGTTTGACAGTGTCTACTATCTTTCCGCCTCCGCCTTTGCCAGCGCTGTGACTCTTTCTCCTACATCCTCTCTCTCTCTCTCTCTACGTCTGTCTGCATTCAGAGAGAATTATTATCGCCACCACCACCACCACACAATCATGAGAACAAATATTATGAATCAGATATTTATTGGGTTAATTTATATGTGTGTGTGTTCTATATATAAATATGTATATATAATGTACATATACAAAGTGCATATATCTCTATTAATATATATATATATATATGTATATATATATATGTGTGTGTGTGTATATATATATATATATATTATATGTGTGTGTGTGTGTGTGTGTGTGTATATATATATATATATTTGTATATATATAATGTGTATATATGTACATATATAAATTTAATGCGTATATATATTCATTGATAGTTTACTATTCATTCTGATAATAAATAGTAAGGCTCTTCATAATAGCTTATCTAAATAATTTAGTCCTTTAATCTGATTTAACTATATTCCTCCAGGTTTTTCTTGGCCTAAGTCCCACCTTTGTTAGTTATGAATTACAAAAAAGCAAAACATTGTGGCTAGATCATGTCACACCCACCCCTGAAGCACACACACACACTGTCTATTAAATTTCATTCAAGTTGAAAAAGGGAAAATAACCCTTTCTATTGCTGGCCCTGTCAACTCTAAAGTACTGTAAGTACTTGTCAGGCAGGAAAGAATAAGACAAGGGCAAGTTTTACCTTGGGGATTACAAAACAGTAGTTACAGTAAGGTAACAACTATGTGAATTGTCTGGGGAACAAAAACAATAGTTATTGTAAAATTACTTACTGTGTGATTGGTCTGGCAGTGCAAATTTCTGGCCCTGTACAAAAAAAGAAGAAAAAAAAAATAAAAACAGAAAACATTATTAGGCTGACAGATAGTTATAGTATTGTATTGTGTACAAATACCATTGAGAGTTGTACAAGCTGAAAGAGAGATTGACAATCAAATAGGTACTACTTTTATATATGTTGTCTTCAGGGACATTCTATTTTAGAAGGCAAACAAAAAAAACTTGAATAGAGGAGAATAACTTAAAACAGCATAAAATATAGAATATAAGAATTACAGAAAAAAAGAAAAGGCTTGAAGAAGTCTGAATGAGTTATGTCATAACTCATTTCTACAGCTGAGTGAACTGGAGCAATGTAAAATAAAGTGTCTTGCTTAAGAACGCCACACACAGCCCAGTCTGGGAATCGAAAGAAAGATTCAGCTTTCCCAGACTTAACATGAAAGAGCAATGGCACTAAATCATAAACAGATTTCAAGATATTGTCTACATTTCACCCTCATTTAAATGAAAAACTACTTAATCAGTGATTAGGACTTTTATCTTTTACTTTTTTCAGTCCATGGACCATGGCCATGCTGGGACAGCATCTTAAAAGGTTTAGTTGAACAAATTGATCCAAGTTTTTATTTAAGTCTGGTATTTATTTTATTGTTCTCTTTTTACCGAACCACTAAGTTATGGGGATGTCAAGAAAACAATGTCTGTTGTTAAGCAGTAGTGGGGGACAATCAAACATAAAGACACACAAGTACACACACACACAATGGACTTCTTTTAGTTTCCATCAATCAAATCCACTCATAAGGCTTTGGTTGGCCCTGGGCTATAGTAAAAGATACTTTCCCAAGGCATCATGCTGTGGGACTGAACCCAGAATCATGTGGTTGGGAAACAAACTTCTTACCACACATTTGTGCCTGTTCATTTTTTTTTTTACACAGCATTAAACTGAAATAATCAAGGATGAAGGGATTTCTAAAGTTACAAAAATAGAAAATACTAAGTCTACAATAAATCAGTAAATTCTTTTGTCAGATGTTGACTAAGTACAAAGTGGATTTAATAAGAGTCAAATTGAATATAGTTCTTACCTGAACCTTTAACTTGTTACGAGCAGCATCAGCTCTACGTTGATGAAAATCAGAGACAATTCTACTTTGGCAAGGTGTAGGACTGAACCTGTTCCTATGATTAAAAGAGAAAATTTATTTATGGATATTTTTGTAAATAGTAAGTGAATTTTGGAACAAATTTTCAAAAGAGATAGTTTAGTCTCCTTTGTATTGAAACAATCTTGCTGAGACTGCATCTATAATTAGGCCACTCTAAGTCAACATAACAAAATGAATATGGTTAAGGTCACTTTTTTGTTAAAGTACATCACTGAGCTAATGTTGCCTTTTCCTCATTATATTCTAGAGAGGAATGGGATCCACCAAGATTAGATGCTCAAGACACACTGTATGTCATGACAGTATCCCTACCACTACATTAAGAACTGATGGTACAAGGCAAGGGAAAACAAGTTTTTAAAAATAGATTGTTGATGCTCACCACTCTATGCAAGTTAAAACCAATTCTGCCATCACTGTGCCATAGTTTACTTATTCAGTATGTACAGACTAATATATCTGTTACCCTGTTAACACCATGCTCTAAACTGGAGGAAAGCGCTGGCTCTTAGAAATATATCATTATCACCATTGTTCTTTATGTCCACTTTTCCATGCTTGCATGGGTCAAATGGAACTTGTTGAGGCAGGTTTTCTATGGCCACATGCCCTTTCTGTCACCAACCCTTGCCTGTTTCCAAAGCAAGGTGATATTTCCACATGACCAGACATGTTTTTCACAGAAGAATGGAAATGAAGGACACTGCTTGTATGATGATGACTCTCAACTACCATGCAATGTCAAAGCAAGGAGACTGTAATGCATACTCACATCTAACTGGCACTCTGTTGGTTACAACAACAAATGTTCCAGTTGAACCGATCAATGGAACAGCCTACTTGTTTAATTAATGTGCAAGTGGATGAATACTCCACAAAGATGCATACTCTTAATGTAGTTCTCAAGGAGATTCAGTGTGACACAAAATGTGATATGGCTGGCCCTTTGAATTACAGGTACAATTCATTTTTGCCAGCTAAGAGAACAGGAGCAACATGAAATAAAGAGTTTTTCCCAAGGAGCACAACATGCTGTGAGGAATTGAACTCATGACCTTAAGATCATGGGTCAAATACCCTGACCACTAAATCACACAACTTCACACACTCATATGCACATGACAGGCTTCTTTCAGTTTGTCAATTAAATCCACTCACAAAGCTTTGATGAAACAGGGACTATAATAGAAGGCACTTGCTCAAGGTACCACACAATGAGACAACCCAGAGCCATGTGGTTGGGAAGCAAGCTTCTTACCACACAGCCATACTTGTGCCTATCTCATTAATAACTGGTAATTTAATGTTAACATATTTAATGTATTAAACATCAAAAGGTTATACCTGTTAGCAGGAGGTTTATGTACTAAACTTAGAACTCATGAACATGTGTTCAGTAACTTAGCTCTTTGACCTCACAGCTATTATGTCTTTCTTTTAATATATAGACCAAATGTTTCTCTAATGACAAAATTTTATACTTTTAACATCAAACATTTTTTTTTATAATAAGAAACAAAACAGCTGACCTAGGACTAACAGCTTTTCCTCCTAAGACATTTAATGGTTTATGTCGAGCTTGATTCATGTACCATGCTGTAAAGAAAAAGCAAAATTGTAAATAAATAGATTAATAAATTCATCGTTTAGATGAATAAAAGAGATAATTTTCTGCATTTTGAGTCACACATTCACCAGTATAGAATTGCAATTAGCTGAATTGACAGAATGTTAAATTTCCAGATGAAAGGTTGTCAATCTGTATCTACCTCATCTTTGGGCCTTTAAAGGCAATGTGGTTAAGTGGATAAAGTATTGGATAATCTGCTCATAGATTAGGAATTCAATTAAACTGCAATTCAGGGTAGAATACTTTGTTTTCCATTGCACTAATTCACAAAGCTTATTTTCTGAGAGAGTAAAGCAAATAAGGAAGATTTAGCTGCTAATTCTAGCAGGTTGTTGAGCAATACAAAAAAGCTCCCAAATTAGTTTGATCAATAATTAGTTGTTGTTTAGATCTGATTATGTATGGAGCAGCAGTAATAGAAATAGTAGTAGTAGTTTACCACCAGGTGAATCATGATGGAGCAGACCAATGATGAAAGCATTCCAGCCATAACCTTTCTGTCCGTTTAAGAGCATATAGAACTGTGTTGCTTAATATTTCTTCCCTTTATTAAAATGCTAGAAATGTGATTAGAAAGATTTAGCAGCTATTTCTAACAGGTCCAGCAAACCTGTAGAGGCTCCTTTGCTGGCTTGTTCAATATTCAATTTACATTAGTGATTAAGCATTCAACTTTTCCTAAAGGCCCTGGACTGAGAGGTGTATCCTCCCAAAGGGATAGATAGATATGAGAGACCAACAAGATTACCAAATCCCTTTATAGCAACAGCTAAGGAGAAAGAAGTTCCTTCTCCTGAGCTTGATGAAATAAATATTAAGCAGGGGCTGGAGCCAATTTAATGAACACCCTAGAAATTTGTGGTTGTGTGTTAATCTAAGAAATCATTATTTCCAGAATGTAGAGGGAACAGAGTGGCAGAAATTATGAAGAATGGAGAAATACCCAATAGTATTTAGTTTCAACTTCCAATTTGAAATTTTACTGGGCTTGTATTTCATCTCATTATCCTCCAGTCATCAGTTCAATTAACTACATCCCCACCTACAAATCTACTACCTTGTGCTAATATAAAAAATAATCATACCACTCTGACTTTGGAAGTGTTATTTATATTGATATGGAGGTCAGTTGAGAAACAGAGTGCTTGTGGCCTGGTTTTGTGGTTTGGCACCAGGCAGACGGATAAAGCCTTTGTCCTGTCGGTTTCTGGAGAAATTAATGGGTTTGGAAGAGACCTCTGACCCTTTTCTGGTCAAGCAGAGTTTAAGAAACCACCCTTTAAAATGCGACCAGCTGGGTTTGTTTGGCAGTTCTGCCTGAGACAGTGAGATGGCAACAGGGCAGTTTGGCAGTTCTGCCTGAGACAGTGAGATGGCAACAGGTCAGTTCTGCCTGAGACAGTGAATTGGCAAAAGACAGCAGTGATATGGACAGTCAGCCAAGAAGGTGGGGATAGCGACAGGCAACACCAACGTTGAGAAAGACATACACAGAGGATTGAGGAGGTGAGGGAGATTGCGGCGTAAAGGCATGGATTGCTGTATAGTAGGAGTTTGTAACTAGAAAATGTAACGGTATGTTTTGTTTATGTTTTAATGTGAAATGTAAAAGAAACGAGATTGTGACGTAAGCTGCAATCTGTTGTAAAGAACTAAAAAAAAAAAGAATTGTGTTAAAAAAAGAGAAGGAAAAGAGGAAGAAAAGAAATGAGATTATAAAGAACATTGTGAATTGTGTTAAAGAGAAAAAGAAAGAAAGAGAAAGACTTTAATGTTGAACTGTTTCGAACTATATTGCGTGGACTGTCTTCGGACTTGTATTGTGCATGCCTTTGTTGTTTTCTTTTTGATTCTGTTGCATGTTACTTTCTTTAATGTATCTGATATGTTTCACATTGTATTTGATGTTGTAATAATTGTATAAACTGTTCTTAAATGTAAGTTACTGCCTTCCGCCGTGTCTCTGTCTCTCCTCCTCCTGTTGTTGTTGTTGTTATCTCCGGTTGCCGGTTCGAGTTCGCTGCCATCCCCCACCACCGTTTTCTCTCTGTGGCGGATTCCCAGTTCGACTGAGCTGGTCCGTCGTCGTCGCTCGACTTAGTAGGGTCACGGGTTCGAAGTTGAGCGATGGCAGGTTCGTAATAATATATTACTGTTGTTTGAGGTAAATTTTCCAGAAATTTGTTAATCACAGCTAGCTGTAAAGTAACTTGTTTACTTCAGGCAAATCTAAGCTAATTTATCAAAATTTCAGATTACCTTGATTAGAGGGTTTTGGTGACCTGGTTACTCGTGCTTTGTCCATTTTATCAAGGGCTTCATAGTACCTCTTGTAGTCCCCTGCACCACGAACGGCTGAAATACCAGGTGTTCTCTATGAAAAGAAGGGAAATAATAAGTAGTATTATAATGATATATTAAAATATAAGCAAGTAAGTAAATAACAATTTTTGTTTTAGTATTTTACATCGATCTTTTTATGCTAGCATGGGCAAGGTGTTTCTTCAAATTGATAAATTTATGTTTTGCTGGAGTGAGTATTTCTGGAGATGGATGTCCTTCCCACTGCTAATTGCTCATCTGTGCTACAGAAAACAAGTGGAAGCCATTTGGGGCAAACAGTTTTATGCGGTTTGCACAAGAGTATCACAAAATGGCTGTAATAAAATTTGATCTTGTCACAAAAATAATACATCTGTAAGATAGTCTACTAACCTATGCTAGCATGGAAAAATGGATATAAAACAAACAAATATGCATATATATATATATATATGTGTGTGTGTGTGTGTGTGTGTGTGTGAGTCAGTAAAGAATGTTTACAATAGTGAAAGAAACTGATAATAAATTGGTGAGTTAAACAAAAGTAGCATGGCATTTATTAACTCCTGAGTTGTCAAGTTTATCATCATGAATGCAGTGAACAAGTGATTGGCCCACTGGGAAGCTAGGACCAACAACACTATTGTTCACAAAATTCATATTATAATATATATAAATAGATCTAATTTTCTGATATTGCCATACCTGTTTGCTTGGTGTAACTGTTCTCTCTGGTGTCTTTCTCTCTGACTGTTAAAACAGATAGAAAGAGAGGAAATATAAACTATAAAGACAGAATTGAACATATTCTAAACATTTTCTACTGTTTCCCAATAACTGAGTCATCAATAAGTTTCTAACAAATAAGAGTTAAAAGCATTTACAATTTGTTGACACCCATACTTTTCTCTAGATTACAGGCAAATGGAAGTGAAGTTTCTTGCTCAATAACACTTCAAGCCAAATTTTTCTGAAAGGCAACCTGTTGAATCCTCAGTCATGAAACAGCTAGTAAAGAAAATACAAATAAAATCTTAACCAGGTGATAAACAATGACCACTTACTGCAGTAACTTTTTTCTTTTTGGTACCACTTCCAGGCCTGCATGAAAAAAAAATGGTAAAAAAGATTGAATGTATAAACAAAAAATATATACACAATATATATAGTTCATTTATTGCACACACAAGATAGGTAAAAAAATTTCAATTTAGACCTTGTTTTTTAGAATTTATATCCCATGATAATTAAATTTGAACTTTATCCCAATCAATTTGGAGCAATTACTTCATGATACAGTGATTGTTTCATTACAAACTATGCTACATTTATTATTTGGTTGCATACTATTTTACTGTATAGGTGAAATGGATTTTAATTACCAACCAATGAGCAACTAGCATTTCTTACTTTCACAGGCATTATCACTGGATATCCCAACTTCATTTTCTAGCCCACTTTCATATTGAGTAAACATGAAAAACAAATAGCAGTAAGATACTACAAGAGTTACAGACAAATCAACAGAAGAATTACCAGTTCATATACTTTTCTTCTTTTAGATATGATATAGCATGGTTCACTAATCTGAAAGGAGGTCCCACAAATAGGACTGGTTTTCTTATACATGTCAAATACTAAGGAAAATTCCTTTGGGCTGACTTAATCAACAATGTTTCTCAATTCCACCCACCAAGAAAATAACCTTGTCCAAAGTATTCATTATTTTTAAAGGGACTATTTGGATCTACAACTACTACTACATTAGACTGGATTCTGATACTGTTTTAGAAAGATCTATAGAAGAGATAGAGATATAATACTAAGATGTTCAAAATATGGTGGAGAAACAGAAACAATGTCAAACTCAATGTCTTTCATTACTTAATTACATTTCTTGATATTCTAAGTTCAATTGCTGATGTTGAGTATGCCATTTCCCCTTTCAGGGTTTATAAAATATGTCTCCACTAAGTAAAAGGTTTATTATATTGTTTACGTGTCTCATTCCTGCTGAAGCTTTGGGCATGTGCCAATGTTAGGTATCAATATTAAGGTGTAAAATATTAAAACAGTATAACCCACAATAAAGACAGGATAATATCAAGAGAATTTCAACTGAATGGGCTTTGTTTTGTTGATTGGCTAGCTCTGTGTCATAGATATACTCTTAAAAACACTTTCATTATAAATACCATTGGCAGTATTACCACCACTATAATCCTTGATTCTATCACTATTACTATTATGAAGACAATCACTCATCAGTATTACCATCACCATCATGAATATGATCATTACCATCACTATAATCATAATGATCATTATTATTATCATCATCATCATGATTATCTTCATTATTATCATCTCCATGATTATCAACATAATCACCATGAAACATTATTATCTTTATTGCTGTTGTTATGATCATCAACATTATTTTCATACATACCATCATCATCATTTCTCTTTCAATGCCAAACCTCAACACATAAATCATCTGATATTCACCTTTCACTAGCTTTGCGTCCATAAATCCGTGCTGGGTCATACTTTCCATTATTAGAAGCTCTAGAGCACCCAGAAGCCGCTGAGAATAAAAGATATGTTCTTATTGGCATTGATAAACAAAATAATGCAAGTACTTAGGTACAAAGAGAAAAGAGAACAGCTTTTCAAAGTAAATAAGTAATAAATAAAATATAAACCTAGTGGCAATGCCCAAGCATGCCCATAGTCCATTGACTTAAACAAGAACAAGAATGTTAGAATGTGTCTGGATTAAAGACACATACACTGCACTGTCTGTCAACTTCTAATCAACAAACTAAAGAGCTTTTTATTTTCAAGGTTTCAAGTGCAGAAGAGTCTCTATACAGTCACTTGGCCTGTTAAAAATAGCAGCTTAATCTCGTTCAGTTCACACTACTGCCTTACAAAGGTAATATATTGAACAATGTAGTCCTACATATGCAAAAAGAAGAGATGGTCATGATAAGAAAGCCTCTGATCATAGGTGTGCTTGACCAGAGGCAAAATAATAAATGTAATAATAATAGCAACATCAAATTAGCAAGGTACACAACAGCTCATCTCTCTCTCACAATATATTTACTGTCTCTATTCTGTTTCTCTTCTTCAAGAGCCTCATTAAACACTTTGCTCAATCTTTTTGTTTAATAACCAAATTCTGCTGGAATCTCCTTGCTCATGTTTTCCTCTGAAAACAAAACCTACAGAAGTTGAAACTAATGCACATCAACTACGTTGATCTCACTGGTTCAGGATGGGGATTGCTTCACTACTCAGATTAAATCAAAATAGAGAAGTAAATTGAGGATCAACAAAATTTTGTTTTTTTTTAATTATCTGAGAAATATAAAATATGAGAAACAATAAAGAAAGCGTACAAAAGAATTTTTAAATAATTAAAAACAAAAGTTAATTCTTACCAGAAGAGGGTCGTGATGCTGCTGACTGGGGTCGAGATTGTACTGAGGAACGAACATCATGAGGGTTATTATTCTGAGAAAGATCCTAAAAATATTTCGAAAGCGAGAAAGAAAATTTCTAATTTAATAGCATTTTCACCATTGTTTTTCATTGGTAAAACAGGTTCTGTCATAAGTTAGTATATGATAACATTGTAAAATAGCTACTGAGTTCAAAATAATACTAAATAAATGAAGTTTATATGCACACATTTCATTTCAGATACATAAGTCAATTGTGTTAGAGAAATGAGATCCAATTTTAAAAGAATAACAATGGAAGGAATTTATAAGTGATTCACCAGCCAGGGGAAAGGCTGATATGATATTTAGCAAGTGGAAGGGTACATGCTCAATTAATGGTGAGCTTTGTTTTGGTGGCCCAGTTGCCCAGGACGTTTTGAACATATGATCTGAATATAGAAAACTTTAATATTTTATTGCATAAAAATGATTCCATTTGCATAAAAGCTTTCACTTTTTGTTAGCATAAGTTATTGTACAACTATTTGCAAATGCTGTACTTAATGCTTTGCAAAATTATTTAATCTGTTTTGACTGAAAGAAGGCATTTTTTTTTCTTTCGTAATGAGAACATACTTACAATGCCAACTGTAAACTTCACTAGTCTCTTTACAACAAAAGGATATTTCAATACATTGTTAATTGAAGGACGCTCCCTGGAATTCAAAGAAAGTACAATAAAATTAGCATGTCAAAAAACAATTTAATATTTCTACAGCATAATGGGAATAGACACTGTGACAGCGATTTGATTCACCAACTTGTTACTTCCACACTCAAAAATAAAACAAAATTTCTTTTGTCAAAAAAAAAAAAACAATTTTTGTATAAGAATGTATATTTAACAGGCTTCACTCCCAAGTATTGGAGTCAATAAAGCAAACTCAAGACAATTACTTAAATTGCTACAAATAGCAGCCAATTCTCCCTCAAATCACAACATACCTGTTTAAATAAGGACAATGGATAATATATAGTCCAGAGTACACAATGCCTAGAGGTAGTAGAGAAAAATAGGATGGCTGTGGTTGCAATAAAATAAAAATATGAATTAAGGGAAATAATTACAATCGGCTAAAAAGATTTGTTAGACATTTGTATTTAATTTCTTTAAGTTAGTGTTGTAAAGCTGTGTGAAAATATATAGTGAAATATATAGTATAGTAGTGACAAGATGATTCAGATGATATTTTTAATTTTGGTTTATTTACTTAGCTGGACGTTGGTATGGCTGATTGTTAAGAAGTTTGCTTCACAATCGCAAAATTCTGTGCTTGATTCAACCATAAAGATCCTTTAAGGAAGTCTTGTGAGTAAAACTGGGTACACAGAGTGAGATAGACAGTAAGTCAAAGGGTTAGCCTTTGTTATACATAATACCATAATGTCTGATCGCAAATTATACCAAAGGCACAAATGATTATGTAATACAAACCGCTTCTATTATGCTACAATGAATTGATAGTTCATTAATCAAACAAAAGGAATAAACATTATCAAAACTGGCTCATGACCCATCATTTACTAGGTCAACTGTTTAATAAGAGATCAAACCCAGAATATTGTGTTTAATTTACCAATTTTGAAAGGATGAAATAAAAATACTAAACAAATAATTTCAAAAAGTTTAATTTTTTTTTTAACGAATAATCTAATCTTACCACTAATCAAAGTTATAAATAGAATTATCCCAACCCTTAATGATTTATTATTCTGATAATAACTTTGATCCAGGCAATACTTGAAGTTGGAAAATAGCAGTGAGGTTGAGTCTGCTGATACTTTCCCCTTTTAACATATATTATTAAAAGGAAGAGGCATTCACATTCTTGTAAAAAGAAAAGTTTTATCCGTTGAAGTCTAATTGCAGGTAAACAAACAGGAATGTGATGCCAGAGAATCAAAAGGCCTAATGTGCAGCAATGTAAAGGTGCAAATAATATACAACACATTTGATTCAATGCTCTCTTACATTTATCACCTTCCCTGCTTTAAATGACTTTAAAAATGGAGAAGATGTTTTACTTACATTGCTGAGCGTTTCAACATCACAGAAATTAAGTCCCTGAGATTGGATGAATATTTTGCAGGGACTGGTGGATATCTGCCACTGTAAGTAAACACAATAAAATTTTTAAAAACTGTGCCTAGAGTTAAATTTAATTACAATTAAGCAAAATACACTTAAAATAATACGTCTGTGCAAGCCCTATCAAACAGATCATGTCCGCACTGTACATTCAGTTTGATGGCTTAGAAAGCCTATCCTTGGTTTTAATTTCATATATAGTCATGTTTGTCTCAATAAACATGTTTTTAACAGACTAGTAAATGATATTAACAGACTAATGATTATATTTTTAAAAAAAACCCAAAAAACTAACAAGTATGTTTTTAACAGGTGTATTTTTTCTAACAGATTAACAAATAAGTTGGCTTTTTTTTAATGCACTAAGTGATGAGTTTCCAACAGAATAAGTATGCTTTTAAGAGACTCATGACTATATTAAGGGTTAATCATAACTCAGTCCTTGTTTCCTTTCTGTTCACTGTAGTCCTCTAAATTATCACAAAGGAGTTTAAAACAATATGCTGATGACCTGATTTTTATAACTGAAATGTGTACAGTATATTTTTAGCAGACCAACCAGTGTTTTAATGTTTTTTTCACAAGGAATTCTTTATCATATAATTTAATCATATTGAAAAAACATTTCTTACCTCACAATTTTAAAAACTAAGTTGTTCAAATTCCTGGCTTCGAACTAGAAGTAATTAAAAAAAAAAATAAAAGATAAAAATTTTAAAATAAACAAATAAACATGAAGAGAAATACGTGCACTTGTTTATGGGTAGCAATGAAATAAAATACTTTTGAATGCAGAATATGTGAATTTTTGAAATTCCTTTCTCAAATTTGTTAAGAGTTAAGATGATTGAAAGGATGAAATGATGTCAGACTCTGACTCATAAACCCTGAATAAGTATTTCAATGCAGTTAATACTTGAGAAAATACTTAACTCCACTAACTGCCAAATAATTAATGCTTAATTAGGGAAATTGCTATTCTTGAATTCTTTAATGAATGTCAAGAATTAATGAGAATAACAGACACCAATGCAATCATGTACAGGATATGGAAACATGAAGGATATTATTTACTGCACCTGTACATTTAGGGTAATTTAGAGGATATGTTTTCAATTTGAGGAATGGGATATATTTTATATGAGCCATAAACCACCCACAACAATTAAAACATACTTTACACCACATCTTTGCCAAGGAAATGATAGATACATCATCTCTGGGGGTAGCAGATCTAATCTGTCTTGTATTCTGAAGCTGAAAGGCTTAATTTTACTTCATTTTACTGTAATAGATCTGTAAATGAACTGTAAAGGAGTAAATTTTTCACTAAGAAAATAAATACAAATTAAAATAGTGCTTACCGGGTGGCGTAAATTGGTAAGCTCATAGAGAACACAACCTAAGGACCAGATATCACTGTTGGAGATAAGGGAAAGCTTGAAATATATATTACAGGAAGATAACTAAAGTAACATTTAGCTGAAAGAAGATGGTTTATACATTGCAATTTAACAGAAACCTGATGGTAGCTTATAAACAGGGCTTTTTTTTTTAGCTATTTCTCCATAGAAACATGATGAACAGTCTTAATAAAGTTTCAAAACTTATTGGATTCTCATCAAAGGCGTCTACGTCAATTTGACCAATTCCAGTAGCAACAGGGAATATTCACCTCTCATGCCTCCTGACTTTATGACTGTGTGTGTGTGTGTGTGGGGGGGGGGGGTAGGTGGTTGTGTGCATATGTGTGTGTGTGTTACTGTCGCCTTTCTTTGATTTCATGTGAAAGCTGTAAACAAGTGTCCCTATCTTCTGCGAAAACATATCTGGTCATGGGGAATATTTTCTTGCTTAGAGGTGAGGGTTGGTGACAGGAAGGGTATCCTGCCATAGAAAATCTGCTTAAAATTCCATGCAACCCATGGAAGCATGGAAATGTGGGCACTAAATGATGACTGTGTGCATGTGTGTGTGTGTGTGTGTGTTTGTGTGTGTATTTTTATAGTGCGATTCAAATTCAAATTACATGGCATCAAAATTATTTAAAATTCCATATGCGTCCTAATATTTTGAGAGAGAAAACTGCAAAGAGAACTTGTGTATAGTTCAAGTTTCCTTTCATTGGTCTCAAATAGTAAGAAAAATCACAATGTATATATACATGATAAATACTGGAGTGGTTTCCTATTGCTGTCTCCAAGCAGGTTGGATTTGAACTCAGAATTTAGAGAGCTAGAAGATACACCATAAAGTATTTCTGCCACTCTCCCACCTGCATATTTAATTTATGAACCTACTCTCCAGTTTTGTTATACACACACAAACACATATTTCTATATGTACCTATTGTAAATCTGTAAGTCATTTGAGAATTAAATATCTTGACTAAAGATGCACTGTAATGACAGATATCAACTAGTAACATCCTGGCTAGTTGAAATGTTCTTATGCCCCAAGGACTTCCACTGCTAAAAGAATAATCAGACATACTAGCATAACAGAGTATCAATTTACCACCATCTACGCAATGGAATGGTCAGGTTAGCAAATATGCAGGCTGGAAGAAGTGAAATGATGATGTTGATTAAGTAGTCGAGTTAAAATTGTCACAAATATAAAGGAAACAAAGAAACAAGCAAGAGACAAAACAAACCTTTTAGTGTTATATGGCCGATTTTCACAAATCTCTGGAGAAAGGTAGAAAGGTGTTCCTATACAAGTTTTTGCCATATCACAGGTACTGAAAAATATATGTTAGAAAAATAAAATTATCTGAGCCAGGAATATATTGCAGGTACTACCATAGCTATGTTAAAAAAAAAAAGATAATGCACAAACTGCATTGTGTTTAAAACTAATATCACTGGTAATGAAACATGAGTACTAGAAAAATATATACTAGTACTTGCTATACCACAAATACTTCAGATGTCAATCAGGATGAGTAGAGAGAAATCTAGAAATTGCATTGTGCTACTTGTAATCTTTTAGCATTCAAAATAACCCAAATCCAGCAGCAATAAAGATAGTTTAAATTGCTATGCTTAGCCTTTTTGACAGATTAAATTTGGCAGAGGAAAATTTCTATCATATCACACGGGAGGCCACACCTGTAATAGTTTTATCGGTTTCTATTAACACCATAACAACTATGATTGCTAAAAGTTTACGGAAGAGGAGCTGCTCTACAATTTAAGTTTAAATGAAAGCAGAATAATCATTAAGTATATGTGTTAACCAAAGGAGCATGTACAATGCACACAGGTTTTTACTTTAGAGTCATATGGACAGAAAGATAGGGCTAAGTGTTTTATATTTAATATAAAACAGTATGTGTCTACTGAAGTACTTAAGTTGGTTTTTGATTACAAAATGAAGGTGTCTAATTTATACTACCAATGCCTTTGAGAGAAAAGTATGAATACAAAAATTCCATCAAAATTTGAATTCCTTAATACCACTCTACATGATTGTTCAATGATTGTTTAATGTGCTACAAATAGCAGCCAAAGCTCCTTTAATTCCTAACATACTTAGAGAAAAAAAAGAATAGCATGTTGGATACAGTAACCAGAGATATTATATTGACTTAAAATAAAAGACAATAATATGGGCTCATCTGAAACATCTGATCATAGGTCTGATAGATCAGAGCAGATCTGAGGCTAAACAGCAACATACAGACCCATACACTGGTATTACACACACACACACATACATATATATATATATAAATAGTAATGCAATACGAAAGTATTGCTTTCCAGTAAAGAATAGCCCGTGAGGGAAAATTATACATAGAAGTAAATATATGGTACAACGAAGTACCGATATCTTTCAGATGTTCTCCCTGGAGGTAAGACAATTTTTTTCAAGTTTGTTGCACACACGCATTTTTGCTAGTACATACGCAGTGAAGCTATACATTAGCGTCGTATTTATTACGTTTGCTATTTTCCAGTAAATATCGGTACTTCGTTGTACCATATATTTACTTCTATGTGTATATATATATATATATATATATATATATATATATATATATATATATATATGAATATATATATATATCATCATCATCATTATTTAACATCAGTTGTCCATGCTGGCATGGGTTTGACCAGAGCTAGCAAACTGGAGAGCTGCACCAGACTCCAGTCTGATTTGGCATGGTTTCTATGGCTGGATCTCCTTCCTGATGCCAACCATCTCACAGAGTGTGCTGGGTGCTTTTACATGACACTGGACAGGTGCTTTTACGTGGCATATATATATATATATATATATATATATATATATATATATACTTTATTTAAAAGCAGCAGAAATATAACAAAAGCAGTTTCATGTTCCTGTTCGTCGGACATTTTAACAAAACTGTCTGAAATACTGTACTCAAATACCAGAGGTAGAGTAATATGCTTTATTTGAAAGCAGCAGAAATATAACAAAAGATGAGGGCTGGTGACAGGAAGGGCATCCAAGCATAGAAAAATCTGCCTCAACAAATTTCATCTAACCCATGCATGCCTGAAAAAGTGAACATTAATTCAACGATGAAGATTAGTAATTCTTAAGGCATGAATTCAACATTTAATTTCTTTTACCCTATTTACCTAAAAATATGGATCTAATAGCTGCACTAGTAAGCATAACCAAACAGAAGTAAGCTCTTGATAGACTGTACCTGTGATCAAGTTTCAATTTCAGGTTGGAGAGATTATATATACCTATCTCCCACTTCTATACTACTAATCCTACCCCATACCTGAAGCAACTACCCCATGTAAGGCATCAAGGATAAATTAATGAATATCTTAGTTACCTGTTTAATACTTTGGAAATACCAAAATCTCCAATTTTCACTGTTCCATCTTTCGTTAAAAATATATTCTGAAGATAATGAATATTACAATAACAATTAGTCATAACGATAATATTGTTAAAAAAAGATAACATTGATAACATAAATATAATAATCTTAATAATTTCAAAGATAGGCTCAAAGCCATACATTTTAGGGAAATCACTATATTTGATAGACACTTATTTTATTCTTCCTAAAAGAATGAAAGTGGAGGGATTTGAACCCAACCACAAGATATTTAGTTAGGGATCACGAACAAGCCTCCACAGTTTCAAGTGATTGATCTATAAATCAACTAACCAGCATGAAGCTATGGTGTGACATGGCTCATTGGATGATCTAAAATTTGTCCCCTTTCCACTCAATAAAAAATATTTGATGTCTCAGTCAGACAGCTTCAAAAGACACTCCTTAACAATGAATCACAGCTAGCCTTCTACAGACACAGCATGGCTCTCTCTCCTCCCAGTCCATGGTTATATTATCAGCATCTTGCTTTTGTTAACAGCCTGCATAGTAAACCATTTACAACAATGAATATGTTAAAAGTTGAAAGTTTGTGAGTTTACTTCATTTATTACATATGCAGCCAGCTACAGCACATGATGATGATCAACACAAAACACATTCATCATCACAACCCCACAACATTGGTGACCAAGGATCCTCAAGACAAAAGCAATGCTGACCCTGGCATGATTTAAAATCAAAATGTACAGGAGAGTAACTAAATACTACTAGACATTTTATTCACTAACACCGATTTTACATTACCACACTATGCCACAGTAGTAGGAAAAAAAGACATTACTATTTGTAGGACTTTAGTATTCAAATTAATTGTGTTATACAGGCTAACAGACCAGATATCATGGTAAAAATCACATTGACAAAATGTGTCTGCTCATAAGTATGTCAATCCCAGCAATATTTCAGTGAAAACATTTGAAACGTTAAGTAAATGCAAGAACCTTGAAATGGAGGTCTCAAAAATGTGGCATTCAAGAACAACAACTGTACCTGTGATCATTAGAACTTTGACTAAAATACCAAATGGCACTCTTAAACACTATGATCAAATACCAGGAAATTTCAAAATAGCAAACCTACAAAAGACTGTTCTCATGGGTAGTGCCCACATCCTAAGAAAAACACTGTTAACCTGAGAAGATCTTAATAATGGTATGAGCACAACCCACAGAGAGTGGTGGAGTTGGAGAGAAGCAAAATCCTCTGGGATTTCCCGATCCAAACAGATCAGATGCTAGAGCATAACAGACTGAACCTAGTGGTGGTGGACAAGGTGCACCACATGTACTATACAGTTGATGTTGCATGCCCCTTTGACCCACAAATAGTCAAGAAGGAAGGTGAAAAAATAGATAAATACAACCTTCTTAAGTACGAAATGAAGAAGGTGAAGATAGTGCCAATTACTGTTGGGTCCTTGGGGACAGTATTAGAAGGAATCGAAAGGAATATAAAGGAAATTGGAATAGAGTGCTCAGTAAAACTGATACAAAAGCTTGTCTCCTTGGCACAGCCAGAATAATCAGGAAAATATTAGATAGTTGAAAAGAACAGATAGCATGGTACTGTAGGCTGCAGGTACCAAGCCCACTATATGTGCAAGACTCCAGGAGTTCCAACAAAACCTGTGATAAGAAGAAATAATAATAATAATAATAATAATAATAATAATAATAATAATAATAATAATAATAATAATAATCCTTTCTACTATAGACACAAGGCCTGAAATTTGAGGGAGGGGATAGTCGATTACGTCAACCCCCAGTACACAAATGGTACTTATTTTATCGACCCCAAAAGAATGAAATTAAAGTTGACCTCAGTGAACTTAGAATGCGACAACAGACAAAATGCCGCTAAGCGTTTCACTTGGCATGCTAACAATTCTGCCAGAATAATGCTTCATACTTAGCACAATGCTAGCAATTTTGAGGGGAGGGGCTTATTTGATACTATTTGCCCTAGTACCTGACTGGTACTTTATTTTATCAACCCCAAAAGGTTAATAGGCAAAGTTAACCTCAGTAGGATTTGAACTCAGTATGTAAAGAGCTAGACAAATAATATAAATTAGAAAATTACTATTTTTAAATCTCACAATGGGAGATATTCAGTAACAGTACTTTATCTGTGTATTGTGATTTCCAGGTTATTTCTCTTCATCAGCATAGAATATTTCCCTTCATCAGCACAGATACAAAGATGTTGTTTTGAGCTGAGTGGGGGTGCTAGATTCCTTTGTTTGAAAATATAAGGACACAGATTGTGTCGTATAGCCAGCTGGAGACAATGTCTCCTGGGGCTAAATTACACCAACATTCGTCCTAAACCAGGACTGCCATGTTATGTTGGCAAACGATCTTTACTACAAAGTACTGTTGCTGAATATCTCTCGTTGTGAAATTTAAAAATAGTAATTTTCTAATTTATAGATCAGTGACTAGTTGTCACTTTGAAAACTATATATTTCGAATGGGAATTTGGTAGCACCACCTCCAGCCAAATAATTATTCTGTGCTGATGAAGGGAAATAACCTGGAAATCATGATACACAGATATTGTTTTGAGCTGAGTGAGGGTGCTAGATTCCCTTGTTTGAAAATATAAGGACACAGATTGTGTCGTATAGCCAGCTGGAGACGATGTCTCCTGGGGCTAAATTACAACAACATTCATCCTAAACCAGGACTGCCATGTTATATTGGCAAACGATCTTTACTACAAATAATATAAAATTTTTGGCTTTTTTGACATACTAATGATTCTGCCAGCTTACCACCTTCATAATAAAAATAACTTCTGATTTAGGCACAGGAGGACATTGGTCAATACTTAATTTTACATCTCTCGAATAACTTGGAACATTTTACAAAGATTAGAAAAAGTGGAAAGTACTCTCTAATCCAAGCAGACAAGTTCGCTTGTATTGATAACAAGATACTAATACAATGCGCACAGTATATGCCGTCAAGTAATTCATGATTTAGAAAGGTATCTAACTATAAAAAGCATGCATAAACTATATGCATGGCCAGTTTTTTCTGGTGTTATATGTATCAGATGATTAAGTATTGTGGCAAGTGATGAGATATTGTACTGTAATAGACCCATCCAAACCATGCCAGTATGGAAAATTGGATATAAAATAAATTATATTACCTGAGATTTTATGTCTCTGTGTAAGATGTTTTTGTCATGGATATATTTCACAGCCAAGCATATTTGAACAAACCAATCTAAGATCTAGAAAACAAAAACAAAAATCCTTACAAAGAAATTACATATAATTTTAAACATTTTTTTTATCATCTTACTTTGTTTTTGTTCTTTGTTCTATTTTTTAAATCAAATTTTCCAGGTTTCAATAGTTTTTGAAAATGCAGACATTTGTATATTTTAGAGAAACTGCATGATAGTTATCTTCTAACAGTAAGCTTCTCAATTATAAAGCAAGACTGTTTAATCCCAGGACAGTTTTGATTAAGTAGATTTATTATGAAAAGTTATTCCATTGCAGTCCTGACCATCCAATCATTTTGTCAATCAAAGACTTAATTGTCCAAATTGCCCTTCCATTTTTAAAGAGGCAGGGTGAGATGTGAGGAAGAGTTTTCTGATATTTCTTGAATTACATAGAGGTTCCTCAACGGCTAAATCAAGAAGAGTGTAATTGATGTGGTATTTGAGGAGTTGAAGATTATTGTAAGGTAGGGGCTTATTACAAGGAAAAGAGTTCAATATAACACCATTCCTCAAATTGAAGTATTGTATCATATAAGTCTTGATAAAGGGTCCAGAAAGAATATATATTGTAAAAATGACAACCCAAGAGGGAAGTGCTACAAGTAAGTTTGAGCAGAAATGAAAGTGTGGTGTTGTTAGAAATTACTTCTAAATGTAAGTAAATTCTGCTGCTAAAATAGAACTTAAATCAGGTAAAGTCACAAAGTGATTAGCATGCTGGAATATGTACTGATGAGTTATAGTTTTCAAATTCTGCAACAGATAAATGTTGAGGATCCTTTAGCAAACCCCAGCACTATATTTTCTTCTTTGTATTCACTGGTACATCACATATTGTATGTTTGAAGGATCAATATTAACAAAGAGCCTAAAGCTTTGAAACACATTTCCAAATCTGAAGATTCTCTAAAAATGTTTACTGCATGCAATTCCCATTTGAATCCACAAAATGTACTCAAATTTTCTTTCTCAATTCCTTCACTTATTTGTAAAACATTAACTCTCAGCCCTTTCCGAACTCAGGAAATCTTTTGCCTCCTGTTTTCCCAGTACCTTCTAAATTATTTCAAACTAAATGTCATTCCCTTCAATTAATAACCCCATTTTAAGAGAATCTAAAATACTCTGGGTACAATGTCACCTCTACAGACTAAGGAAATAAAAAAAAAAGAAAATGTTCAAATTTTCAGCAATGCATTATCCATGATGGGAAAGAAGACTGGAGAAAAAAAAAGAGAGAGAATACAATATATATCCCTAAAGTTGGTACCACCAAGGTGATAAAATGCTTACTTACTTGCTCTTCACAGAATTCTATACCTTTTTGGTCATTAATTCTAGAGTAGAGATCACCTAAAGAAAAAAAGCAGAGATGGAGTTTATCAGAAAAAAGTTATCACTCTCAATGGTAATGTGTATAAAACTCTCACCTCACACACTTCCCATGTACACACATGTATCAATCTGATATTTTTATCAAGCTCATCATCTGATTTTCAACAAGTTTTTCTAAGCTGTTACTTAAACCTTAATGAGAATATATATGAGCTGTCAGCTACAATGAAGCTAATAACTGAAACTGATAATCAAAATTATAATAGAACATTTGTTTTTGTCCCACAATTAACTTGGATGTAAACATATCCATGATGGTAAAAATCAAAATGTGTTTTCATATATTGAATATAATTATTAATTCACATAAGTATAGTGTGATATTTTCAGTAATAAGGTTGTAATACAACAAAACAATGCAATAATAGGATTACAGTGCAGTGAGAAGTGGGCAAAATTGGAACACAATCTTTATAGTTTTATATTCTAATATTTACTTCTATATTATTGGTGAGACTGAAAAAAAGCCAAACTACTACAGAACTTACCTCCTTCACAATATGTCATAACAATATAGAGTCGTCCAGATTCTAGAAGTAAACAAAAGTATAATTAACAGAAAAGATAAAAAATTGATATGAAGTTCTAAATATGATATCAAGGTTTATTCTACAATGAAGAAGATGCAGAAAGAGAAATGAAATAATAAATACGTGTGCGCATGCACGCATGTGTGTGTAAATTACGTGAATGACAGAGGAACAGGAATTGAGTAATTAACAACTGTTTCTGCTATATAAAGCAATGCACCCAGAGCTGAGTGCTTGTGCATTGTTTTATAGCTTTCACATAGCCTTAAAGAATTTTTTAAGGTTCTGAAGATGTTATAAGATGACACACAAGCATTCAGCTCTAGGTGCATTGCTTCTTATAGCTGAAAAAACTGTAACCTAATGAAGTTGATAATATAATTCTTGTTCCCTTGTCATTCATTTAATTCATATTACACAATCTACTTGTCTAATGCTTTATTCTGAAGCATATGTATATTGAATTCTGACAACAGCAAAAATCAGTATGAGTGTGTGTGTGTTGTTGATATACAGGTGCGATGGGTAAATTGTTGCCATTTTATATTTTTCAGTGTTATTGAATCAAGGTCACTTTAAATAAAACTCTCGATTCAATAAAATTGTGCACAAACACTATACTTTGAATGACCAATTTTAAATACTATAGGAACTTACTCACAAGGTATTGGAATCTTATATGTATACTATTCTGTCTAAAGAATGGATCTACAGATGCAATATCCATGCATATCTCACATGTATTTTCATTCCTTCACTTCACTCTCTATTTCATATCTTATCTAAATTAACTATTGCTTAACCATTTTCTCACACCATCTCCATTGAAGGGATATATAAAATATCCCGGAAACATCTGTAAGACCTTCTATTTATAAATGTTCTAAAATCTTTCACAGCCTTGGATTTTTGTCTCATTCTGAAAATTTTTTATATATACACATGCTGATATATGACCTATGATGGACTCCTTATTCACATAATCACCGAACCTGGAGCTTAACTATGGTCTGTCCATAGCACTTACTCAGCATTACCTGAGACCTTTGGGTCTTTGTGACACCATTACCTCTCATAACTTCCATATATATATATATATATATATATAATATATATATATATAAGCTAAAGAACCCTTCACATGGTCAGAGATTTAGGGACATCCTCATCAAGAAATTTGATGAGAGGGAGGAGGAGCTACAGACGTCGGACATAGAAGGTAGCTGGAAATTCCTACGGGACAGCTTGCTGAGTGCCACAGACCAAGTCTGTGGATGGTGCAAAGTCCCTTCCAGACCTAGAGTTACGTGGTGGTGGAATAGTGCAGTAGACAAAGCCATTAGTGCAAAGAAACAGGCCTGGAAAGCCTGGAGGGATGGGGGTAGCAGGGAACTGTACCAGGTAGCCAAAAGGGAGGCTGGGCGGCAGGTATACATAGCCAAAGATGTAGCAGAAAAGAAGAAGTTTGCCAATGTCCAGCGACGTGAGGACCAAAGAACTGAGGTATTTCGGATTGCTAGACAGTGTGTGAGAGAAAATAGTGATGTTACAGGAGAGAAATGTGTCCGCATGGATGACGGGGCACTTGCTTTTAATGACGGTGAAAAGAAGAGGCTTGGAGAAGCCATTATGAAAGACTGCTGAATGTGGAGAATGAATGGGAGGAGGAGAGCCTGCCAAATGTTGACCCAGTAGAGGGACCAGCTATCCGAATAGACAGCTCCCTTGTAGTTAAGGCAATTAATGGTATGAAACCAGGTAAAGCCCCCGGCCCATCAGGAATCACTGCTGAGATGCTTAAAACAGCTGGCCTAGTCACCCGCATTGTAAACCAGGTGGTTCATAATGGAGTAATACCCAATGACTGGCGTAGCAGCACCATAGTCAACTGCTACAAGGGTAAGGGTGATGCTCTAGATAGAAATAACTACAGGGGTATTAAACTGTTGGATCAGGTGATGAAGGTCTCAGAGAGGGTCATAACCCACCTCATTAGGGAGAGAATTTGCTTAGATGAGATGCAGTTCGGTTTTGTGCCAGGTAGAAGCATCACTGATGCTATATTCCTGGTCCGACAACTGCAGGAGAAGTACCTAGCTAAAGATAAACTCCTC
This sequence comes from Octopus sinensis, assembly GCF_006345805.1. NCBI lineage: Eukaryota > Metazoa > Mollusca > Cephalopoda > Octopoda > Octopodidae > Octopus > Octopus sinensis. Next base: position 103,799,183 of record NC_043000.1, on the reverse strand, counting down.
TACATAGCTTTTGTGGACTTGGAGAAAGCCTTTGACAGGGTCCCCCGATCCCTTATCTGGTGGTCGATGTGGAAACTGGAGATTGACGAATGGCTAATAAGGGCTGTACAGGCCCTATACAGAGAGGCTGTCAGCAAGGTTAGGATTGGCAACGAATATAGTGAAGAATTCCGGGTAGAAGTAGGCGTACACCAAGGCTCAGCCCTCAGTCCCCTTTTATTCATCATAGTCTTCCAGGCAATAACAGAGGAATTCAAAACAGGTTGCTCCTGGGAGCTCCTCTATGCTGATGACCTGGCTCTCATAGCAGAATCACTACCGGAACTAGAAAAGAAATTTCGGGTGTGGAAGCAAGGGTTAGAATCAAAGGGCCTTAGAGTAAATGTAGCAAAGACCAAAGTTATAGTAAGCAGAAAGGCGAACTCAGCACATACCCCATCGGGCAGGTGGCCCTGCTCGATCTGTAGGAAAGGCGTAGGTAGAAACTCCATAAGATGCACCCAGTGTAAGCTATGGACACATAAGAGGTGCAGCAACATCAAAGGGAAATTAACTGATAAGATAGCCTTCATGTGCGACAGATGCACAGGGACAATAGACACCACAAATACTCAGAAAACAGATTCCATCACACTCCAGGGGGAGAAACTAGAAGTAGTCGATAGTTTCCGCTACCTGGGTGACCAAGTTAGTAGTGGAGGTGGATGCTCAGAGAGTGTCACCACTAGAATACGAATAGCCTGGGCAAAGTTTAGAAAGCTCCTACCCCTACTGGCGAAAAAGGGTCTCTCACTCAGAGTGAAAGGTAGATTGTATGGTGCATGTGTGCGAACTGCCATGCTCCACGGTAGTGAAACATGGGCCGTGACTGCAGAGGACATGCGTAGACTTGAAAGAAATGAAGCTAGCATGATCCGCTGGATGTGTAATGTCAGTGTGCATGCACGACAGAGTGTAAGCACCCTGAGAGAAAGGTTGGACATAAGAAGCATCAGATGTGGTGTGCAAGAGCGATGCTTGCGATGGTATGGTCATGTACTGTGGATGGATGAGGAGAGATGTGTGAAGAAGTGCCGCTCCCAAACAGTTGAAGGAATCAGGGGGAGAGGTAGACCCAGGAAGACATGGGATGAGGTGGTCAAGCATGACCTCAGAGCGTTGGGCCTCACTGAGGCAATGGCGAAGGACCGAGATCTCTGGAGATATGCTGTGACTGCAAAGACCCGGGCTGCTTCCTGCACCAGTTCTGCATAGCCCCTGCCCATTCAAAGTACCTTGGAGTCCAGAACATCCCGCTGTGCTTGAGGAGACCTGTTGAGTCAAGTACATGAAAATGAACATCGAAATAAATATCAATGGAAATAGTAGTTGTGATATCTGCGCCGGTAGCACATAAAAAACACCATCCGAATGTGGTCATTGCCAGTGCCGCCTCAACTGGCTTCTGTGCCGGTGGCACATAAAAAGCACCATCCAAACGTGGCCAATGCCAGCGCCACCTTGGCTGGCTTCCGTGCCGGTGGCATGTTAAAAGCACCAACCGATCTTAGCCGATGCCAGACTCCCCTGGCACCTGTGACGGTGGCACGTAAAAAGAACCCACTACACTCGCGGCATGGTTGGCATTAGGAAGGGCATCCAGCTGTAGAAACACTGCCAGATCAGACTGGAGCCTGGTGCAGCCCCTGGCTTCCCAGACCCTGGTCGAACCATCCAACCCGTGCTAGCGTGGAAAACGGATGTTAAACGATGATGAGGATGATGATGATGATATATATATATATATATATCCTAAAATAAGCATCAGGGATGTACATTGTATAGAAGGTTAAGCATCAATAAGTCTATATATATATATATATATATCCTAAAATAAGCATCAGGGATGTACATTGTATAGAAGGTTAAACATCAATAAGTCAAATATATGAACTTGTTTCAATTCGCAATTGTAATATTTTCCTTTATTTGCATAACTAAATACCTGGGAAAAGCATGAATGTTACAACATCTGTTTTCCTCTCTCCTAAATTTAATAAGGTTGATCACCACTGAATTGATACTTTTGATTATAGACAGTCAAATAATTAGACTTAATCAGACTTGAACAAGATGAATAAAATATTGATTTCTTATACAGATACACAGAGAAGATATGTGTGTACCTTTCTGAAGGGTACTTACAACAGAAGACAGCTACATTGGAAATCATAATCAAGTCAGGAACACAACACATTAAAAGCTTACCTCTTGTTCTACAATGTGGTATACTAAAAATAATTCATTTATTCAATGAATCATTGATGTGCACAGGCTGTTTTACTACTTTTAGAAGTAAATAATTCATGTTTCATTAATAAGCACACAAATGATAAAGCAAGGACAAACAAGGTAGAAACTTCATAATGACTGCCAAGGTTATTTTCAGAAATGATAAACCTAAATGTCAATAATAATAATAATAATAATAATAATAATAATAATAATAATACTAATAATAATAATAATAATAACACAGATTTGCTTGTCAGTTGTTTGACTTTAACCAGTTGAGGATGTCCCTTAGTGGCTGACGATATGTGCATCTCTGATCACGAGCAGAAGTAGTGGGGGATCATCATAGCCATGTGTTGAGAGGGATTCTTTGGGGTTTGAATAATTCACCTCTGGAAACATGGGTGGTTCTTTCAACATCCTTAAACAACCCTTATTCAGGGACCTTTTGAGCGGGATGGGCTACTCAACCTGAAGAAAATTCTAACTGGGCCCCACCTGCAAGGTCATGTGCTGTTTATCTTGATATGAGATCACCATGTCGCGCATATATGGTTGTGATGCATGTGCCTGGTGTACCCTTATCAGACGGGTAGTCATGATGGGTATATTGGGCTTTGTATATTTTACCCCAGTGTCACTTTGATGGCATGAACTGCTCTCTCACTCAATAATAATAATACATTCTTTTTATTGGCCACAAGGGCTAATATAAATCAAAACATTGAAGGACAACAAAAGACGATAAACAAAGGGTTTTGCAAAAAAAAAAAGGTCCGTGTAAACATTTGATAATGAAAATAACAGTATAACAAGTAACAACTCTCAATAGGGGGAAGTGCTTTGGAAAAAACCCATAAAAGCCACGGGTGCCTGGTCAACAGGGCAAGAGCCCTTTCTCCTTTTATACTTTTCTTTTACAGGTGTAATCTCAGAATTAGTCCATTCATACTGGCCATTTTTCACCCACTTTTCAATAAATTTGCTAGAAGACAACACTTCTCTCTCTACTCTCACCTTCCTTTTCAAGTGGAACTTGCAAAAGTTGATGAAACCTTGACCAAAGTGGAAAGTGCCTGACTTTAGCCCTTTCAAACGGGTCCACCATACCATTTCTTTCACTGCAGCCACCAGACAAATGAAAATTGCCTTCCCTTTTTTGTTAAAGGAGGCCAGTGAGGCAATCTTCACTATGGATTCAGCTAATAGCTGGATCCATCCTACAATTGACAGCAGCTGTTTGACATAAGCCCACAGGTCAGCAATACTTGGGCACTGGACGTGCAGAATGGTTTTGTCACTCTGAGCGCACGTTGGGCAGGCCTGGCTGACCGCACTTCCATACTAGTAAGGTTTATACTGAACAGGCAGTGCCCCTCGGTAGCACTGCCAGGCGAGGGACTTCTGGAAGTTATCCATGGGCCCTGGCCCAAAAGTTCTCCCAAACAGACTGCTTAGTTGATCATCATTGATGCCTAGAGTTTCCCCAAGAACATCGTTGCACTTTTCCTCCACTAACCCTATATAGAACACTAGAGTGGAACTACTACTGATCACATTGCCCGTCTGGTGGAGGGTGATGAGTGCTTGACGGCACTCGAGGTGCCAAGCGTCCTTTCTCAGTCTACGCTTGATCCAAGATTGCAGCTCAAAGAGATGAGCTGTGGAAAGGCGAGTCTTTTGAATGGCGACCACACCTGCTCACTGTCCAGGAAATGCTTGAGATGCTGTAGCCTGAGTGCATATCTGCGCATCAGCAACCATGGCATGCCAAGGCCTCTGTTCAGCAGCTGTTGACAGCAGATGGAGCACCTGCCTCTTCCACAGAAAGTAAAAGAATAAGTGCACCAGCTTGGTCAACTAGCAGTTGGGACAAGGGACAATGGTCAAGTGGTAATAGATGACCGATGCAATGTACGCGTTCGCCACCTCAGCTCAACCTTTCAGGGACAGCTTCCTCTTGTTCCATTTCTGGCTGAGGCTGGCCATCCTGTTCTTCACCTCGTCCCAGTTTTTCTCTACCTGGAGGTCTGGACCAAACCAGACCCCAAGCAATTCAACAGGACCGTCTGTCCAACACCCCACGACACTATTGGACGCATGGACTTGCCCCTACAGGTGCTGAGCTGCAAGCCCACTGACTTTTTTCCATGTTAATTTTCACACCTGTCACCCCTTCATATTCACTTAGTGTCTTGCCAATCAGGTCGATATGCTTGTAACTCAACACCATCACAATGATGTCATCAGCATAGGCAGACATGCTCTTCCCACATCCTAGATCACACAGGACATCCTTCAAAGCCTCCAACTTCCATAGTAATGGCTCAAGAGTCAATACGTAGAGAAGGCAAGAGAGAGAGAGAGCATCCTTGCAGGATTGAATGCAAGTTGCTGAACGGCTCTGACAGGTGACCATTCACTTATATATGACCAAGCAGATACTGCTGTACAAAGCAGCAATCTACCCATGGAAGACTGTTTGCGCCTTACCAGGTTGTCCACGACAAGCACCAACCTCTTGGGTAATACCTTGGCCAAAATCTTCAACTCTGCATTGATCAGAGTGATGGGCCTGAAATTTTCTATGATGTCCCCCTTGTTTGGGTCCTTTTTCAGCAGTGCCACCACCCCTCAACAAAAAAAAGCAGGAATTCTCCCGTTTTGTTGCCCGTTGCAACAAAAATACCTGCAAACAAGTCTGGCATTGAAATGTAAAGCTCATAGGGCAGACCATCCAGACCTGACAATCTACCTGTTGTGCAGCTTTTCATCGCTTCCTATACTTCCCAGGTTGCTATCAGTCTTTTGCAACACTCTGGCTCGTTCAATGAGAGTCGCGACAGGCCGTCCACATACATACCAAAGTGTGCTCCGTTATCCATCGCACTGCTTGTCCCAAACAGTCAAGCAAAGTGCTGCTGAAAGGTTGCACAAATCTGCTTCGATTCAAACACCTCATGCCCATTCTGGTCCACCAATGACAGAATGGTCAACCTGTTGCCACATTTAGCCTCTGCCTTGTAGGCCCATCAAGTGGCCTTAGTCCCCTCCTTGCTTACCGAACATGCCTTAGCTCTGACAATGGAGTCTTCATGTTTGACATCGAATTGTTGATCAAGGGCCAACCTCGCTGCCAACACGTCGGTTGCAATGCCTGTCCTAAGATCCTCATCTAGCTTTCTAACTAAATCTCCCTCTATTTTCTTTTTTTCTACAGCTAAAGCCTTACTAATGTGAAACTGTGGATACCCTATGCTGTCCTTATCCACTAGCCTACAGAAAACTCTATCTAGGTATGATCAAGATGACCCGATGCAATTTGTCCAAGTCCACATTGGTACATTCTGGTTGTCTAGTCAATATCTGTCAGCACCCCCCTATCAGATGCTCCCACTCCCACCCAATTGGAATGTTCGTCTAAGACAGCAGTCCAATCCCCTACTAGCACTAAAGTGCGAGATGTACCCAGGAATACCTCCAGATGCTTGAAATAATTCAACTGCCCAGCACATGTTGGAGAGTAGGTAGCCACTAGTCTGAGGCACCGCCATCACTGTAGTTCACATCCAGGATCACCAACTTAGCCTCTGGATCCAGGAAGATTGCCTTTATTTTCAAATCCAGAAGCAAGCATATGCCATTGGATATGTAATGTTATGCATGAAGGCAGAACTGAGTATTGTAAGCATAAGCTTACATATGTAGGTGAGAAATTTGCTCTGATATGGATGTCCCATGAGACTGAATGATGAATGCCACCTGAGATGTTAGGTGTACTATTAGTAGGTGGCAGTGGCAAAGAAAGGATAAGAATTACAGTTGTGAAAGCAGAACTTAAAATACTGATACAATTGGAATATGGTGTACAACAAATCCAGATAATCTAATCTAGCTAGAAAAAGTAGCTAAATATCCTTCAAATTACACCAAACGAACTTAAGCCTGCTCAGTGAGAGCTGACTTGGAACAAAACAACTACAAATGTTATGGTGATGACAAGTAAACATTTTGGTAAAATAAAACTATTTTATACTTGATATTAACTGAAAAATTTGGGGTGGGACTTAAACACAGGGCAAAACTGATATCAAATTTGAATATGAAGAGAAAAAAATTTTGTACCAAGATTTAACACTAAAAATTTGAACTCAGAACAGAGAGGCATCACACAAATATCTGCAACAGCTCTGTATGGTCTTAACAGATGTTAAATGATGGTGATGATGATGATGAGGTGTATGTAAAAAGCACCCATTACACTCTTGGAGTTTTTGGCATTAGGTAGGGCATCCGGCTGTAGAAACCATGCCAAATCAGACTGGAACCTGGTGCAGTATGGAAAACTGATGCTAAATGATGATGATGATGATGAAGCAAGGAATCCCCACCACTGCTCTACAAAGAGTAAATCTCCCTCATCTTAAAGAAAGGAAACACTAGATTATGTAGTTCTAAGAACACTATATCAAAATATAAGGTAGAATGGTTATGGGAGGAATGTTTTTGATCACAAGTTTGATTGATTAGGGCTGATAGAGAACTGAACAGCAGTAACTGTTAATATTTCAATAATTTAACTAAGTAATCATTATAAATTTATATTCAGCCATGACATTAAAAATAAAATATAAATAAAAAGTCAAGAAAACAAAAAATTACCTTCAAAAGATTCTATATAGGAAACAATGTTTTTGTGTTTGAGAGTTGCCAGCATTGCGACCTTGAGAAGAGAAAAAAAAAACACAAGAATAACAATAATGATTCCTAATATAGGAATATGACTACTTATTTTGGGGATCACTCAATTATAATATTCATCCCCAGTTCTTGACTTAGTTTAATCAACTTTAGAAGCCCAAATGAAGTTGGCAGGGTTTCAACTTAGAACGAAAGGGATGTAACTAAATACCATGATGCACTGTCTCTTGCACTACTAACTCTGACAACCATCACTCTAACAAGAATAGTAATAAAGCAAAACAGTTTATGAGGATGGCATCACTGAAATAATTCTTTTTTTCTAATCTAACCTGTGTAGAAGCTTGTACATTTACTCAGATTCTTTCATCAGCTAAGGAGCTTACAGGAAAACTGAAACACATCTGGAGTTGTCTCCTTCATTTACCTAAATAATTAATGACTGATATTGTTTTTCATCACTGCATATTTATTTCTGGTTAGCTTTTTAATGTACTTCACATTTGGAGGCATATATATATATTATATATATATATATATATATATATATACTAACATAACTATGACAGTAGCAGGGAGCCTTCATTTGTTGGAAAGCAACACAAAAGTTAAAAGTTATCTGACAAGGCTGCACTTGAAAAAAAAAAAAGGAAGAAAATGTAAAGGAAAATGAAGTTTCAAAAAAGCACCCCACTGTAATTTTAAAAACAATTCTTTTATTAAAAAATTTCTTTGGATTTATTGTTTTAAATGCAGTTATTATTGCTTTAAAAAACGTAATTACAAGAGTAAATAAAGAAATATAAATACATGTTTTTAAAATTTACAAGTCATTGCAAACGCAAGCTTCAGATAAAATAAAATCAACAAAAATATATTCCATTGTAATGAGTTTCCTTCAGATGCTGTTCTTGTCTCAGAGGGTTACACTGACAACTTTCTGATGTAAGTAAATCATTGACTGAAAAAGAGAAACTTCAGGTCAATGATCTTGACACACCAAGAGGTCATCAAGCCATGGGCCACTACCTTGCATGTTTCCACAAAATGATCCTTAATACTTCACCCACATTATTGTATTAAAAGCTATTATCAAAAAATAAAGTGTGAATTGTGGTAACTCAATGGAAGAAAGAACAATTAAAATTCAAAATTTCATAATTTATTAAAAATATAATTACAGTAAGCTAAAGGAATTTGTAAGAATAGTTAAAACAGAAGAAATAAGTTACGGTATATGTTAAGTTAAAAAAAAAGCAAAAAAACCCCAGTATTCTAAGAAATTTCTTTCAGAACTTCTGCTTAATTTTTGTTGTGCAAAAAATATGTATTGTTTGATTAACGACAAGCCATTGAAATTACAAAGGAAGCTACATTGATAGTCTAATTTGTGAATATTTTATATAGCAGTTGAAGAATCTATGCTATTAATTAAGAAAGAAAATTAGGAACATCTTCTCTGAGGTGCAGTCAGCAAACCATAAAAGTGGCCCATTAAGAGATCTACATCTCTTTTTTCAAAACATCAAAAGCATAGGAAGAATGTGTTTATATTCCTATTTCTTTCACAACTAGGTTAATAGGCTAACATTAAAATATATTTCAGCATCATTGATTCAAGCTAAAAAATATGTAGAAGAATTTAACTAAAGTACACTCTGCTACATGCATAAAACTAACCCTCCACCAGCTGTATTATAAGTATATGAATAAATGAGGGAATCTTAACAGGGTCTCTTGATCTGCTAGAAATAACGATGAAATTTCCTTCACATCACACCCTACTATTTTTAAAAAGGAAAGGAAAATTGAATAATACATTCCAAGAGACACTATAGCTGAGAAAATGGTATGGTCTCAACTGGAGCATATTTTATCATAGGACTGCTCGAAAACTGCAGGCACAATGATATAACTTGTTAAAATTAAGTTCATACTTACTTCTTTTCTAGCATCTTCACGTTCACTGGTAGACATCTACAAAACAGAAAAAAATTATGAGAGAAATATCTAAAAAACATATATTACAGATGAAGGTTTCTCACCAAAATAAAAATTAATGGTCAATGGTTGGTGTTATTCTTTTAAAAAAATACATACAAGACAATATTATTACGTAATTAGTTTACATTCACATAATGTTACTTGTGCTACTCAAGTAACATTCTGTATAAACCTACCTAACCCTTTTGGAAGGGCTAAGCAGGTTTATGTTCTAGTCCCTGACTACTATTGTTTTACAGGTGTGGCTGTGTGATAAGACATTTGCTTCCCAACCACATGATTCTCGGTTCAGTCCCACTGCATGACACCTTGGGCAAGTGTCCTCTGTTATAGTGTTGTATCAACCAAAAGCCTTGCAAGTAGACTTGATAGATGGAAACAGAAAGAAGCTAATGGGGGGGGGTGGTGCACACATGTGTTTGTGTCTTCTTATCTTAATAGTGTGTGATAGTTATAAATGATTGTCACTGTCATACAAATAGTGTCATTATTTCTTTGCTTGGGAAACAGGTGAGGGTTTGTGACAGGAAGAGCATCTGGCTACAGCAAAATCTGCCTCAATAAACTCTGTCCAACACATGCAACCATGGAAGGTGATGATGATAGCTATATATAAGATATTTGTTTGTCTATCACCCTGTCCTCTCTTTCTCTCTCTCTCTCTGCATGTTTGTGTAAGTATGTGTTTTATCACTCATACTAGGAAACAAAAATACTAACTCAAAGAGGAGGTATCTACATAGTTATTTGACCTGCAAGAAATAACAGGTAAATCCTCTTTAATCATCTCCTACCATCTTAAAAAAAGGACATCTAGATGTGTGATGAGCAGTTTATTGTCATAGCAAACTCCAGTATGGTCCTTTCCACTACATGCAAAATCACTCTTTAACACCCGAACATATCCACATCCTCATAGCACAAATATAGTGCCACCCAAAAGCACACTATCCCTACCACTCACAACAATAAGCATTTAAAATCATTTCCCAGGCTAAAGTAGGGGTTAGTTTCACAAGTCCCAATACCGCCTTCTCCATTTTACCTTATCCTCTACACACTCTTCACTTTCATTTTCTCCTTCACGTCAGCTTTGATAAATTAAAAAAAAAAACACATACGCAAAAACTACTTGCAAACTATTGGTTATTGAAACCAGGGCTGACTTAGGACTAAAAAAAACATATCAAAAGTTATGAAATTAAAAATTCCAAAATGTTCTTGATTATATATTTCATAATACATTTCAAGTTCATTCTATCTTAAAGCATGTGGTTCCTTATCTTGTAGAGGTTTTATGGCACCCTGTTGTCTTTCGATACTTCCTTAGCAGACTAGCTAAGTACAGTTGATATTTGTATATAATACTAGGGTATTGTAAAGGATTAGTAATATAATAACTACATTAACTATTTGATAAAACAATACATATTGTGAGTTATAAAGATTATGTTTTGGATTCATTTATAAGCTATTTGTAATTTTAATTACTGTTGTCATAGAAAAAGGAATTCATGAGTGGAATTTCCAGTTCAATTATTATTAATTATTCAAGTGTATAATGTTAGCAACTGTAACATAAACTGAAGGTTTTATAAAATGTTCAGCTATCAAAGTATATTTTTAAAATGAACATAGTAGCTACAGTATCCAAGCTGGGTTTTAAAATCTAGGACTGCATATAGACTTCCTAATGTACTGATATCTGATGATTCATTGATATCTAAGTAAACAGAAATTGCCATTTCTACAGATTACTTGTCAAGTGTTATTTGTAATTTATAATGCTTCCTAAGTCCCCAGGGTCAATAATTATTTCTGGCTTTATGGGGTAATGCAGAGGTAAAATACACCTGCTCCCTAGATAACACATCAGTTTATGGCAAGTAATGATCCTCGTTTCCAAGAGATCTTGTATTCATATCTATTCCTGCTAACAGGTAGGTGAACTGAGGCAATGTATAATAAAGTGTTCTGCCTAGAAACACACCAAATGCCAGCAGTGTATTTGGACTCATGACCCATGAGGTAAACAACCAAATCTGCCATATCAATCAAGACATCTTGAACAACAATGCAAAATTATCAAACAATACTTCAACTACAAGGTAAAAATATTAACCTCAATTCTAACACTTCTTCCATAAGGATAGAGTCACAAATTTGCCTCTATTTTTGCCATCTTAAACCAATATATGGTGTGATAAAGGATGAAGGTAGAGAATGTAAGAAATTATTGAATATTCATTGGAATGACATAGCACAAATTGCATGAATGTAAATATAAATAGATAAAATCTGCCACATCATCACTTTAATCTGAGTTGATAGTCAATTAAATTGGTGACTAAAAAATTCATAATGGCTGGGATAAATTTGGAAAAATTCTTTAAAAAGTCTGATGCTATTAAATAAAATAACACTACTGTATAAAACTTATCCATGTCTATTATTAATCTAGAGCACAATATAAAATATTGTATATATTTAATACTACAAATTTACAGAGAAAGACGTATCTAGACAAGTTAAAAATGTATCAGACCAAATGGTCAACAATTCTGACTAATCCAGCCCACCTAGCAGTTGCTCTTGTTGTTCTTTAGGTTCAGATCAACCTTCACTTAGCAGACCTGTGAAAGAAATTTGGCTGCTGCTTCTAACAAGTTTAAGCACTCCCAATGCCCCATCTTTGGGTTATCCACTTGACTGTAGAATAGATAGGTACATTAGTAAGGTACAGTCCATCACTGCAAAATATAACACTTGTGACTGAAGAATATTTTGTTAGTTTCAAGTGTTGGGTGTAAATCATTTTATAGACTAATCCAGTAACAATAGATTAAGGCTGTCGCAAACCAATAAACATGCTGACAAAACTAAAAGAGATGGGTTTGTAACCTATTTACTACAAACGTCTGGGATACGGATGGTAATGCTTTAGGGAGAAAAAAATAAACATAAACGTGTGTGTGTTCAGTTATGTATGTATGTATATGCATGTGTGTGTAACACACACATACACATCTTGTAATTTGTTAGTTGCAACCTATTATATTAAAATACACCAGGAAGGAATGTTTATAGTGATTTAATTTGATGATCTTCCATTGAAAGAAAGAAAAGGGCGATTCTTCCCATTATTGGCTGTAAACTCAAAAGAACATTTAAACAGAAGCCTGAATAATACAAACGCGATCATCATTAAATTTTCTTAAAAAAACTATGAAAAAAGATATTGATGCTTTAAATATGTATGTTCAACAATCGATCCAATATAGGGTAATGACACATTCTTTAGGAGTGTTCTATACATTATTTCATGCTCCGTCGCCAACACAAGATTCTTGTGAAGATGACTATAATGGATCTATAAAGTATATAGTTTTTAATATTAAATATACATGTCCGAAAATCTAATAACGTTTGAACCTATTGTATTATACTGGTTTTTCTGTTGGTATTTTTCTAAGAGTTTACGACCGTTAACAAGACCGATCGCTGCAAAGGTTGGGCGATTAAGCATATTTTGAATGTTTGGTTAACGTTTTAAACATAAATGTACATTTACTGTAATGTAATAAGTTATAGAAGTTCTACATGGGATATTCTGACGTTCATGCCTTTCCCACGAGCGGCGAGATTTTATAAGAGTCCTGACTGGAAATTGAACCCAAGTTACAATCGTACTGAATATTATACATAGATACATATATTATACAAATATACATACTTATATATATATATATACAGTGACAACTGAATGTATAATGTTTACGTTTTATTTTTTTTTGTTCTAGTTAAACTTATATTAAGCAAACTACTCCTTGAGCGAAGAAAAAAAAAGAGAATCGCATCGAAATATACTTACTCCAGATATAACGATTTCTTTGATAACATAATTCACAAAAGATTGTTTATGTCTAACCAGGAACACTTTACCGAATGACCCCTGGCCAATTTGACGAATTTTCACGTACTTGTTCATCTGCTCAAGTCAGACCACACAAACACCAACATTGACGTTGATGCTTTTCTAAAATGCTACTTGGAACACATACCGAAACGAAACAAATGTTGCAGCGTGAGTGAGTATGAGTTATCTGGGTTTGTTTTTTTCAGTATAACTATACGTAGCTGATATTTCAAGATACCAGCTTTATGATGTATACGTAAAGGGGAGGGATTGTTTAATACTTACCAGCGCCTAATTTAAATTTCCTATATCTCTTTTATTATAGGGTCCATGCATGGACCCTATAATAATATAGGGTTTCCTATATCTCTTTTATTGGCGGATCCATGCATGCTCATACTCGCTAGACGTAGAATTATATCCCCAAAAGCTTCATTTTTCAGCTTTTGACAATTGACAAAAGAATTTAATGGTTTGACGTTTCCCTAACAAATTTTTCGTAACTGGTTAGTTTGATGTTCTGGAATACCATATGTTTCTTCCATTTATGATTTGCATCCTCATCGTGTAATTGAAATCACTATTGTTATTAATAAATTTATTCTTTGTAATTTTATTTCTTCAAAAAAGAGTCAAATTTTGGCAAAGCCGCTATGCTACTACAGTAATCAGCTGCAGAATTTTACATTTTTACATTCTGAAAAGAGAGAAAAAAAAAAAATTATCGATGTATTAGACATGAATGGTTTGCAATTACATGAATGAAAAGAGAAATCATAACCTTTTCGTTTTAATACTGATTCCCATTTTTAGAGAATTTTCTCTTCGCTATATCAACAATTGATTTGCGTCGTGTGGTATCATTTATTATACAAAAAATAGCTACATCAAGATTTATTTTATCTATTAATAATCGTTACATTATATATATATACTTATATTTACGACACACAGGGGAAAAGGAATTGAGAAATATACATCTCAATGCGTTATAGTTATGAAAATAAAAGTTCCACGCCTAAACGTGAGTTTATATGTCACCATAGCAACTCTATTTGTTAATAGTAATCTCTTAGTAATAGCTAACTTCATGTCATAAATCTTTCGTTGTTGTAACGTATGTATGTATGCATACTCTTTACTCATTTCAGTCATTTGACTGCGGCCATGCTGGAGCACCGCCCTGGAACTTATTCTTTTGTAAGCCCAGTACTTATTCTATCAGTATCTTTTGACGAACCGCTAAGTAACGGGGACATAAACACACCAGCATCGGTTGTCAAGCAATGCTAGGGGGACAAACACAGACACACAAACACACACACGCATATATATACATATATACGAGGCTATAGTAGAAGACACTTGCCCAAGGTGCCACGCAGTGGGACTGAACCCGGAACCATGTGGTTGGTAAACAAGATACTTACCACACAGCTATTCCTGCGCCTTGAATGTATGTATGTATGTATGCATGCACGCACGCTTGTGTGTGTGTATGTGTGTGTTATTTTTGAAACTAGTTTAAGGTGAAGAAGTTTATTATTTGGCATACCCACACAAGTGTGCCTCCGCTCGAATTTGTTTCCTCATAACTTCCAGAAAAATGAATATTTTTTAATGAAATTTTTCTACAAATACGCTTCTGATGGTGTTGGTTTCGTTTATATCGGAATTGTTTACGAGGGTAGGGTGAGGAGTTTCGGAAATTCATACGTGTCGGCTTTGTTCCCTCATAACTTTTTTTAAATGTTTACTTTTTTTTATGAGATTTTCTACAAATACCTTTCAGCGCCTGTAGATTACAAGTGTGTGTGTGTGTGTGTTTCTTTTGCCATCACGTGATGGTTGTAAATGAGCATCACTCATACAAGCAATCTTCGTTTCCAGTCGTCCTTGAAGAACATGTTTGGCCATGGGGAAATATTAACTTGTCAGCTTTAGAAAATCTGCCCCAGCAAATTCCGTTTGATCCATACATGCAACAAAAAGTGAATGGTATGTGATAATATATATATATATATATATATATATATATATATATATATATATATATATATATACATATATATATCCATATGAGGTGGTATCACAAGGTTCCTGGCCTAGTTATGTTTAATAAAAAATAACTTATTTACCTAAGTTTTAACATCATGTCCTTCAAAATAGTCACCTTGCATAGCAAAACACTTTAAGAATGTGGTCTGGAAGTCATTTTCTGTAAGCAAGTCGAGAAGCTTCTGCAATTTGCTCTGGATCTCAACAACTGTATTAAAAGAATGACCTTTGAGCTGCCTTTTCATCTTGGGGAAGAGATGGAAGTTTGCATGTGCTAAATCTGGTGAGTAGAATATGAATGGAAGCAACACCATGTTGTTTTTGGCAAGAAACCCACGAGTGAGGAGAGTTTGGTGATGGTGCATTGTTGTCGTGAAGTATCTAATTCTTCATGCTCCACAGATCTGGTTGCTTTTGCTAAGTGTCCTCCCTCAAATGTTTCAAAAAGTTGCTGTAGAACTCTTGATTAAATGGTTTGACCCTGGGGGATGAATTCTTGATGCACAATATTGTAGATGTCAAAAAAAAAATGATGAACATGCTCTTGATTGAGCTGTTGTGCCTTCTTCAGTTACGGAGATCAAGGCTTCTTCCATTGTGACAATTGCTGCTTTGTCTCAAGGTACCAATAGACCCAACTCACATCACAAGTAATGATCCCCAACATGATGGGTGAGTCATCAACAGCATGCTGATGGAGATCTTGACAGACTTCAGTGCGATGTTCTTCCTGCTCAGTGGTCAGCAGGTGGGGGACAAACGTACCAGAGACATGCTGCATGTTCAATTCAGACATTAGGATTGCATGTACAGACCCATACAACAGACCAGCAACATCAACAATGTCATTGATTGTCCTCCGATGATCCTTATGCACAAACTGATGAATTTTCTCCACATTTCCAGATCACTCATTGTTTTCCAGGGACATTCTTCTGCTTTTGAAGCACCCAAGCTACTCGAAACATTGTGTACAAACCATTGCCTTATCACCATAAGCTTGCTGAACCATGCCCAATGTCTCTGTAGCAGACTTGCCAAGTTTAGCACAAAATTTCATGTGGCTCTTTTTCCTAACTTTTTGTCTGTGACAAAATCACAGACTGCAGCATACACATGATCACAAAAACAAATTTCCCAACTTGCGAAGTAAACACAGTGATGTTACTCTCAGCACACTACCTCATGAAGGTCACTGCTAACTCTCACTACACACACAACCATGTGCTGCCATCTGTTGGTGTGCTACAGAACAAGTCTGGGAACTTTTTGATACCACCTCAGTATAAGTAAATATTTACACACACACACACTTAATTGTTCATTTATTGTTTATTCAATGGAATGTCAATAGACATCATTATATATGTGTATATTCATACACACATATATCATCATCCATCTTAGTATGAGTTGGATGGTTTGGAAGGATTCAATGAGGTAGAGCACTCTATTATGCTTCAGTGTCTACTTTGACATTGCTTCATAACACGGATGCTATGAGGCATTGAGCATATTCAAACCTGATGCAAAAGTAGAATCCCATTGTTCTTGCTTGACCTAATTTAATTAGAAAAGTTAGGAGTACACAAGCAAATATCAGTTGATCACTTTTGGTGAACCCCTCCTACAACCCCTACTTGTACCCTAAATTCATTGCCAACCCTCACCTTATTGGTAGCATCCATCATCACCAACTTGTATATCCCCAGTTTCATTGGTGTTACATTACTTTCTATAGAAAAGATCCGAACTTGAACTCAGAACGTAAAGACAGACGATCATAATATACAAATATTACTGATGGCACCAGTACACTGTTTACAGATGCTTACATTTTTTGTTTTCCGTGAATTTTACACGGATCCAGCTAGTTTATATTAATTCATCAAATAACTTCTAAATATGTAATAAGTACCGTTTTTTACGGAAATCGACGATCATCTTCACAAATGTAAATAAACGCACGTGGTTTGTAACTAGCAGTCGTGTGTTCTTGTAACGAAAGATCGCCCACTTCCCTTATCTGTTGCCTTAATTATAATGTTGTTATTGTTTTTCCGTTCATGTATAATATCCCATTCCTTTCGACTGGTATTGGGCTTGATTTTAGGGTGTGGAAGTTCTTTATAAGAGAAGGTAGATAAGAAATAACAAAATTTATCTAAATCTTTATTCTTACCTTACATAGGCTTGTAATTGTTCTTGTTTCTTACGATTGATTCATCCGTGTCTTCTTTATCGTACAATTCCTTCGTAAGGTGAAGTTTATGTATATTCTGTAATAGCTTTCATTGATATACTGAATTACCAGTACGAGTTGCTTCCCCTTATCCACTATCGCGTGGATTCCTTCACTCTTCCCTCATGCATGTCATAACGTTAAGATGCTGCAAGACATAAACGGCCCCATACTACCTATTCATTGACTTCTCCCCTGTAACTTTTTTCTTCTTTTCCTTTTCTTGTTTATTTTTATAAACAAATCCTTTGTAACCATCTTAACTTCTGACCTCGGTTCAAATTGTAACTGACCAATTGTATAGACTGCTAGACTTAGATTTGCCCCATTGTGGACCATAGGTAGGACTCTCGGTATTAATTTCTGTAAGTTTTTCTGTGAGTAAATTTTTAGGAAAATAACCTAAACTACGATTTACCTACCGAACTACCTGTTACCGTACAACTTTACAAAGGACTGTTCCTACTCAGGTAATCACCAGGAGCGCCTTTGGATTTAATTATTCCTTAGAGGTTTTAAACTCCTCTAGCTGATATATATATATATCCCCATATACGATCTTTTCGATTTGAACGGCAGTTTTTTAAAATAAATTCTATGTAACTAAACACTTTTAAACTTCGTATACTAGTAGAATGTGTTTATAAAATATCTTTTTCTCTTGGCTTTCTGTAGTTTGTAAGATATTTTCTTCAATTTTGGTAATTTCAACCAATCAATGACGTCTATTGAGGTGAAAACATTACCTGCCGTAAAATTTTCTGGTGGTGAAATATGAAAATGTCCCTCGTTTAAGAAACAGATTGAGTTTATTTACATTTCGGAAGAAAAAAAAGATACCCTTCCCCCCACCCCTAACCAAAACCTTAACCCTAACCCTAACCCTAAAACAGATTGAAATGCAATAGATCGATACTAGGGTCATAATTATGGGTGGACACTAAAGAGGGAACGGTTTTGTTATCCAGCTCTGCTTACGAGTGACCCCTCAGTTTATGGCCACAGGGTATCATTTTTCTTATAAAAAACAGAGACATTTTCATATGACGCCGCCATAAAATGTTACGGCAGAAATCGTTTTCACCTCAATAGACGTCATTGATTGGTTGATATTACCGAAATGCAAGAAATTAAAGACCAAATATCTTACAAATTTTCTCAAGAAAGCCAAGAGAAAAAGATGTTTTATAAACCCATTCTACCAATATACGAAGTTTAAAATTTTTTAGTTACATAGAAATTATTTAAAAAAACTGCCGTTCAAACCGAAAACATCCTTTATATGTACATGTATATATGTATATGTATATACGTGTAGCTGCTAAAATAAGAATAGCCTGGGCAAAATTCAGAGAGCTCCCACCTCTACAGGTGACAAAGGGCCTCTCGCTCAGAGTAAAATGTAGACTGTATGACGCATGTCTGCGAACAGCCATGCTACATGGCAGTGAAACATGGGCTGTGACTGCTGAGGACATGCGTAAGCTTGCAAAGAACAAAGCCAGTATGCTCCGCTGTATGTGTAATGTCAGTGTGCATACTCGACAGCGTGTAAGTACCTTGAGAGAAAAGTTGGATTTAAGAAGCATCGGATGTGGTGTGCAAGAGAGACGACTGCGCTGGTATGGTCACGTGGTGAGAATGGAAGGGGATAGCTGTGTGAAAAAGTGTCACACTCTAGCGGTTGATGGAACCTGTGGAAGAGGTAGACCTGGGATGAGGTGGTGAAGCACGACCTTCGAACGTTGCCTCACTGAGGCAATGACTAGTGACCAAGACCTTTGGAAATATGCTGTGCTTGATAAGACCCGGCAAGCCAAGTGAGACCATAACCCATGGCCTATGCCAGTAGTGTAGCCAGCCCACTTATGCGTACCTTTCCTTCATTGGACACTAAACTCTGCTTACGAAGACCTATTGAGGCAAGTGAAATCGAAATCAAATTCGATGACAGTTTCGCATGACTGGCATTCGTTCAAGTGGAGCGCTAAGAGCACCATCCGCTGACTGGCTCTCGTGCCGGTGGCACATAAAAAGCACCATTCAAGCATGATCGTTTCCAGTGTTGCCTTACTGTCACTTGTGCCGGTGGCACGTGAAAATATTCGAGCGAGGTCGTTGCAAGTGCCGCTGAATTGGCATCTGTGCAGGTGGCACGTAAAAAGCACTATTTGAGCGTGGCCGTTGCCAGTACCGCCTGACTGGCCCTCGTGCAGTGGCACGTAGAAGCACCCACTACACTCTCGGAGTGGTTGGCGTTAGGAAGGGCATCCAGCTGTATGAATTTTCTGTTTAATTCCGAAATGGAATCGGCAGCTTATATTTGCTGCCGATAAATTTGGCGCGAGTACGATGATTTAAAAATTTTTAGGTTAGATATTGCCGAGGCAGTAGTGGTGCTACCTCGTGAAAATATCTCTCCCGTCTGGCCTACTTTACTGATGAATCTGTTGGCTTATGGAAGATTAGCTTGATTTAATTTAATCAGGCTGATTTACCATAAAAAAATAGATGAAACGATGCATTGTATAAAGTATAACAGGTTAAATGTTTTTTTTTAATTTTCTCCTGGTTTACGGAATTAATACTCTTTTGCGGTTGAAGCCTTGGCTGCTATTTCTAGTGGGTTGAACGGCCTATTATGGCCGTTCCTTAATTTTGCTGTTGAATTTATTAATAGTCTCTGACTATTTTCTTTTTTCCCACTGGACCGCTGGTGGCAAATAATTTCTGAATTTTTTGCTACCCTATATGATTAATTATATATATATATATATATATATATATATATATATATATATATATATATATATATATACATGTATATATATATATATATATATAATATATATATATATATATATATATATATATATATATATATCATCATCATCATCATCGTTTAACGTCCGTTTTCCATGCTAGCAATGCTTGGACGGTTCAACTGGGGTCTGGGAAGCCAGAAGGCTGCGCCAGGTCCAATCTGATCTGGCAGTGTTTCTACAGCTGGATACCCTTCCTAACGCCAACCACTCCATGAGTGTAGTGGGTGCTTTTTACGTGCACCGGCACAGGTGCCAGATGAGGCTGGCAAACGGTCACAATCGGATGGTGCTTTTTACGTGCCACCGGCACGGGGCCAGACGAGGCTGGCAACGGCCACAATCGGATGGTGCTTTTTACGTGCCACCGGAACGGACGCCAGTCGGAGTGGCGCTGGCAACGGCCACGTTCGGATGGTTCTCTTACGTGCCACCGGCACTGGTATCACAGCTACAATTTCCATTGATGTTGATCGATTTTGATTTTTGATTTTCACTTGCCTCAACAGTTCTGCACAAGTAGGGTTTGTGTCACAAGAAAGAAAGGTATGCATAAGTGGGCTGACTACGTCCCAGGTAGAGGCCACGGGTTATGGTCTCACTTGTCCCGTCGGGTCTTCCCACGCACAGCATACTTTCAAAGGTCTCGGTCTCTAGTCATTATATGTGTGTGTGTGTGTGTGTGTGTGTGTGTGTGTGTGTGTGTACAGAACAATTCTCAAAAATAGCCCCACAGTTGTTTCCCCCCCAACTTCTTATGTCATTGGAATCTACATAGTCCGAGGTATATTTGTAGAGAATTTCATTTAAAAATATCCATTTTCTTGAAAGACATAATGAAGTGGACACCGGTGAAATTTCCGAAATTACCCATCCCAACCCCTCCTAAAACACTTTCCCCACAAAAGTTTGTATATTCGGAATCTACACATATTCATAGACAATTTCATTAAAAATATCCATTTTTCTGAAAGTTATTAATCATCCAAAGTCGGGGGCGCAGAAATCTGTAGTTATGCCGATTCAAAAATACAGTAGTGCAAGTAAAAGAAGTTCGTCAATATTCAGAGGAATATTTAAAATTTGGATTTATATCCGCTATCCACGATAAACTGTTACCAAGTTATGGGCGAAAAACTCGATCTTATGAATTTTGCTAAGTCCTTTCCCCGCCCATTGGAAAAGATTTTCCCACAAATTTCTTTACAATCGTAATCTATGCCGGTTAAAATTTTTTATATAAAATTTCATTAAAAAAATTTTTTTTTTCCCTCAAAGTTATGAGGGAAAAGCTCGGGTCTTGTGAATTTTTCGAAGTCCTCCCCACAGCTGTTGATTTCCGCGCATTTTTATTTTTCATACTCATTTCCTACACATTTTTTTACGTCCGTTGCACTATTTTTTTATTTTGTTTCCGGGTAATATTGTAAACATTAACCAAATTTTGAATAACAAAAATTAAATATCACAAGGGGGCATCAGGATTTTAGAAATGATTCGATGGGGCATGGCCAAAAATCGTTTGGGAATCACTGGATTAATGTATATAGATACCGGTTAGATTGTTTTCTAAAACGAAGGTAATACAAGGGAGGTAACTATAACTTAGGGGAAATCACTCCAATAAGAATATAATGGAAGTGTATTTTTAATGCACGAGAAGCAAAATAGGCTTCGTAATTGACTGCTGGAACACTGAGTCAACTTTCATACTGTAACTTGTCTTCATTTGCTTTCTTTCCTTTTCTTTTCACTTTTATTTTCCAGCTTGCCTCCTTGCTACCATTCAATTGCCTCCTCGTCTCCCACCTTGAAACTTATTGTTCATTGTGGTGGCGGGGCATTATAACTAGATTTTTGTTCTCTATAACATTAATACTGTCTAGTAGACTGTGAAGTTCAGTATGGAGTGCTATGAGTTAATACTAGTATGCCATTTGTTTTTATAAATATTGTAGATCTTTAAAACTGAGACTATTGGAATTCAAACCAAGTTCAATGGGAATATCATTCAAAGTCTGAAGAACCATAGTGTGTGGGTTGGGTAATAATTGATGTTGAGCCTTCTCTTCAAAACAGCCTATGAATCAGGGATTCTTTTTACCACAAATATTAACATAATTACATGTATTTTTCTTAAATGAAGGCAGTTTTTGTAACTGTTGATGTGATATATGTGAGTTGGCAAAACATGATTTGTCTTTATCACTTAAAAGCATGAGCAGCAAATTAAGAGAGAGTGAGACTGAAACAGATGTACAAAAACAGCTATTTTTTATTTGAGGACTTGATGGGGATGCTGGGCTGGAGGAATCAGTGGAATGGCTGGCTAGGGTGAATGGAGTGCAGTGGTATGGGCATGTGTTGAGGAGGGATGAGGAGCATGTTCAGAGGAGGGTGTTTGAGGTAAATGATCCGCAAAAGCAAGGTAGGGCAAGGAAAAAGTGGAGGGACAGGTGGAGGAGGAGATTGGGAGGGTTGGCTTGAGAACAGAGGTTGCCCAAAACCGGGCAAGATGGTGAGTTGGTGTGAGGGCGGTTGCTATGGCATTGAGGTAGATCCACTCACTCCCATTTATGGGGACAAAACCTGGATTTAAAACACTGGATGATGATGATGATGATAAAATATTGTCAAGTTGAATAGTGGAATTTTTAAATAAATTAAAGTAGACATATGTTTAGTCCCTGTTCTTTCATCTGTTTCGCCTGAAACTATTTTCCTAAGAAATTCATTGTCATTTCAGATTTTGTTTAAAAATTCTGAACAGTTCTAGTTGGATGTTTATTTGGGTCATCAGAAGTTTTTCTATCTGTAGCTTCTATGAAAGTAAAATAAGTACCAGTTGAGCACTGAGGTCGATGTAATTGACTTGCCCCTCCCCTGAATGTGCTGGCCTTGTGCCAAAATTTGGAACTAATATGAGAGAATAATTTTCAACAACACTGGCAAGAGAAGCAGAGTTTCTGGCTACATTTTATGACTATCAAAGTTGATAATGAAAGCTATCTACAATTTATGGTATGTTTCAATAAATAAAAACTGTATGGGGCATACCTACTATCAGATATCATTTCTAAGTCACTAAGTCTGTGAATGACATGTTTGTAATAAGATACAGTCAGCCAGATATAAACTGTTGGAATAATTTGATTATATGAGAATGGTCAGTTATAATTTTAAATATAGTGCTTATCACTCCCTGTTAAATAAGTTACTGTAGTTAAGATGATTTACCAGAATGCTTCCTTGTGATTTTCCAGAATGTTCTCTTATGATTTTCCAGAATGTTCTCTTATGATTTTCCAGAATGTTCTGGACATGTGTCATTTTCCTTTCCTTTTAATAATTAAAACTTATTACTTAAAAGAGGTATTGGATTAATAACATCCATCGTAAATGACAAGAAAAATACTTTGCAGTATTTCTTCTACTCTTTGCATTCTATGTTCAAATCCTACCAAGGTTGTTTACCTGATTTGTACTTAAAGCAGTACCAATATTTATAGGAAGGTTGGATATATTTTAAAGAAATGACTCCTTTTGCGATAGGAAAGCATATAGGTCATATTGTTTTTCAAAGTAAGACAGATGTGAATGTATTTATAGCAGAAGACAAAAATGAGCCAAATGGTAGGAAACATTTTTAGACCAGTTGCAATTCTATAAGAATTTGTAAAGTCACATCTATTGAGAAAAACAGCAAATCTTTAATTTAAAAAAATCACAGATTACTTTTGTTAAATGTCTACTTAGTTTTAAGACTTATATGATGTTCTCATATTGGTTTGGTCATAGCATGCAAAACCATACCAGTCTAGAAATTTTGAACAAAATATGACTGAATGAAACTATGAAGAACCTAAAAGTGCAGAGATCCAGATTAGATCTCCATCTGCATAGACATTTTTAAAAAATCAGATCTTGCATGTGAAACTGAAAAGGTCATAAACGAATTATCTATATATATAAAACTGAGGATGTGTGTGTGCATGTGTGTAAACCTGTAGAACTTCTGAGGTTTGCAACTGATTTTTTCCAAACTGGGAACAAACATTACTTATGTTCCAGGGATGGTTTCAGACTCATAAAATTTTTCATATAATGAGTAATAGGGCCTTTGGGGGCAGAAAACCCCATTTCCCAGGTAAACAATATGAATGATTGCATAACTTAGTTACTTCATTGGTTCAAGGAACATTACTCTTGATGACATACTTATGTTAATTTCTCAACCACTTATATATACATGTATATATATATAAAACTGAGGATGTGTGTGTAAGTAAACCCTCAGAACTTCTGAAGTTTGAGACTGATTTTCTCTAAACTGGGAACATACATTACTTATGTTCCAGAGATGGTTTTAGATTTAAAAAATTTTTCACATAATGAGTAATGGGGCCCCTGGGGGCAGAAAACCCCCTTTCCTGGGGTACATATGACTGCTCGCATGGTCTACGCATTGCTTCTGTTCAAACTAGAAAAAACAACTACTGAAATGATATAAGTAGGTTGTATTAAATGGATGAACTGATGTAGACTTCAAACTGTATTGTATAAGTGGTAGGAATAATAGCCTGTTCCCATAGTACCATAGATGGCAATTTGTTGGAATAAAATCCGTTTGGAATGCATTATGTTTATTATTAAAAATATGCTAAAATATGTTAAATCCTGAGCAATTATTCAACTATTTTCTTCAGTTTCAAAGTCTTCCTTTTAAGCATAGACAAAGCCCATACAAATGTTCTTTAGCTATTGATTATAAACCAAAATATCACATGTACATTAGCCTAATAATTTATAGTGTCTAAGACCCAACCATAATAATTTGAGACAGTGTCCTTAATGTGACCTTGCATGCCTGGACACTGCATACAGAATTGTTTTGGTTTGGGAGCCAAGTTGTCCTTACAATGGTCACATGCTGTTTATCCAAAGAAGTGCACAGTTGAGCTACGACTATTGATTCCAAACTGAAATATTGCTTGACAGTGTTGTTTTCAAGTGCTTCCTTGCCACCACCCCTCACCATTATCACGTCATTTCTTTCATGTAGATTTCTCTCATGTGGTACTGTTGAGCATGCCCACAGGCTTAATTTATCATATAAATGTAGTTCCTATGTTTGCTAATTGTTCCGCGTGGTAGCGGCAGTGACAGCTGCAAAGGAGAGTATATCTATTGAGAGCTTTTTGGTGCATTCAAACATCACATACCCCCACCCACTTTTCCATGACAAGGTTAGGACCTGGAATCTTCCAAACATATGCACGACATATCACTTAGTTGAATTAGCCCTTCATTTACTCTACAAATGTTTTGTCCTCAATGTAGCACTTCCCCATATCACATGTTTCAACTAACTATGCCATTTAAATCCCAAGCAACACCGGTGATTCATAAACGATTTTTGGCCATGCCCCATCGAATCATTTCTAAAATCCTGATGCTCCCTTGTGATATTTAATTTTTCTTATTCAAAATTTGGTTAATGTTTACAATATTACCCAGAAACAAAATAAAAAAATAGTGCAACGGAATAAAAAAATGTGTAGGAAATGAATGTCTGCTAGTTCTAAATAAAATGATTTTGCTGGGATGTTCATTTATTTCTCAATAAAAAGAAACCTGGTAAAAATACTGATAGGAGGAGTAACTTAAATTTTAAATCTGATCTAAATTTTTTGTAATAATTAAAAACAATTTTTTTTCTTATAGAGGATAGTGGATTAATAGAACTGGTAATGTTGGAGGAAAGAAGCTTTCTGGTATTTATCCCCTTTGTCCTTTCATGTTTGATAAATTTATATGAGTCAAGTGGCTCATGTCCTCCTTTAAACGACTGCACTTGTGTCTAAATCATGAAAAATATTTATAGAAAGGTCAAAGATACCTTAAAGAAGATAACCTCTATACATAATAGGAAAAGGAAAGTAGGTCACCTGTGTTTTTTACAATTAAGCCTGGATAAACATACATCAATGTAATAATTAAGAGGTTCCTTGAATGTAATATGATTTGGTGTGTATAATGCTTTTTACTCTGTTTCTGGAATGCAATTCTTTATGTTAAGGAATTTTGTGAATCAAATGTTTTTTTTCTGACATAATAAACAAAACATATCTATTGCAAAAAAACAAATATTGGCAGGTGAATAATTGTGCAAATAAACTGAAGTTCACTAAGTTTTTCAGCTCACCATATTTACATGTGTGAAACCCAACTATATTTCCTCACTAAATACAATAATATAATGAATGCGTAACTTTTGTGAAGACTAAGACATGATGTGGATTCAAATCTTTGAAGAACTGCTTTAGATTAACAAACTTAGGATTGTAATGGTGATGTGAAAATCAGTTTTTAAGGACTGGTATTGAGTTCCATTTTTATGATGATCTTATACTTATCTGTGCCATACAGGGAATTTGAAAAAGAAAATGTAGAATGAAGACAACCAAATATTTTCAATCGATTTAAACAAGGCACAAATAGTCCTCTCATCTACATTCTTTAGTTAATAGCTAATAGTTTGTGATGTGATGACATAATAAATGACGTTTCCATGGTAACAAAAACAAAATGATAGTGAACTACATCAGTAAATGTTACTTTATATTTTATAAATGTTACAAATTTTTTAACAAATCCAGACAAGGATTTTGTAAACTAATTTATTTTTGAAGTTATTTTATAATATTGATTTGTTCCATGTCACTGATTTTGTTCTTATTTGTCCAGATTTCCTGGAATCAACAAAATAAAATACCAGTCAAGCAACTTGTCTCAGCCCCTCATAAACTATTGTCCTTGTGTCTAAATCATAAACATTCATAGGAAAGCCAAATATATTTCTAATAATAATACTTCTATACATGAACATCTTCATTTTTCAATTAAAACTTGGATAAACACTTTTCAGTGTAATAACTAAGAAGTTCCTTGTGATCCACCTAACTTTATTACTGTAATATGGTTTGGAGTATACAATGTTCTTGATTTCCGGAATTATGTCAAAGTTGCATAAATGGTAGGCTTTGTTTCAAAATGCTCTGACATAATAAAGAAAACCTATCTATGGCAACAAAACAAATATAGAAAGATTAATAACTGAGTAAACTCAGTTGATAGATCACCACATTATGTGTGGGTCCCAACCGCATTTGTGAACAGAATGCAATAAAATAATGATTGCATATAAGCTGGATGTAACCTCATCAGAGGCAGACCCAGGGAGAGGGGTGGGAGGAACATGAGGGGCAGGCAAGCCAGAGGGCTGCACCAGGCTCCAATCTGATCTAGCAATGTTTCTACAGCTGGATGACCTTCCTAATGCCAACCACTCCGAGAGTGTAGTGGGTGCTTTTTACATGCCACCAGTACAAGGGCCAATCAAGCAGGACTGTCATCGACCATGACAATGACTTTACTTGCCTCATCAGGTATTTGCAAGCACAGTTTATTGCCCAATGATTGAAGGGTACTCTTAAATTGTGCTGGTTATGCTGCACTGGCATAGGCCATGGTTATGGTCTCACTTGGCTTACCAGGTCCTCTCAAGCACAGCATATCTCCAAAGGTCTCAGTCACTTGTCATTGCCTTGGTGAGGCCCAACATTTGAAGGTCATGCTTCACCACCTCATTAAAAGAAACATTTACATATCACCCATCTTCTCTGAAATTGTTAGTATAAATTATTACATGGTCACATTTATGTGATGAATATTCTCAGAATGAGAATTTTTTTGTCCAAGATTCATGCCTTTACCACTGATTGTTTTAACTGAGCTCCATTTTTATAATAATTAAATAGATATTGCTAAAAAATGTTAGTTTTCTGGCTATAAATGCAACCTAAACTTTTCACCAGTAAATATCTTGGCCTTTTGTTTATCTAGTCTCTAAATTCTCTAGGTAACATTCCATCAGATCAGTTAGTGATGTGATGGTGTAATAAACGATGTCTGAAAACAAAATGCCAGTGAACTTCGGACATAGGCAAATGTTAAAACCAAAACGTAATTTAATAGAAGTTGGGATGCATCCATACAGTTTCTTGTAAACTTTGTGCTGTCACTCAACCAGCTAGAAATGGCAGCGAAATTGTTACCAAATCGCATTTTAACATTTTAAACAAGGCAATGATACACAATGGCGTAGTTAGAGTGTGTGCCATCTGGGGTAGCCCTTTGGTTTGCTTCCTCCTGGGTCCCCAACATTATGTAAGTTAGTATCCTAATGTTTGCAATCAAATTTATAGATCATATTGGTCAACCACAGTTTGTTGTTGGGAGCACATGTTTCTGGTGTGTTGTTCATAAGAATGTGGCTTTGGAGTTTTTATAATATAATACTAGATTAAGTCTACAGCCAGGTGTGATTGTTGCATTCTGTGCTGCATTTCACAAAGGTTTTTATTAGATGTTAAGCTGACTGATAGTTTTTGTGCATTTGGTTCATGTAATAGATTTTATGTGTGGTTTGTGTATTTCTATTAGGTGTATTGTCTGACATATTTGCTGTATTTCCATATGTTAGTTCACTAGTCTATTAGAATATAAATTGTTAATTAATGTTTGTTAATTCTATATATTTCTTACTCTAATGTTTTGTTTCGGGACAAGTATATAAATGATCTTCTGAGGAGTGATTGACTGACGTCTTATTATTG
This sequence comes from Octopus sinensis, assembly GCF_006345805.1. NCBI lineage: Eukaryota > Metazoa > Mollusca > Cephalopoda > Octopoda > Octopodidae > Octopus > Octopus sinensis. The sequence goes on along the minus strand of NC_043000.1, from coordinate 103,770,488 downwards.
TGTAGATATTCACTGTTTCCATATAGGTATATGCATTTGTTTGATTCTTTGGTGTGTACTGATGTAATGCATGTTTTTTAACAATCTATACATTCATGTCTAAAAATAGGGTCTCATTTTCATTATTTTGGAAATGAAAGAAGAAAAAAAAACCAAATGAACAAGAACGACATTCTATGAATTCTAAACAAATTTTGAGAAAAAGTCATAATTTTTACAGTTGCAACCAAACCCTAGCTCTAAACTTGACCCTACCTTACCCCTAAACCTAACTGTGTAAGTATGAAAAAATATAATGAAAGAAAATGGAAACATTAACCTATAAATGTTAAGAAAATTTCATAAATGTAAGAGAGATAGATAGGTAACAGTTATGAAATTGTACTATGAACTTGACAAGATCTGTAAAAGGTCACAATTGTCGTATCTGCAGCTATAACACTATAACTCACACTATTCAAACACTTGGCTAAAAACAGGAAACAGATGCCATGTAAGTGTGTCTATTATGGAAATGATGAGTGCAACTTCTAGTGTGTTGATAATGGAAGTTTCTAACTAACTTAAATTTCGAAATTTAATGTTTTGTTACTTTTTTTTTTATTAATTTGTGTCAAAAATGAAAGTGATTTTCATAATTAGCATACAAAATTACATTGGTGTAATAATTTGAAAAGAATTAAATGCTGCCCACAAA
>NC_043000.1:103659791-103764791 GCF_006345805.1 Octopus sinensis | reverse complement strand
TTGAAATTCTTAAAAAAAAAACAATAATTTATTAATTAATGAATAATAAGTTCCAAGAACTTACCATATCTTTGGCTTTAACAATTGTTGTCACGCCACGTCGACTACGACCATTGTGTTTAAGTATAAGTTTCTCTTTCAGAGTGAATTTGGCAGAGTCCAAGATATATACTGCACCAATGGATGAATAACCAATCCACATCTTTAAAAGAAACAATAACAAAAGTCCATGTTTATTTTTTTTCTTAAACTAAGAGACATATGCTAATGCAGAGAGTGTTCATGTGAAAGAGATTAAAGGTAACTATTTCTGTACAGTTGATGAGATGGGGAAAGAAGGGTTGTCAGTTGGGTCTGAATGAAGCAGTATACAGGGAGAGCAAGAGAGAGAGGGGGGAGAAAAAGAGAGAGAAGTAGCATGTCTGTAATTAGTGGTTGTAGCTTGTTAATGAGTGTATCTCTGTTAATCAGCTGAGTAGCCTTCTTTTCAATTGGATACCTAATGGGGTTTGTTTGTCAAACAGAAATCCCATCCTATACTCTGGTAACCCTTCTGTATTTGGGTGTTGTTTGTTATTTCGATATCCTCATTTGTTATGAAGCCCCTGCTGTGACTTGGCCTTTTCTGCTTTATTAAAAGACATTTTCTTATGTTAGGGGCTGTAGTTGCTGTTTAACCCTAGGTCATCCCTGATTGTAGACAATCTACAATCAAAAGTATTCTTGCTGAGATCCTTCATTTGTTTTCAGATGATAGTGTGTAACTTGAGGGAGGTCTAGCTGCTATTTCTAACAGAATGACACTCCACTCTTTGGATCATGGGCTTGTAGTTCTTTTATAATCTGGATTTTAGCAGTTTTGTGTTCCTGTTGTTTAGCGTCAGGTTAGTCCTAGATGAGCAAACCTGTGATCAAAGGTATTCGAGAAGTGACCATACCATCTTTTTGTGTCAGTAGAGTATAATTTGAGACATGTTTGTTTGTTATTTTTACAAGGTTTATTAACCCTTCTCCTCTTAAGGCTGTATGGAGAGATCTAATGTTGTTTTGTTGCTTTTAGAACTGTTAAGGGTTGTGCTGTTGTTAGTGATAAGTTTAAGAGAGGAAATTATAACCTAAGATGAATATAACCTTTTAAGATAAATATTAACTGAACAGTAGAGCAACAACATCTAGTTTACAGTATTAAATAAAGATTAAACAGAACTTCCTTTTGCTAGCTCTGAGAAATGTGTCCAACACTGAAGTCATATCTGTGATTGACAGCAGATAACTATGATATTATGCTGATATCTTACTACATTTTGCTGATAGCTATAATACCTACGGTACTCTTCTGATATCTCAACAAGGGTTTCAAGAATAAACAACAACAACAAAAATAAATTTTAAAAATCCCCAAGAAAACACAAGAACAAAACAAATCAATATATTTTACCTCATCGTTTTCAGTCAAAAGATGATAGCATTGAACTGGAACAAGTTGAGGTAAGTCTTGGCAGATTTTGTCAATTTCTTTCAACAATACACCCTCAGGTGATACCATAAGTGTTTTATGTTCACAAGCTGGATATAGAAAACAAGAATAAAAAAAAATGATAACATTTATATTATTAGTTTGATCAATAGCAATTTAAAATATACATATATATTAACTGAAGTATACAAAATTACATATTCACTACAGACGATCATACCAATTGGCTTCACTCTAGGAGTTCAACAGAGTGTTAGATAACAGTCTGATTATGTAATCCTGCACTCTTCAGAGGTAGCCATTATGGAATGAGATAAGGTGACTACTCTCTATTGTGGGAGGTGAACAGACATTCAGTTTGGTTCTACAGTATTAAATTGAGTGAAATGATGAGAGAATCTAATGAAGAACTTATTTAAGCAATCACCTCAGTAGATGAATTCCACATCTTGGATGTAAGAAAATGATTGCACAACATCTCACCTAACACACAGGTGTTAAATGCATCAAAACAATTGTAGTGATATTAAATAAAGAATTTTGTCAATTCCATTTTCATTCATTTCTCTATTTATATATAATCTCTTATGGATAATATGGAATTCCTGATGTATACCCAGTAATAGGAGCATTTGAATTGTATGATGACATGAGGTGGCCAATAACTGTGGATGAGCTTTGCACAACATTCTACAAAGTTTTTATCCAAATCTCAGTTAACTATATATATGCATATATATATATATATATATATATATATATATATATATATATATATATATATACATATATATATATATATATATACACATATACATATATATATATATATATATATATATATATATATATATATATATATATATATATATATATATACATATATATATATATATATATATACACATATACATATATATATACATATATATATATATATGTATGTGTGTGTGTGTGTGTATATATATACTTGCTGAGTTAGAAAGAAGCAGCAGTGTCCATGACTACTGCAGGCCCTCCAAGACCAGTGATGTTTCTGCTGTTAATATTCTGTTTAAACTGGTGTAAGTTAATATCTGCAGGTAAGACATGGGCAAGGAGAAGATTCCAGAGAACTGATGTAATAAGGAAGAAAGACTGGACATAGTGGCAGGAATAAGAGTGATGAGAAGTGGAGAGAAGAGTGGGTCGTGGATGTTAGAGTGGTGAAAGAAGAGACTGGTTAGAATTTAAAGGGTCAAGAGTTGTACAAAGGACAGCAAAAAAAAAAAACAGAAAGAAAAACAAACCCATCCTTCCTTTTTTTTTTGCAACTTGGACCATCATTTTATGTCCACTTTTTCCTGCTGGCATGGGTTGGCTAGGTCTCAAAACATCTTGTTACCCTGACACATCAGCAGTAGAGAAAAATTGACGTGTCTGTATGTCATTATTTCAATTGTGTTTCCATGCCTTGGTACTGCACTACCCCTAAATCACTTTATAGTATGGACTGGATGCATTTTATCATGTCCCTGACAAAACTAAAGCATTTTCTCTACTCTATTCTCTCCATTTACTCCCATTCATGCATGCATATGTTTGTTTGTGTGCATGTATGTATGCATGTGGGCATGTATATATGTATCAACCAGGTCAGCCCAAAAGTAAAAACTCTTTTTTTTTTATGACTATAGTTTTGAGGTTTGTATCACTTTGTTTAAGAACAAAGTCTTGACATTCTGCTAAGCATGCTAGAAGCTCTACATTATTTGTTGAATAACTATCACAATATAGAGATTACCAAAGACATTTTTGTGTTTTAGGAGTTCAAAAAGTAGAACCATGCTATCACTGCTGTAAAGAATATACTGAAGCTATACATCACTATAGTTTAAAATAAATAAAAGTGGGGATTTCAGCTTGAAAGATTCTACTAGTCATGTTTCCTTTGATAATGAACAAATGACAACAGTACTCAAGAGAAATGGTAACGCATCATTTGAAGATGTAGTGCAACACTTAATTCAGTCATTATTTGGGGAAAACTGGGAATGGAGCCTAAATTCAGCAAATGTATTGCCCACAAACTGCAACACAAGAGAATGTGTGAAATCTGCTTTATGCTTCGTTTACAACAATTTTTATCCCTGTTTCTGGATTGCCTTGTTACTGTAGAAGTGATATAAAAAAAATGGATACTTTATGAAAATGTTAAACATTGAAGGCAATGGGTTCCATCTTTGCAGTAAGTAAAACCTCTATCAAAGCAAGATCTTCATTGTAATGAGACTTTGTTTAGCATTTGGTGGTATGAGGAAGATGTTACTCACTTTGGCATCCTACTGCCAAACCAAACAAGTCACATCTCAAAAATACTGTGAATAACTCAACTGATTGAATGAAAAACTGAAAGGGAAGAGGTGTTCTTTGCTCACTTGAAAGGGTATTCTCCATCATGAGAATGCAAGCCCTCATACTGCCAGAATCACTTGTTCCAAGATTGAAGCATTTGAGTGGGAAAAGCTTGAATATTCCTCATATTTTCAGATTATCACTTATTTAAAGTTTGGAGCATGTCATTAGTAATGAAAACTCTAATTAATTACAAGCACTAAAATTGAATATAATCAGCTTCATCGTGAAGCTTTCAATATACTTGACAGTATGTTATTAATTCAAATATAGGATATATATTTGATTATAGTAATTTACCAATGTTTTGTGACCTTTTAAATCATACAAGAAAAAATGAGTTGACAGCTCCATCTCTAATATATAATGAAACAGGACCCTAAGCTGTGGTGTCAAAATTCCTTTCGGACAAAGTAACTCCAGGTTTCATTCCACAGCAGACTCCAACCAGGAACAATCAGCTAAATGACTAACTTCATGCCATTCACTTTCTCTGATAACAATACGTTTTTTTAATTAGTGTCTAATGAGTTATTGCCTTAGATCTTGCATCATATATAAACCGAAAGATGAGTCTTATTTTATTTTATTTTATTTTTACTAAAGATGGTAGCCATATGAATAGCAGAATGAGATAAACAAAATTTGAAAATTTGTTTAGGTGAATTCCTTTATTTTTTATGATTATCATTTTGAAGAGTTTGCAAATATAGTTGCTTGGTATGAACTTTTTTCTTTTTTAAATTAACACTGGTAGCTGAGCATAGGTTCAAAATGACAATAAGAAATGCTAACCCTTCACCTTTAGTGTCAGAGAAGTATAATACATAGTAGAAAGAAATGCTAACCCTTCACCTTTAGTGTCAGAGAAGTATAACACATAGTAGAAAGAAATGATCTATTAGCATGCAACATTGAGAAGAAGTCGGCAGACACTGTAGTTCTCTCTCTGACAAGCAAAACCAGAGAAGCTGGTCTGGAAATGGATCCAGAAGAATTGAATAAAGATGCTCTTATAAAAGTATATGAAAAACTGGATGAATTATTTAAAGAAGATTCTAAATAAGCAGTCATTTGTTATGATAACTTTGAACAATATTCTAAACACGGATTTGAGAGAAAGGTAACACAGTTGAAATCATTCAAAATATCTCTTTCTGAGCTGGTACTCACATACAGAGTTTTAAGAAGTGTAAATATGACAGAAGATAACAGAAACATGTAAAAGTAACAGTAACTGATTTAATATTTAAATTTACTGAACTCAAGAAATTTATGTTGACAATGGTTCAATGGCAAATAGTTCTGAGAAAATTCAGGTTAAGGAAACAGTGGCATACTTTGAGGAAAGGGTCACCTCCAAACAAATGTTGAATGTGAAGACACTGATGATGTCTGCTATGGTAGATGGTCAGGAGGTAGACATAGAAGTAAACATCTCTTTTAGTTGAAATAGCAACCATTTGATAATCTTATAAAATTTAAAAGATCTCACTGATTTGCTTCTTATTTAACATCACTCTGAGAATGGCCATCTCAATTCTGAATCTTTTGTCCAGGAGCTTTATGGATTGAGTGGCTTGAATCACGCATCACAGAATTGCTAGTCTTTCAAACTATGATTTCTTGATGAGACACTGATATGTAACAACTCACAAATAAATATCTCATGCAACATGCAAGCTTTAATTAAATCTACAAATTGCCAGAGTTTCTGCCGGTTACATGCTTTTGACAACTCTCATAATTCTATTTGATTACTACAGCAGAAAGTGGCTGCCATTACTTTCAACTACAAAAATTATGTAATTATCTTGACTGGCAAAAGGTGCATCACTGTAGGCTACCATCTTCAATCATGTGTTCCATTTTTAAACTTTCAGCATTCCATTTGAAGATCATTCCATCCCAAAGATCTGGAATGTAAATTTGCAAACACTACTTCTTTTGTTAGCTTAGCTTGTCTTATACACTTTGTCTTCTCCTTCTTCATAAGTGAGCTTAATTCACTAATATCACAGCTAGGATCTGATCTTATTTGAGTGGCAATCCAATTTAATAACTTGCCACACTACAGACTCCTCTACATTATTTAGTTGTTTTCAGTATTTGTAATTTGAACAAGAATAGGCTTCAAATCACCCTTCACAAATATAATATCACCTGTCTGTTCAAAATTCAAAACAACTTGGAGGATTCTTCTGAGTTCACAGTAAAGGTAGATTTAATGTTGTTCATATAACATCCTCTCTATAAAAAAATTTTGAGTCTTCCTTGACAGCTGGATAAATGTACTGAATCACAAAATTTGACTTTTTTTATGAGAAACAACAGAGAAAGAAGAGAGGCAGTAAATATATAAGTATCTGAATATACATGTGCATACAAAAAGGAATCTTTGTTCTACTTACCACACCAGAGAAAATTGACACAGAACTGAATATCATGCAGATATTCAACATCCTTTAAACAGATCCTGTGTTCTATTTTTAAACTTTCAGCATCCCATTTGAAGATCGTTCCATCCCAGCTGGCTGTAAATACCAATCTGAAATCACATAGGATAATAAATTTATAGTAAGTCATAATTATTGACAGTATTCTCTCCCATCTCACTTTCTCAAGCTAACAACGAAGCCTCAATGTGGTCATTTGACCTGCTAAAATTAGCAATCAAATTAGTCACAAATCACATCCCACTGTGATACATTGGATTATTTGATCCAGACTTCCAGGTTAATAAAATTTTTTTTTTTAAATGAAAAAATCCCACCAGCAATAACAAGCTTAAAGAGATTAAATCAAGAAACCAACACTAACCCTTTTCTTTCAGCTTCAATAATAGCAACAACTCTGTTATTGTGTTCTAGTAACTGGGTGACACATTTTATACTCTCTGATGAGATTATGTAAATATGGTAGCTTCCAGCCCAGATATTTCTGTTATCAGGTGAGTATAAACACATCTAGAAGATATTGAAGAAATATTTCAGAATCATAGAGAAAATCATGTATTTAAATTGTGCATACTTAAAGAAATTACATATATTTATATAGTATATGGAAATCATATAAATTGTATGTAGTTAAATAAACAGCATATTTAAAGTGCATATGGAAACAAATTATATATATTTAACTCTTTAGCATTCAGATTACTCTGCCAAAGGTGTAGGGTACATGTGAGAAGCAGGTTCTGGTTAGTTTGAAAGTAATACAGGTAGAATATTTTGGCTGGATGTGGTCAGTTTAAATGCTAAAGGATTAAAATAAATCACATGTATTTCAATTATATACACTTAAGTAATTTCAAAATATTTAAATTCTATATGGAAATATATGATATATATATTTTTTAAAAATCACTTGTATTTAAAACTGCATACACTTAAATCATATATTTAGATAAGCACAAACATGGCCATAGGCACAGGTATGGCAGTGTTGTTAATAAGTTTACTTCCTGCTGATGTAATTTGGGGTTCAGTCCCACTGCATGACATTGTAGGCAACTGTCTTCTGTAGTCACAAGCTGACAAAAGCCTTGTAAGTGGATTTGGTAGATGGAAACTGAAAGAAGTCAGTTATGTGCGTGTGTGTGTGTGTGTGCGCATGTATGCACGTGGATGTGTGTGTAGTTAGTGAGTGATTGTGTTTCCTTGTCTTGACAATGCACAATAACTGTAAACAAGTGTCACTGTCAATTGATGTCCAGCCAGAGAAATATTGCTTTTCTTGGAAACAGGTGAGGGCTGGTGACTGGAGAGGCATCCAGCTGTAGAAAATCGTTTTCAATTAATTCTGTCTGACCCATGCAAGAATGGAAAAGTGTATGCTAGATAATGATGATGATGTATAAGGAAATAAATCATATATATTTAAATATATACCTTACATTTAAATTATATATATTCAATTGTAATAATTATTGCCAGATCTTAAAATCATATCTTCTGCTGTCTTATAAAAAGAGGGATATATTATTCAATAATATAATCTAAGAAAACAAAAGAACATTGTTGGCTACACCTAGAATTCTTTTCATTACAGGACTGCTTTATCAGGGTTGACCTAAACTAAAGCTCAAAGAAATCATCATCAACACTGCTGCTGTTGCTGTCATCATCATCATCGTTGTTGTTGTTATTATTATTATTTACTACATACACCTTTTCTACAGATCGGGCAGGGCCATCTACCTGAAGGGATTTGTGATTTGTCTGCCTTCCACCAGATAAGAGAATGGGGGACCCTGTCAAAGCGAATTTGGCAGGTACAAAATGTGTGGAAGCCTATTGCATCAAAATGTCTGTGTGTGTGTCCATGCATGTGTTGTGTGTATGTGTGTGCAGGCATGTGTGTGTGTGTGTGTGTGTGTGTGTGTGCATTTGTGTTTGCCCCTCAGTAGGTGTTAGTTTGTTTATGCCACTGTAACTCAGAAGTTTGGCATAAGAGACTGATAGAATGAGCACCAAACTTAACAATAGTACTAAGGTTGATATGATCGGCTAAACCCTTCAAGACAATGCTTCAGTGTGGTTGCAGTCCAGTGACTGAAACAAGTACAAAAATAACTGGGAAGAAAACCCATGCTAGCGCGTTATGAATGTGTCATACATACATTTTCTTATACTTACCACGTCACCAAGGGTTTTTATGAATGTGTTCTCCAGCTCCCAGACAATTGCATCAAAAACTCTCACTGTACCACCACTTAGTGAACACCACAGTTGGGCTCTTGATTCTGAAAGGTTTCCAAAATACAAAGAAATGTATTGCACAAGAAGTTCACAGCTGTGTGTGTGTGTGTGTGTGTGTGCATGTGTGTGTGTATATATGTATATGTGAGACAAATAAAAGATAATATATATCACCATCATCATCATCATCATTTAATGCCAGCATAGAGAGCTGATGTTAAATGATGATGATGATGATGATGACAATATATATATGTATTATGAAGGTGGCGAGCTGGCAGAGACATTAGCATGCCGGGCAAATGCGTAGCCGTATTTCATCTGCCGTTACATTCTGAGTTCAAATTCCGCAGAGGTCGACTTTGCCTTTCATCTTTTTGGGGTCGATTAAATAAGTACCAGTTACGCACTGGGGTCGATATAATCGATTCAATCTGTTTGTCTGTCCTTGTTTGTCCTCTCTGTGTTTAGCCCCTTGTGGGTAGTAAAGAAATATATATATATTATCTTTTACTTGTTTTAGTCACACACACATACAACTTCTTAACCACACAGGCATGGCTGTGTGATTAAGAAATTTCCTTCCCAATTGTATGGTTTTGGGTTCAATCTCACTGTGGGGCATTTTGGGCAAGTGTCTTCTACAATAACTCTGGGCAATTCAAAGTCTTGTGAGTTGTATTTCATAAATTACTAGATATAGACTTAAAGCTTCTATCATACTAATTCAGGTGTTAAACTTTCATGGGCTAATTCAGTGAGTTGAAGAAATTTACCTCTACTCAGGTATAACAATCTCAAAACATTCTGACCAACTTCTTCTTGACATGGGCTGATTTTCTTCTGCAAGAGTTCTCTCGTTGGTCCAGGCAGGGTTAGTTGGCCAAGGGAATGGAGATTAGAGAAATGACACATTTGACGTATCACATTATCAATGTTAACGTTGCTCGCTGCCAGAGAATGTTGACAACTGTAAAGTTTGAAAAAAAAAAACAACTGGTTACACAGGAAAGACAGAAAATATAGTGAGTTGGTTGAACTATGTGAAAACAATGGATGGGAGGCAATATATCTTCCTGTAGAGGCAGGAGTGAGAGGATTTGTTGGAACTGGGGTTTACTCAAAGCTCAGGTGTCTTTGATTTACTGTGAGGGAGAGAAAGATGTCAGAAAATTGTTAGATGTTGAGAAAGCAAATCATTGGCTATGGCTCAAGAAAAAGGATGAAAGAGGTGCAGTAGGAAGAAGCACTGAGGATGGTAGAAACATCTGGCCCAGTGTCACAACATCTGGCCCAACAAAGCTTATACTGTGGTGTGGCAGTCTTGTTGTCTACATTGATGGGTGGCCCCAGGCAGCTCTGGTGTAAGCACTGGAAGGGGGCTAAGACACCTACACAACTGCAGCTGCTTCACCACCTGATGAGACTTTGACCCCTGCATTCAGAGAGAGTACAGCAGGGCGCTCAGCATGTGCACACACACACACACACACACACACACACATTTGTTTATTTCTTTCATGTGCTTAGTCCTCTTTGGACCTTTTTTTCCCTGCCAACTGGTATACTGCCATAAGAGTAATAAACTAAAGAGATGAACAATTTCTAAAGAACTTCCCAAGACAATATGCATAGAGTAGGTTCTCAACTCATAAGGTCACATTTTCTTATTGTTACTACGGAAATTCTTCAATGTAACCAAAATGGTGTTTTCCTTATTTTGCAATAGTAAGCTGTATAGAAAATTGGATTTTTAAATGATGAAATGATAATGGTAATAGTGATAGCAGTGGCACTGGTGCCACTATCATCACTATCAGCATTGTCATTTCATCATGTAAACATCCAATTTTCCATGCATCTTACTATTGCAAATTAAGGAAAACACCACATTTGTTACAATATCATTGAAGTTTCCATAATAACAATAAATAAATGTAACTGTTTTGCTCCAATTCCCGCACCCCCCAAAAGCCAGAAAACAAAGTAGAATTACTTTTTATTACCTGAATATTGCCAAGAGTGCACAGGCTGTTTCTGCACCAGATATAATTGCTGTATCATCCTTGTGATCTTTAGAATATAACTTGGCTGCCCACACTTCAGATAACATCAAGTACCAGATATCACGCTCTTTTTTTAACCAAGCACTGAAAGTCTTCTTTTCTGAACAACATACAAAACCAATTATAGTTAATTAGAAAGTTAAATGCTGAATTATTTGGTTAGTTGGTAAGTTAATTTGTTAGAGAGTTTGATGAACATTTTGGTACATATATCACACACACACACACACACACATGTATGTTTATCATAGCTGCTACCACTGCAATCATCACCATCAAACATTTGTGTTCCAACAAGTCTGAGGGCTGTATCATGCTCCAATGTCTGCTTTAGCATGGTGTCTACAGTTGAATCTTCTTCCTAATGCCAACCATTTTACAGTGTGTACTGAGCATATTTTTTTTCATGGCACCAGTACTGGTGAAGTTGCCATGTGGGTTGAAAGTCTAAGATCCCTTCGACTGAGTGGGACTACAGTAAAGAGGCTTATATTAGAAGATGAAGGGTCGAAGTATGAGAGAAGGAGCAGAAGAAAACAGGATTCTCATCAAGAATCAAGACAGAAAGACTATTGTGAATACTAAAACGTTTTCTAGTGAAGAATGCACTCCACAGCATAAATTAGTGGCTAGGAGAATGAAAACATGTCAGAGCCAGGCAGACACAAAAACAGAAGACAATATAGAGAAGGGACATATGGAAACTAAAATATCTCACAGTTGAAAATAGGTTTAGAAAAATTCTAATTGATACCTATGACTGTAGGGAGAAAGATTAAGAAACCTATAGCATATATATATATATATATATATATATTGAGTCAAGTAAAGTCATTGTCATGGCCAATGCCAGTACTGGCTGACTGGCACCTATGCCAGTGCCACCTTACTGGTCCCATGCTGGTGGCACGTAAAAAGCACCATTTGAGCATGGTCATTGTCAGTACCTCCTGACTGGCTCCTGTGCTGGTGGCATGTAAAAAGCACCATTCAACTATAGTTGATGCCAGTACCAGCAACTTAACAAAACTTAAACATGAATATTTATAGAATACAAATTGTATTTACCGGCAAAATAAATAACCAAACCATCAATTTGAGTAAAAGCTGACTGTTTAGATTTTTTCTCAATCTTATCAATTAATTGAATACGGAGGACCACCAGTGGTTTCTTGGAACCCAGTTTAATGAATAATAACCTGCAATTATGGTAATAGATTTATTAATTTAATAAATGCATGTAAATACATAATATAAACAATAGTAAAGACTTGCAGTTGTTGATGTTTAGCCCTAAATATACTCTGATCAAACTGACTTATTTTTATTTTTAGACAGAACGTGTTTATTTGTGAATAGTGCATATCTTTTTTTACAGTGTTTTAAACTTAAAAATAAGGGTGCATACTATATATAAAAATTCAATGTATCCATCACTTTTCAGTCGTGTTGCTATATTTGGGATGGTATGACCAGAAGCAAATTAGTTATCTCTATTACCCAAGCTAATTGATGTGTATTGAAGAATTAAGATCATTATAATAATGTTGCATCTTTCTATATTAAATGTTTAGCATAACAAACTGATGTCCCAAGTGATTCTGCTGTCAATAACCAAAAATATTACTTGATTTATTCAATGTGAAAATTAAATCAGTTAATCAACCAATAAGGATAATAATCACTAAGGTTGCAACTGTGAGAAGATTGGGGGCTTACTAAAAATCACACCCCATTTTCTTAAAAAAAAAGGGCCAAGGATACACTATGTCTAAATAAAAAGTAAAGGTGATCACGACTGGAACATATTTGATAATAGGTTTATATAAGAGATAACCCAGGGTTAAAGAACAATAACAACAGTATCAATTCAATTACAAGTGATCATTGCTGGTTAACAACAAAAACAACAACAGTGACAATAATAACAAAAATAAGGCTTATAAAAAGCTCGCATACCTTCGGTTGGTAAGTACTAAATATCCCATTCCATTACTGGTCAAAATGAGAGATGACACTGCTATAATCCATTCGATAAAGGTCAGCTCTTTTTTGATGGCTGGTAGGCGGGAGAAGTGTTCCTGGTTCTTCTGCCAGGATTCCAGGAAAAGGGACAAAGATTTGGGGCTTATACCTGACAAAAGATATTGAAGACGAATCACAATAAATATAAACATGTATGTATAGACATATACATACAAACAAAGATAGTTAAAAATAAGAAATTGAACATTAATTCAACTTACAAGTCTGTTTTTGAAGTTTACAGAGTACGGTGAACAAGTTGTTCTTCATATTATAGCAATGACACACATCTAAGATATGTAGCAGTTGCAGGAATTCTCCTAATTCTGCCAAAACAAATATACACATAAAAATAAAGAAGCATAGAAATTTTACAAAAAGAAAAAAAAAATGAAAAGTTTGGAGTAAGTTCTAGACAATTTAATTGAGCCTAATATGTGACTGATATTTATATATTTTATGAACCCCACAAGGCTGAAAGGCAAAGATGACCTCAGTATGATTTGAACTCACTCTCTCACTTTAATTCTTCAACATTTCCGTAGCCATAGGGTTGATAAAAGAAATACTAATCAAGTACTGAGATTAACTTATGAACCAATGACAAAGCCTTTATGAATGTGCATGTGCCAATGTTTATTACATACATCTCTAACTCTATATTTTATATTACTACTTTTTTCTTTACTTTCCCCTCTAAGTATGAATAGCATTCCTGATTATTTACTATATATAATAGCCTTATTCAAGTGTAAATTTTGTATTATTTGATTTTCTGTCTGATGAATTTCTTATAAGAGATATCTTACATGTTTTTCCTACATTTGTAACTCCTATTAGCAAATGAAACACATGCAATAGTGAATAATAATACCAAAACTTGCTTCCAATCTCCTGTTTTGATATATATATATATATAAATAGGTGAATGAATTATCCTATGTTTATCGTCAGCATGGAAAATTCGTTGAACCGAAACCAGGGTAGCAAATATGGAAGAGTTCAGAGTTGCAAATGTTACAAAATCTCCTGCCCTTATCAAAAGGAAAGGATACAGACAGTATGAACCAATCTAACTTGAAATTTATATTGTTGTCTTTAAGACGCCAAACTAATTTACTTAGCCCTGTACTATGTCGTTTTTTACTATCCCTGAATGTTGAATAATGGTTTGAAATTCTCTTGGATAACTGGGAAGTGGACGCTCCTATATAGAAGAAGACATCGGTACCGGAAGAAATTCTACACTGGTAAATAGAATTCTTAATCTTAGAATTACTAGACAAAAATTTAATTCTGTTGGGGTTGTCCTCCGAGATCGAAACAAAGTTTTTATTGCTATGACTGTTGTTACTATTATTATTGGCACCAACAACTACACTATTCCTATTATTATTAGTATTATTAATGGTAATACAACCAGTAATACCACCAACGATAATACCGTTATTGTTATTACCATCAACATTACCATTGTTATTAACACAACTAATACTATTATTAATATTATCATTGTTAACACTATCGCTGCTACCAATGCTATTACTATTAATACTATTCCTATTATTATGATTGTATGATGGGTTGGAATTAGCAAGATTAGTGTTGGCACTCCCGGGTGAAGAATCTTTGTTTAGCAGCTTGGTATTGTGAGAAGATATAATTTGTGAAAGATTTCTAGTGTTAGAGAAAGCGATTCTAACTATGTGGGAATTGATAATAGAATGATATCTAGAATTTCTGGGAAAGTTCCTTAATAAATTAAATTAAAACATCGAAATTTTTGTTTGTCTTGTTGTCGAGAGAGGCTCCCTTTCTTTCCTGATGAGAAGATTGCATAATGCACCCTTTATTCCTTTGGAATGAAACTATGTTGTCTTTGAAACATATGTCGAGAGTAAAGGAATTTTGTTAACATCTTCGTTCGACTCCATTCTTTCATTTATTCATATATATATATATATATATATTATATATATATATATATATATATATATATATATATATAAATGTAATATGTGACAATTATTCAGTAACCATGATAAAACTCAGAGTTTCGGATAATTGTCACATATTACATTTACAGATAACTTCCTCTATTTACATAATATCGAGGTCTCTTTCATTCTTTTGTTGTCTTACAATTTTTATCAATATATATATATGATAGTATGCTAAAAAGGTACATAAATAACCAAATGTACAGAGAAAAAATGATGGATTGATAGTTAGATGGATGGTAGAATGGACAGATTGGAAGGACAAATGGATGGATTGATGATGGGCAGATAGTGAGATGGAAAGATGGACAGGTGGATGGGCAGATGGTTGTATAGATAAACAAACAGATAGACAGATATGTAGATGAGTTGATGTAGAAAATTACAGGAAGGAAAATAGAAAAATATATTACGAATATCATGATTTGGTAATTTCAGTGTATTTAAAGATTTTCCATAAGATCTTTGACGATCAGATTCATCCATGTTTGATATTCCATAATCTCTCAGCAAGCGGTGGTAATCATCATTGCGCTTGTGTTGTGGTATTTTTCTGGACACTTCTTTTATGAGTCTAAGAAATGAAATTAAACAGATAAAATGAAGAAAGATATTTGTCTACAAATAAAACTTATAACCTCCCAGAGAAAAAATAAGAAAAGGGACTCAAATATCAAACAGGATTAGGCAAAGAATTGTATTTTCTGCTTTCTCATTCATATTTGGAAGTTGGTGCTTGTGTTGTTTAGCCTCAAGTCATCCTTGATCTGTGATAAAAAAAATTCCAACAGAGATCAGTCTGTCTTTTAAGATGCAGTTTTATCTCAGATTATATTACCCAAAGTATGCTTTTTAGTCTTTTAAAAAATGGCAGTGAGTTGAAGGATATTTAGCTGCTATTTTTACCAGGTCACACATCTGTGCAGAGTCTCTGTTGGAACATGTCTGGCCATGGGGAAATAGTGGATGGAAATTGAAAGAAACATGTCATGTTGTGTGTGTATGTGTGTGTTCATATGTATGTGTGCTTTCTTGTTTCAATATTGTTTGATGGTGTCATTATTAGACATGTGATATCATCCATTTCTAATCTTCCATGAAAACATGTCTATCCAAGAGGAAATATTACCTTGCTTGGCAACATATGAAGATTGGCAATAAGAAGGGCACCCAATTGTAGAAAATAAATCTGCCTCAATGAATTCTGTCTGACCCATGCAAACACAAAAAAATTAGATATTGAAACAATGATAATGATCATGATGACTTCAAAGCATAGTATAGTGATACAAAGATAGCTCACTTCCTGAAAGTTGCCTAATCCTTTGTTGTCAAAGTTCAAAAGGTGCTGGAAGCTGCTGGTGGGGATCTAACATCAACAGCTAAATGTAAAACAAATGCACCTGGTCCTAATACTATCAGAACACATAACTTTGTCCAAGAAGTTCAAGAAATAGTTGGTAAAAACCCTGGAAAGTCAATCAGAGCCATTATAAAGGATGTCAAGGTTTCAAAATGCACCATTGTAAGAGATGTGCATGAGGGCATATGGTACAAGCTGTATGTGTTGCAGAGGGGTCAGTTTATGTCAAATGTGATTAGAGAGAATTATTCAGTCCATGCAAAATGCTTGCTAAACAAGTTAAAATACCACAATGCTGAAATGCTTTGGTTTTTCTTCAATGAGAAAAACTTAGATCAGGATTAATATATAAACTGAAAGAATGACAGATGGTCATGCAGAGATCTGAATGAGGTTCTAACAGTCATGCACAATAAGTTCCCAGCAACTGTGATGATTCTGGGAGATATCAACAACAAGGAAGATGCCATGACTCTTCACTTTTTTCACAGGGCTCAAGAGTCAATTCACTTTCAGCACCACAGTATCCCAATCTTTTCTGCCTCAAGGCACCCTTGTCAAGCCTTTCAGAAATCTACAGCACCCCTATTAGAAAATCTAATATGACAGTTGCTTTTTGATTCAGCATCAATATAACAAAACTTTGTCCCTGGATAATAACATCTGTGTCAGAAAACTATATCCTTGGAATTGATAAAAAAAAAAATTTTCTTTATTTCACCAATGTTGATATAATAAACATAAAATAGATGACAATACAAAAATGTAATTGACAAAAATATCAAATATAAGATGACAATAATATTTATTGTTAAAATAGTATCAAAATGTATTTTTGGCTCTAAATGATCAATCATGATACCACATATGTATGTATATTTTGCGGCATCCCTCAGTTGATACTGCGGCACATCAGAGTTCTGTGACACACTAGATGGGAACCTGTGCTCTACATAGAGGTGTTGGAGAAAGTTGGGAGGCCCTACATAGACAGAGTATGCAACAAAAGACTGTATGTTTGTTTGTTCCTTTTCGAGCTATCCCTGGCTCATAAGGGCGGTTTCCCGGTTTCCTTGGCATATAGGTTCCCCATCTGGACGGGATGCCGGTCCGTCGCAGGTGAACTGAGAGATGCATGAGGGAAGAGTGAGAGAAAGTTGTGGCGAAAGAGTCAGCAGAAGTTTGCCATTACCTTCTGCCGGAGCCACGTGGAGCTTAGGTGATTCGCTCATAAACACACGCATTGCCCGATCTGAGATTCAAACCCTCGATCCCTCGATTGCGAGTCCACTGCTCTAACCACTAGACCATGTACCTCCACAAAAGACTGCATGTCTTCCAACAAGACTCTGCACCATCTCATAAGACTAAGGCAATCCAAGTGTGGGTGCATGCAAATCTTCATGATCGTGTTCTCTCAGGCATGACTTCTTAGCTCACCAGATCTCAGTCCACGGACCTATTACATATGAGGCATAGTTGAGACACCATACAGTCTCTCAAGTTTGCTACAACCAGCACAATGTTCAAAATTGATAAAGATCATCTGATTCAGGCATGTCAATACTTCCAACCCAGTAGTGAAGTAGCCACTGATGCAGATGGTGGGTTTATTGAATAGGTGTGACAAAAAAATTTTCAAGATTATTCGTACCATTTGTTTCCAAATACAACTTTTCTTTGGTGAGGTTTGCATCTTTTCCTAAATTCATACTAATGACCTTAAAAAAAAACTGACACACCCAGTATGTATATGACAGGTTTCTTTCAGTTTCTGTATAGCAAATACACTCACAAGGCTTTGGTCAACCCAGGGCTGTAGTTGAAAACACTTGCCTAAGGTGCTATGCACTGCTACATAGTGGGACTGAACTCAGAACCGTGGAGTTGTGAAGCAAACTTCTTACCAGACAAACACACCTTTGCCAGATGGTCCTCATTCTCAAACTAAATTACATGAATCAGAGCATGACCTTCTGAATAGTTGCATGACCTACTGTTAATAGATACCTAATATTTATCAAATTCCTGACAGCTATAAAATAGGCCAAATGTTGTAAGTCTTAAATTTCACAACTTCCTCTACAATGAAAATGATATGGCCATAGCTGATAACACTGATTAAATGCTACAATTTCTGTCTTACATACTTGCTCAGAGATGACTTAGATTATCCTACAATAATGATAGTAGCTATAGCAGCAACAACTACATGGGATCCTCTGTATGGTCATTTGAGTGATTAGAAATAACAGCCAAATCACCCTCAACTTACAACCTACTCTCAAGGGAAAAGATAGGAAGCACTGGATAATGTAGCCCTACATACTAAAACTGCTGCCTTCACCTCTTCCTTCTTTGCCATTCCCTCCCACTAATTATTCCAATGAACTTTGATGATAATTATTACTCACTTGTATAACTATATTTAAAAATATATGTATACTAGCAGGCCTCTCAGCCTTTGGCCCAGTCTGTATAGTGTTGAAATGTATTGATAAGCCACATATTGGCATCTATCGTAATACCCATTTTCATTACAATAAAAGTTGTAAAAAGGTATTTAAATATTTCAGAACATAATTTTACAAATTTATTTAGAATATCTAAATACAGAAAGTAATCTAGATAATAATAGAGAAAGGTATTGTATGAAAATTATAAAAAAAAACAGACCTTCAGTATATACAATGTTTTTGACTTTTTCCTTTGGAGCATATATGAAGATTTTCTGAGGGCTTCCTACTCTGGAACAACCTACATACAGCTGGCCATGTGAGAAACAGCTCTCTTTTAGATGGAGACCAACAACCTGTAGTGTTTGATCTTTGGACTTGTTAATGGTCAATGCGTAACTGACCTCCACTGAGAATTGCAATCGTTTGAAATGAAAGGGGACATCTGTTGGTATTAGTGATATTCTAGGTATAGATACAATATCTCTATTACTACATCCAGTGAGGATTTTTGCTTCGATAATGTGAAGCTGTAGTTCAGTGACAGCCATATGTGTACCATTGCACAATCTCAGCTGATCCAGGTTTCTAAGAAGCATGATGACAGCACCCTTCTTCAATTCAAAGATGTGTGATAGTGTGCTGAACGGTTCCAGACTGTTGAGGAATTCAACAGGATAATGGACAGCCTCATCCTCATTGACAACTTTGTCCATAGACTTATAGATATGTCTATCTTCATCCTCCCTCTGTCTCACTTATTTTTCTCCCTACCCGCTTTCTGTCTGTCTCATGTATTTTTTCTCACGAGAGAAAAAGAGGTAGAGGTAATGAGAGTGACACATATACAACCAGGGGGAGAGAGAGAGAGAGAGAGAGAGAGAGAGAGAGAGAGAGAGGGAGATAGTGAGAGAAATAGAGAGGGACATATAAACAGAGAAAGCAGAGGTCCAGCATCTCACTTGTTTTTTTCTCCATATCTCCTTTCTCTGTCCGTCTCTCATGTGTTTTCTCTCTAGAGAGAAAAGGAGGTAGAGGTAGTGAGAGAGAGAGATACATACAACCAGAGAAAGAGAGGTAGATAGTGAGAGAGATAGAGACATAGGGAGGGGCATATAGACAGAGAGAAAGCAGAGGTGTGGCGGTGACTTCAAAGGAATAAATGTAATATATAAACTTAGAGAAATGTAGAGGTGGATTGAATGGTAAGTGAAGTATTTTTTCCCTGTGTAAAAAGCATTATAGTGAAATAGATAGTACATGGATTGCTAGAAATAAGAGCCAATACACCACCAACTTGCCCCCCACCTCCATTCCATTTTTGGAAAATAAGTGCACAATTATCTGTGGAACAGTCAAATTAATTTAAATGGTACAAAAAACCTGAAATATTATCAATTCTATTTAGTGTCTGCAGTGGTCAACGTAGAAACAAACAAACAAACAAAGCTTTTTTTTATATTTAGTTTTCAGCAGTCAACATACAAACAAACTTTGCTTTTTATAAGGTTATATAGATATTAAGGTGAAATAGACAGTGTGTGGATTGCTAGAAATAGGAGCCAATACAACACTACCTCGGCACCCCCAATCTATTTTCAGCAAATAAGTGCACAGTTATCTGTGGAATGGTCAAATTAATTTAAATGATACAAAAAACCTGAAATATTATCAATTTTATTTAGTGTTTTCAGCAGTCAATGTACAAACAAACAAACTTTGCTTCTTATAAGGATAGAAATAAGATATAGAAACTATGGTGAAATAGACAGTACATGGACTGCTAGAAATAGGGGCCAATACACAACCAACTTGCTCCCACCCCAAATTAATTTTTGGAAAATAAGTGTACAGTTATCTGCAGAATGGTGAAATTAATTTATGACATGAAAATCCTGAAATATCATCAACTTTATTTAGTGTTTTCAGTAGTCAATGTACAAACAAACAAACTTTGCTTCTTATTAGGATATATAATAACAATAAGGATTATTATGAAGCAGCATAGCATTACCTTTAATTCCTTCATATATATACTGCTTCAAATAGACATACATGTTTCTACTGCATTGATTAGTAACTGTTGCAACCACAACCCTACTGCTGTACCAGTACAGTTTCTTCAGGGTCTTCACTTTAATATCCTTTGATTTACCTGCTTAAAGTTTTTCATTTATCAACTCTGCGCTGTATGATGCAGAGTTGTTCGTTAATTTAGATGAGAACTATCTTTAGTTCAAGTTTTGATTGGATATTCACTGGTAGTCAGTTATTTCAAAACATACATACAAGACCAGATTTAAATCATGGAAGGCCTGGGGCACTTCAAATTTGGTGGGCACCCTCATACACAAGAATTAAAATCGTGGAAAATTAGCAAAACCCATCTATTACATGTAATTGTATTTTGCAAGTCAGCAGAGAAAGTTTAAATAAACAACTGAAAATGTTGCTTTACAGACACTTTTCAAAATTCAAATTTTGTTTTTCGCACATCCACTTGCAGCGTTTGACTTTTCTTTCATTGTGAAAAGTACAATAAAGGAAGGAAGAGGGGGTAAAAGTTTTTTCTTTTAATCCTTTCGTTACCAACCCAGCTGAAATCGGCTCTGGCTCTTTAGTATAAATGTCTGGTTTTCATAAGTTTTGAATTTAAATCTTCCACTAAATCTTAGTCACAATTTATGTTCCTAACACTAGCTTAATGGTAATGATGTTATTTTACTAAATTCTTTGTTATATTTAAAATAATTGGAAAAACACAGAGCATCTCAAAATAAATGCAGTAATGAAAGGGTTAATGTGAGTTACAAATGTTTCAGAATGTAGAATATGATAAAATGACAGAAAATTATGAAAAAGAAAAATATATCATTTTAGTGATTGTTGTTCCAAAAGCACAATGAGTATGTGCATGTGTTGTGTGTGTGTGTGTGTGTGTGTGAATGTGTGTGTGTGTGAGAGAGAGAGGAAGAGAGAGAGAGAGAGAGAGAGAGAGTGTGTGTGTGTGTGTGTGTGTGAGCATGTGTGTGAGTGTGCATGTGTGTGTAAATGATAAAAATTAAGTAAGTAAAGCACTAACTTTGATGGTATGTTGATAGTTTTTGCTGTTCTGTGAAGGTTAACCAGATCTGCAAATGCTAACATATGTTTAGAGCAGGCAAGGAGAAACATACTTCGTAGGTATATTAGGGAAGCACGTTCACTGAAATGACGCTCCTCCTGCAAGGAATGAAATAAGATTTCAAGTAATGAGTTAATAATACAACTGAGATTAACAGAACAGAACATTTCTTCCTATAAAATGGAAATAATGAAAATTACAATATTTGTTTCTTTAATACTTTAGATGGGAGGCTCAATCCATCACCCATTTTAGTACTACCACATAGTTCATGTTCCCATGTAGCAAAGTCCATTCTTTTGTAAGTATTTAGGTCATAAACCCTAACCACAGTTTGAAGATAACTTCCTTCTTTCTTCCTTTCTTCCCAATAATCTTAGAGGCCCTGAAAAGACAATGAGCACTACCTTTCCTCCTTTAAGTAGGCCATAATTTTTTGTTTAAATTATACTGAAAATATCACTTGGGAGATTGAATTCCTAGGGTCCCTGTTGATTTTAGGACCTGAGATGCTCCAGGCAAGTATACATTGCAGTTGTCTTTCTCTCTACCTGCCCACACAACTAGGAGAGGACTTATATTCAAGATTGAGTGCTAACAAACACCAAATTTACAATGCTCCTACTACTTTAGACAATGTGCTGTGCCTAACTAGTTATGCTATCTATTTATAACTCATCATCATTGTTTAACGTCCACTATCCATGCTAGCATGGGTTGGACGATTTGACTGAGGTCTGGCAAACCAGATGGCTGCACCAGACTCCAATCTGATCTGGTAAAGTTTCTACAGCTGGATGCCCTTTCTAATGCCAACCACTCTGAGAGTGTAGTAGGTGCTTTTATGTGCCACTGGCATGAGGGTCAGTCAGGCGATACTGGCAATGGCCACACTCAAATGGTGCTTTTTATGTGCCACCTGCACAGGAGCCAGTCCAGCGGCACTGGCACTGACCTCGCTTGAATGTTTTTCACATGCCACCAGCACAAGTCTCAGTAAGATCCAAGAAAAAATTATTTATAACTATTTATATATATCTATTTATAACTCATCAATCCCTACTTAGCACTCACACAGCAAAAAATGGCTGACAAATTATCTTCAAATCACACCTAACGAGTTTAAAAAAGGAAGTATACATTGGATTAATATACTACCAAATACAGTGTGTCTGAAAATGAAAGGAAGAATATTATGGCTGGAAAGCCTTTGAGTGTAGGTTTTCTTAAACCAGTGCAAAAATAACGAGCTATTTTCAACTAACTGAAACCATAACTTTTACCATAACTCCACCATAACTTTTACAACTTCTGTATCATATATTTGAACTTGCCTTGATAGAAGCTTTGGTTCTTTCTTCTCTCCCATTCTTAGCTTCTTACCAATACAGCCACTTCACACTCTTCTTACAAACCCTCTCCCTGTGTCTCACTGCTTCATATCACCTCTCTTCCTCTATAAATTAAGAATTTTCTATGAATGTTTTACTATTCAAATATTTCAAAACAGCTTTCTGGGTGAGATGCTCTGCGGTCTGCTATTCAATGCCAGACCTCTGACTTGATTTCCTCACATCACCTTTATTTGTTGATAGCTAAGACTGAACCCAAAACTATCAATAATTTCAAAGAAGCCTTCTTAACTACATGGCTCCCAAATATCAATTGTTAGTATCTGATGAACTTATATCACACAGCATATAGCAGTCATTATGCAACACAGTTGTCATATAGTGCATTTATTATATAATAACATTGTGACTTTAAGCTGTGTATCAAATTATATTCTGATGACACCAAACAGTTATTACATAATTGTAAAATATATAGGTTGTTATTGTTTAACTCCAGGTCAGCCCTAACCAAGCAGACCTATAGTCAAAGACAATCCAGCCATGCTTATTTTGTCTTTTTCATAAACTGAGTGTATCTAGGACTACGTTATCAAATGTGCACTTCGTTTTTTTTAAATGGTAAGTTGTGATTTGAAGAAAATTTTTAGTAGGTCTAACATCAAGTAGAGATACCATTATTAAATAATGCAGTTGTAACATAGCATAGATATTACATGATGTCCAGAAACAAAGCTGTATAGTTGTAACGTAGGATATTTGTTACATGGCAAAATGTCAACATTGGGTCATTATTAAAGAAATAACTTGTAACATAAGGTAGTTATTACATGATACATGTTATTCCATAGTCTCATAGAAACAAGGACCAGTTATTAAGTGACTTAATAGTACCATAAGGGAATTGATACATTGTGTAACTAAGAAAGAGTACATACTAAATGATGGGTATACCTACCCAAATGTTCCAATCTACCAACTATGGTTCCTCATAGCTTTCGGGAAAATGGATATTTTTTAATGAAATTTTCTACAGAATACCTTTCAGATGGTGTAGATTACAATTATATCAGAATTTAAATGTGAAAAAAAAAGAAAAAAATTGGTAGGCATCCACATATGTATTCTAATGACATATCGCATAATTTTTTCAAAATTCCAAGTTTCATTTTGTAAATACATATATGTGACATGTGTCAGTACATATGTGTGCATGCCCACACCCTCTGAAAGGTATTTGAGAAAATTTCATTAAAAAATACCC
Source organism: Octopus sinensis (assembly GCF_006345805.1). Lineage (NCBI taxonomy): Eukaryota > Metazoa > Mollusca > Cephalopoda > Octopoda > Octopodidae > Octopus > Octopus sinensis. The sequence continues at coordinate 103,740,570 of NC_043000.1, read as the reverse complement.
ATTTTTTCTGAAAGTTACGATGAAACAAAGTTGTAGGACACTTGTGTAAGTATGCCAAATGATGTAATAGTAATATAAGATAGTCATTACAAAGAAAAGCACTAAAAAAGGAGCACTTGATACATAATGCATAACAAGAATGGAAATGCATTATATGGCAGTTGCACTAGAAATACAGGGTGGTGGTGGTGACAGCAATTGTAGAGACGGTTGTGGTAGTGGCAGTGGTGGCAGCAGCAGTAGCAGTGGTAGTAGTAGTGGTGGTGGTGGTGGTAGTAGTAGTGGTGGTGGTGGTGGTAGTAGAGGTAGTAGTAGTAGTAGTAGTAGTAGTAGTAGTAGTAGTAGTAGTTTAGTCTCAGGTTAGCCTTGAGTTATCAGATCTATAATACTTTCCTGACATTTTGTCTATCTTGTCTAAAATAGTCCAATGTGTCCTCCCATTTTTAAAACAGTAGGATGTGATTTGAGTTGCTATTTCTAGCATCTCGAGCGACCATGAAGAGGCATTTTTGTTAGCTTGTAAGGAAGGCTATTGCTAAATGATGTAATTTTATCAGTGGGCAGTGCTTACATGATGTAATCAAAATATAGAGTGGCTGTTATATGGAATAAATGCAAACATAAATAGGAAAACAGAAATGTTTTAAAAAAAAGTTACATTCAAAATTTTTTGAGTGAAACAGAGTAATGCTAAGCTGTCCGGAAGCTCAGATACTGGTCAGTCACAAGATTACTCATTTTTGCCAGCTGAGTAGACTGGAGCAACATGAAATGAAGTGTTTAGTTTAAGAACACAATGCATCAGCCAGTCCAGGAATTGAAACCACAGTCTTACAATCATGAACCTATCACACTAACCACTAAGCCACATACTTCAACAACTAGAGGAAGAAAGGTGGTACTATTGATCTTTTTTGCTGGCCTGTTAAGACTTTAAATAAAAAAAAAAGGAAGGTATTTATCCTCTGACTGAAGACCTACTCTGAATGCTTTACAGCAGAATGGACTGTACTTAAAGCTCGTACAAGGACTGGGTGGTAATATTAATCACCACTCCAAAAACAGAAAGACCTCTATTTACCAAGCTATATTTACATTTATTCCCTGTAACAGCTACTCTGTTATAATTACATCATTTAACAATTGCCCTATTAACAAGAATATCTCTTCATGGTCACTTGAGATGCAAGAAATAGTAACTCGAAAAGGAAGGACCACTTGACTGTGCTGGACTAGATATGCAAAAAGAAGGGAAAGTAAAGGTGAGAATACTTTTATTATAGATCTGCTCATTTAAGGCTGATCTGAGGCTCTACTACCAGTGCTACTGCTACTGCTGCTGCTGCTGCCACCACCGCCACCACCGCCACCAGCACTCCCAGCACCAGCACCACCACCAGCACTACCAGTACCAGCACCACCACTACCACTATGCAGTATTTCACTTGCAACTGCTATATGATGCAATTTCATCAAAATACATCTATGTCTTCTTCCAACTACATCAAGTAAAAATGATTATCCACAGTTTCTATTTATCAAATTTCACTAATTAAAGCTTTGCTTGACATGAGTCTATGGTAGAAGACACTTGCCAAAAGTATCAAGCAGTAGTGATCTAACAACCCATTGAATTAAACATAAAGACACGTTCAGTTTTGGCAGATATATAAGTTTTGTTAGTCATAATCAAACAAATACTGACTTTAAAGTAACTTACCTGAAGTTCCTTTGTACAAAGGTCTACACAGCTATTTAGGTAACCTTTACAGAAATCTATATTGTCGATCAATGGTATCAGTAAGGAAGGATTTGTTGAATGGCCTGTAAACCAAGTAGATACAAAACCCAAAGAAGATGTATGGTTTTTATGTAGCCTGAAATACAGAACAATATTTTATAATGAAAACTTAAAACAGGTTAATCATTCAGTTATTAATTACTGAATATCATGAATATGGTTGTTGTTCAGCCCCAGTCAACATTAATTAAGCATACCTATGATCACAGGTGTTTCAGCCATGATCTCTGCATCCTTTGTATATCAAGTACAACTGTGTTCAATATACTCTTTCTTTTTAAAATTGTGCAATATGATTTCAGAAAGCTTTGGTTGCTATTTTTAGCAGGTCAAGCAATTGCATAGAAGTTCCTTTGATGAAATGTCATAAATGTCACTGCAGGTAGTGCAGAGTGTGGAGTGCACTTGTAACATTTAGTTTTCTACCTCATGGATCTGAGTTCAAATTTAACTGTGGTTTAATTTGATTTCCATCTTATCGGGATTATTTAAGGTAAAAAAACCCAATATACTGAAGTAATTAACAGACATTACAAATTCTCTGTTACATTAGGTAAGGTGGAAGTGACATGTGTCTTATAAAGATCTTTGGCTCATGGTGCACTTAAGAGCAAATAGAAATATTTTGGTGCACTTTGTGCAGAAAAAAAAAAGATATGAAAAAAGTGTGCATCTTAATGTGGTTATGCTGAGGCATCACCTTCATAGGTTTAGTCAAATAAATTGAACCCAGTACTTATTTGTGTGTCTAGTTACAGCGATGTAAATTAAACAATACTAGTTGTCAAGCAGTGGTGGAAGACAAACAGATACACACAGCTCTAGATACATACATACATACCCAGATGTATGTGTGTGTGTGTGCATATGTGTATGTATGTATAAATGAATGAATGAATGAATGATGGGTTTCTTTTCAGTTTCTGTCTATGAAATCAACTCACAAGGCTTTGATTGGTCTGGAGCCGTAGTAGAGGACACCTGCCCAAAGTGCTATGCAATGGGACTGAACATAAGACCACATGGTTGGGAAGCAAGCCTTTTAACCACACAGTCATGCCTGCATCTATATACTTTAGTCTATTAACAAAAATAATGAAGGACTAAATTCTCTGTTCAATAAATGATGCCTAATTATCAGAACTTCATGCAGAATTTCAGTTTCTGTTTTCTCTCATTTTAAAAAATATGATTTTAATTTATTCTAAAAGTAGGTTGTAGCATCATTAGGGCATTAGACAAAATGCTTTGCAATATTTATTCTGGCCCTAACCCATTAGCATTTAAACTAGCCATATCTGGTCAAAATATTCTACCCACTTTATGTCCAAACCAGCCAGATCCAGCTTCTCACACCTATCCTACAGTATCACTCTACAAATAAATAACTGCATCATCAGAGACTTGAATCTATGAGATAATGCATGATGAATGCAAACAATGTGAATAAATAGGCATTACAGTTGACAGAGCAATTTGAATGCTGAAGGGTTAAAAGTTTAGAGTTGAAATCTTGTCAATATCAGCTTTGCTTTGAGAGTCACTAGAATGAATTACTAGGGTTAATGACTTCCGTCAAAATCACTGCCTTTGTGCCTAATTTAGAAGTGATTATTTTTGTGGTGAATCTTGCTACATCATGGGAGTACCATAGAAGGGAGGTAAGCCTCTACTAAGCTAAATTTACAGTCAAGAGACATTTTATTTCAGTAATATCAGTAACGGTCCTAGAAAAGGTATGAACATAAACTCTCACTTCCCATCTTATAAAAATATCAGGTTCTTAAAAACAGCATTTAAAACATTTTCAAGGACAAATATTTATATCATAAACACACACATGTGTGCAAAAACAAGTGCACACACACACACACACACACACACACACACACACACACACACACACACACACACACACACACACACACACACACACACACACACACACAAGTGCAATGATTAAAGTAAATTACTTGGTCAAAGATGTCCAGTAACAAACAACCTTACTGATACTATGAAAGTTAACAAAATTTGTAATAAGAGAGGAGTGAATACTTTACACTAGTATATAATAGTTGAATAAGTGAAATAACTGTGCAGAAAGTTAAAAATATGTATGAAAAAATGGTATTTATCTTTTATTTGTTTCAGTCATTGAACTGTGGCCATGCAAGAGCACTACATTCAAGTGTTTAGTTGAACAAATCAACCCTAGTAGTAATTTTTAAAGCCTGGTACTTATTCTATCGATCTCTTTTTACTGAACCACTAAGTTAGAACATAAACAAACCAACACTGGTTGTCAAGCAGTGGTGGTGGTGGTGGTGGGGCAAACACAAAGATAGACACACACATATATATGCACACACACACACACAGACATATGTAATGGGCTTCTTTTGGTTTCCATCTCTCAAATCCATTCACAAAGCTTTGATCGGCCTGGATTATAGTGGAAGACACTTGCCAAAGGTACCATGCAGTGGGACTGAACCCAAGACTTCTTAACCACACAGTCATGCCAATGCCTATATTTGCCAACAATTATAGTTCAAATTGGGTTTTTTTCTTTTCTTTTTGATTTTACTGAGAACAAAAAAATTTTACTAAATGAAATATAAAGCTCCACACACATTCAAGATCAACAACATTGAAGAAATTACCTCAATTCTTCAGAAAGAGTTGATGCTTGTCGAGAAAGTGGCCTTGTTTTTACTTCTAGTTCAGACCAATAAGTTGATCTTCCAGATGCTATGGTGGCCATAAACCGTTTAAACAGCGTAGTCTCAAATACCTGAAAATATAAAATGATAAAATTTGGAAATCAAAAATCAATTCACCTCCAATATTCAAATAGGATTTCAACATTGAGTTACTGTGTTTAGTCTCTGGGAGAGAATGTGGGACTGCTCAGAAAAACTTGAAATTTATAACTACAGTATTAGCCCAACAAAATATTAAGTGATTTTAGATTTTATTTGTTATTGTTGTTTAGGCCCAGGTTAACCCTGGTTAATCTGTAGTGATGCCATCTTGGAAATCTTCAGCATGCATGCACAGAGTTGGATTCTTCCGGGAGGCCTGCCGGAAGTTCCCTCATGCGCATGCGCAGAAAACTAGCAGCAGCGAAATTTCCCTTGTATCGTTCTCTTGAACGCTGGCAGCTGAACAGGACAGTCGTGTTTTTAGCAGCTCTCTCAAGCTGCTACCTCGTGACGTATCTCTGCTATGCTTGAACTGACAGGATTTGGCTCATTCCACTTGACTACTGTGATTAGTTTCTAGGCTGCCGATTCGCCTAGAAAGAAGAATGTATATATTGCGAATCAAGAAATAAATATTTATACTGTTGAAGTTAATCGGAAGTCTTGACTCTTCCCTTCGATTAATATTTAATGTAAAGGATGCGAGCTTCACCCTTCCAGTGCGGGGACCTCTCATCCTGTTACAAATCCAAATTCTAATCAATGGTATTCCAACCATGAAAATTCCATCTTTCATTTTAGCTGTTACTATTCAATATTTCAATTCATTTGAGCAAGATTTTTGGTCCCTACTTCAAGCCCTCTTTGCAGTTAGCTGACCTACAAAAAAAATTGTAGCCAAATTAACCCTTCCATCTTCAAAAAAGGAAGAACACACTGGACACACATGGATGAAAAACTATGATGAATGCTTTTGATCACATGTCTGCTCCATCAGGGATAAACTAGGGATAAAGAATTACAATTGCAAAAAAAGGACAACCAGAAATTACCTCTGTGTAAAATGGCACATATTCTGGAAGTTGCTGCTTCAGCATTTTCTCAGGTTTGAAATATTTTGGCTCACTTACGACATTTCTGTGAAAAAAAAAAGCAAAAAAATACTTGGTTAAAAACAATAGATAAGACTGCTGAATCTTCAACAAGAGTTGGATTACAGGGCCAAAGGTCAAATGTTCAAATTGATGTCAGAAGCATTACAATCCTGCAACCTATTGTACTTCTGGGTCACCACTTGAATGAGTAGGCTTATACAAAAGTGATGTATTTTAAGATAATTATGGAAACTCATAATACAATGTTTTCACTTCATACATACACTTTCTCATGTATTCCTTTACATGAAGGTAAACTGGATTAATGATATTTAAGAACCTATCCTAGGTACATAGCAAAGCACTGATGATGCAATATGAACCAGTGCTTTTTCCGTTAGCTTTTAAGTTTGATCAGCTGCTGCACTCAGGTAAGGATACAGTCTTGGTCAAATTAGTTTTTATTTGTTTGTCATTGAACTATGGCCATTTATAATGGTGGAACTTGAAGTAGATAAAGCTATGAATAATAGTGTGTAAAATACTGGATTAAAAAAAACAACCTTGGAGAGAAAAATTAAAAGGTTGCCCAACAACATTGCAACTTAGATATTTAGATAACTGGCGTTGGCAGAATAATATCTATACTAGAGTAATAGAAACTCATTAAATATTTTCAAAAGGTTCCTATGTTAACATGGGAAAGGGTTCTTTATTTACAAGACTTGGGTGGGGTTGTTGTTGTTTAGCCCCAGGAGAGATCTTATTAAGCAGACCTATGATCAACAGAATTCTGGCCATGACAGCCTCATCTTTTTGTATATCTAGTAGTACCTTATCCTATATGTTTTATTTTTTAAATATGTTTGGGTGTGATTTGATGGAGATTTGGTTGCCATGTTTGGTAGGTCAAGTGACCACATAAGACCGCCCCTTTGTTGGCTCATAAGTGTTGTAAGTCTATCTGATGTCTGTCTACTGGCTGTGTATGTGTGTGTGTGTGTGTGTGTGTGTGTGCATGCATGTGCATGAATGCACACTAAGTGATTGCAATACATAATTCTTACCCAAGTGGAATATTGATGATGGGAGGGAACTGATAAACACTCTTAGAAAAATGAACCAAAATAATGAAGCAATAATAAAGTCTACCTGAACAAATTCACCATAAGTTCCACAAAAGAATGTTGAATTTGTCTGTTAAAAAGAGTGTTCTTTTGCTTCCGAAACTCCACATCCTTCTTGTGGCTGAAGCTTGTTGGGCTGCAAGTAAATGGAAATAATAAAGAAATTTGTCCATCTAAAATAAACAAACCAGGAAAAAAATGTTTTATTTCTTAGAAAATAAACGTAGGACCTCTTGAATCAGAATTAGGGGAGCAAGAGTGAAGAATATTTAGTTTGTGCTTCATGCAGTCATGTTGAATTGATTTTGGTATAGTTTGAAAAGAATTGGTTGAAAGTGAGTCACATATGAATATTTTTAACACAAAAACACATGCATACAATGGAGACAGCTTGTATTATACAAACACACACACATGCATACATGGTTTCTATCATGCAAAAATGCATATGTTGACGGAGGGTTTCTATCATGCAGACACACACATAGACAGAGGATTTCTTTTGCATACAAACGAATACATATTGACAGACAACTTGTATTTTCCAGATGCATAGGGCAATGGTAGATTCACTTAGTTCCATAGTTCAAATTCCACAAGGTTACAAAAATCAACTTTTCCGTTCAAATTTCTGGAGTTGATAAAATTAGTTACCAATAAACTACTAGAGTAATATGATCAACAATACTATCCATCCAAACATTAGCTCTTAAACAGATATTATAAACCATGATACAAAACATGCACATACACAAACATTACATACACATGTAATACATGTACATGGATACATACATACATATCATCATCATCACCATACATATCATCATCATCACCGTACATATCATCATCATCACCATCATCATCATTTTGCATCTATATGCCATGTTGGCAAGGGCTGGGCAGTTTGACAAGATCTGATAGGTCAGAGAACTGTGTTAAACTCCAAGGTCTGTTTTAGCATGGTTTGTTTGGCTAGTTGCCCTTCCTAGTGTCAACTACTTTACAAAGTATACTGGGTGCATTTTTGTGTCACTGGCACTAGTGAGGTTGCCAACTAGCTTGCAAGATAAGAACCCTTGATTGAACAGGGTGTAGTATTGAGGGAGGTGGCTTAAGACATGTGCTGAGAGGCAAGAGTATGATAAAGGCATAGGAACAGGTGTTTTACTATAGAGAAGATGTATAGCTACCCCAGCTGGAATAGGAGATAGTAGTGATGAAGTGTCAGAACATACTCTAAAAGTACAAGAGAATGATTGTGATGGGTGAGGCAGAAGAACAGGTGAGAGGGATAGAAGCAGAGGTGTGAGTAAGCTTGCAAGGGTGGGGACTAGGGATATTGAAGAATATCAGTCATTACAATACCATTGAAACTTGCACTTACGTTACAGCTTCAATCAAGTCAAAGTTAAAACGAATCTTTTCATAGACATCTTGCAGCAGTTTGACTGGTTCTGCTGGCATTTCAGGGAGTACAGTTGTAGTATTTTCCAGGCTGAGTGATCCCTCATCAATATTAACAATAATGAGGTCTGTAATCTGAAGTTGCAAGCAGAAAGAAATGACAGTGAAGAATATGAACACATTTGTATAACAGCACATACAAAAATAATTATCGACTGAAAGTCAAACTCATCCTTCTTCATTGTAATTACATGTGCAAAATTTTATGCCCCTTCATCAGAACATGTGAAGAAATGGGAGATTAAATAAAGCTATTGCTATTGCTTAGATATGTGGGAGAGAGTAGTGACATGTGCAGATTGGTATTTTTATAATAGTAAGTCTACTTTGTGTAGCTCTTTTCTGTTGCTTAATATTGGTTTCAGTTTATAAATTAGGATGGCCTCTTTGATTCAAAAGTTGCCTGTGTTACGTTCCGCAGTCCCAATGAATACAATAAAGTACCAGGTCTGGTACTTCTGCGGGTGTTAATAGCCAGAAGTGTTGTTTGTACACACATGTTCTTTGATGTGAATGTAGTTTCTTGGTGATGCTTCCAATGTAAGATGCACTGCATTTGCTGTAGACTACCTCATATACTATGTGGACCCTCAAACACATTTTTATGTTGTTACCTATTTAAAAAAAGATGGCTCTACTGCACACATATGCATGTACACATACACACACTGGGATGCACACACATTTACATGCACACATACATGCATATGTATACATAGGCATAAGACTAATTCTCAGACAAATTTAAGGCAGACCTTGAAGAGTGAGGGCATTTCATTGGAGAGTCGTAAATAACAATGAAAGGACTTTGACAAACAACCAATTGATTGTTTAATCATCACATTAAACAATTAAACAAATGTTCAGTTAGTTACTTGGTTTGATATTTAACCAATTGACAAAAAATAAAGAAGTATTATTGAATCAGTGCATCCTGCCAAAAGAATACAAACCCAGAAGATGTTCAGATAAAGAATGCTCAAAATATCTGGCAGTGTCGGATATAGCCTGCTCATCTGTATAGTCAACCAGGTGATACATGAAGGAGTCATACCCAATAACTGGTGTAGCAGTACCATAGTCAACTACCACAAAGGTAAAGGTGATGCATTAGATACAAATAATTACAGAGGTATCAAGCTGTTGGATCAGGTAATGAAGGTCACGGAGAGGGTTGTAGCCCAACTAATTAGGGAGAGGGTCAGTCCAGATGAGATGCAGTTTGGGTTTGTGCTAGGGAAAAGCACCACTGATGCTACATTTCTGGTAAGACAGCTGCAGGAGAAATACCTAGACAAAGATAAACCCCTGTACCTAGCTTTCATTGACATGGAGAGAGCCTTTGACAGGGTCCCCTGATCCCTTATCTGGTGGTCAATGAAGAAACTAGAGATAGATGAATGGTTAGTGAGAGCTGTGCAAGCCATGTACAGGGATGCTGTCAGTAAGGTGAGGGTTGGCAATGAGTACAGTGAAGAATTCCAGGTAGAGGTAGGGGTCCAACAAGGTTCAGTCCTCAACCCCTTCCTATTTATCGTAGTCCTCCAGACAATAACAGAGGAATTCGCAACAGGATGCCCCTGGAAGCTCCTCTATGCTGATGACCTTGCTCTTATTGCTGAGTCACTATCAGAACTAGAGGAGAAGTTTCAGGTGTGGAAGCAAGGATTAGAATCGAAGGGCTTTAGAGTCAACCTAGCTAAAACCAAAGTCTTAATAAGTACGAAGGCAGACAAATCACAAATCCCTTCAGGTAGATTATTTGTTCCTTCTTGAGCCATCCCTGGCTCATAAGGGCTGGTTTCCTGGTTTCCTTAGCATATAGGTTCTCCAACTTGAAGGGACACCAGTTCGTCGCAGGTGAGCTGCAAGATGCAGGAGGAAAGAGTGAGAGAAAGTTGTGGCGAAAGAGTCAGCAGAAGTTTGCCGTTACCTTCTGCTGGAACTGCGGGGAGCTTAGGTGTTTCGCTCATAAACACACACATCGCCCGTTCTGAGATTCGAATCTACGATCCCTCGATCGCGAGTCTGCTGCTCTAATCATTAGATCTGTAGAAAAGGCATAGGTAGAAACTCTATAAGCTAAGGGCACATAAGAGGTACAGCAATTTCAAAGGAAGACAAACTGGGAAGATAGTTTTTGTATGTGGCAGATGCTCAGGAGCAATAAACACTGGAAATGTGCAGAGAACAACTTCTGTTACATTCCAGGGAGAAAAACTAGAAGTAGTTGACAGCTTCCATTACCTAGGTGACCAAGTCAGTAGCGGGGGTGGATGCTCTGAGAGTATAGCTGCTAGAATAAGAATAGCCTGAGCAGAGTTCAGAGTGCTGCTGGTGATAAAAGGCCTCTCGCTCAGAGTAAAAGGTAGACTGTATGATGCATGTGTACGAACAGCCATGCTACATGGCAGTGAAATATGGGCAGTGACTGCTGAGGACATGCTGAAGCTTGCAAGGAATGAAGCCAGCATGCTCCACTGGATGTGCAATGTCAGTGTGCATACACGACAGAGTGTAAGCACTTTGAGAGAAAAGTTGGACCTAAGAAGCATCAGATGTGGTGTGCAAGAGACGACTGCTCTGGTATGGACATGTGGTGCAAATGGATAAGATCAGCTGTGTGAAAAAGTGTCACACCCTAGCAGTTGAGGGAATCTGTGAAAGAAGTAGACCCAGGAAGACCTGGGATGAGATGGTGAAGCACGATCATCAAACATTGGGCCTCACTGAGGCAATGACTAGTGACTGGGACCTTTGGAAATATGCTGTGCTTGAGAAGACCCGGCAAGCCAAGTGAGACCATAACCTGAGGCCTATGCCAGTGATGTAACCAGCCTAGTTGTGTGTTGCTTGTGAAGACCTGTTGAGGTAAGTGAAATCACAATTAAAATCAAATTCGCTGAAGTGGCCAATGACAGTACTGCTTGACTGGCACCCATGCCAGTGGAACGTAAAGAGCACCATCCGAGTGTGACCATTGCCAGGGCCGCTGACTGGCTCCCATGCTGGTGGCACATAAAAAGCACCATTCAAGCATGATCGTTACCATTGTCATCTTACTGGCACCTCTGCTGGTGGCATGTGAAAAACAACATTCGAGCGAGGTCATTGCTAGTGCCACTGGACTGGCTCCTGTGCAGGTGGCACATAAAAAACACCATTTGAGCGTAGCTGTCGCCAGTACCACCTGACTGGCCCTTGTACTGGTGGCATGTAAAAGCACCCACTGCACTTTCAGAGTGGTTGGCATTAGGAAGGACATCCAGCTGTAGAAACTCTGCCAGATCAGATTGGAGCCTGGTGCAGCCATCTGACTCTCCAGTCCCCAGTTAAACTGTCCAACCCATGCCAGCATGGAAAACAAATGTTAAACGATGATGATGAATGACCCTCCCTAGACATAGAAGATGCACACACACACACACACACACACACACACACACACACAGAGACACACATGCACACACACACACACACACACATACATACATACATACATACATATGTATGTATGTATTAAGAAGGGTATCTTGCAATAGAAACCATATTAAAGCTGACATGGAGCATACTGCAGCTCTGTGGCTTGTGGATTCTGTCAAACCATCCAATCCATATCAGCATGGAAAACAGATGTTAAGTGAAGATAATGATGATGATGAGGATATATATATATTGTTCCAAATTGTGCAAAAAAAAAAACCCCACAAAAAACAGAGACAGTTGAGAGAGCAACAAACAAGGTTTTATTGGTTTCACACTCAGAAAAAATGGAAAGTAGATAGAGATTTAATTCTGTACAGTTTCTCACTTAACGGCTGTCTGTATGACCTGCAGCAAATTAAGGAGATCGTGTTTTTCAGTGCATATACTAAGTTTAGCTCTGGCTCTCTTGAGGAAATATAAGATGAACATGGCTAATTCATGAGAGCTTTGATTCAGCAGGGTTTATTACAGGCAGTTGCAACCCAGAATATTAGTTTAGTGTGAGTGGTTGAACAGAAACAATACAAAAGAGGACACACTAAACTTGAAAGAGTGCAAAAGAAGACAAAAAAAAAAAAAAGGAGCAGATTACCGTAAATTCTGGACTACAGAGCGCACCTGATTAAAAGCCACATACTCTAATTTTAGAAAGAAAACTAATTTTGTACTTGTATAGGCTGCACCGGATTTTAAGCTGCTGGTGTCCAATGTTGTAATATGAGATATCTACACAGAATGATATTACACGTGAGGATTTTTTAACTTTTAATTTAATCCGTATGGTAACATAAACAAACACATATTGCAAAATGCTTTTTTTCAAACAGTGCCTGTAACACGGCTACCTTTAAATATAGGTACATATCAGTAACATACAAATTACATTGCTTATGCTTTTTTACTGAAAAGTGCATGAACAACATTCCTCCTAATGGCCGGTTTTTCTATTATATAAAATCTGTTCTGTCTGTGTGTGTAAGTGTGTCTTCTAGGATTTCGGGCATCCTCCATCCGATTGCGCTCAAATTTGATATGTAGATACCGACGATATCAGGGCGTGTATAAGTCTTGAAAAAATTACAAAAATCGATTCCAGGTGAGAATGCATAACTGCACCTTCCATGTTTGTTGTTTTTTTACTGCTTAAAGGCACGTTTTTTTCCTGCCAGGCTTACTGTTTAAACCATGTTTGTGTTCTCCCAGTCAACAGTCTTATCATTAATGGTACTTTAAACTCTTCAGTTGCATATTTCTGTGAATAAAATCGTTTTTCTTTGGAATAGAAAAAAAAGTCTATTTTATTTCTTCTTTTGCTGGTGTCTCAAATGTAGGTTAAATCAGTGTTTCTCAAAGGGGAGGCCAATGGGACAGTCGGACAAGTTGTTTTGAGAAAATTTGGTTTAAATGTTTAACGTCCATTGGACGGGGGGCGTTTTGCTTGTATACTTTACTTTACTTTTTACTTTTACTAGTTTCAGTCATTTGACTGCGGCCATGCTGGAGCACCGCCTTTAGTCGAGCAAATCGACCCCGGGACTTATTCTTTGTAAGCCCAGTACTTATTCTATCGGTCTCTTTTGCCGAGCCGCTAAGTGACGGGAACCTAAACACACCAGCATCGGTTGTCAAGCAATGCTAGGGGGACAAACACAGACACACAAACACACACACATATATATATATATATATATATATATATATATACATACTGCAGCCTACCAGGTCAAAAGTCATTGATTGCCTCCTTCATCTTCTTCCTGCGCACTGAAACCATCAAAGTCCTCTTCTTCAGTGTCCGAATTGAACAGCCTCAGGATCTCATCACTCACTTCAGCCTCTTCGTTGTCGCTCTCACTTGAGTGCACCTTGTCCTCTTCATCACGCAGCAGTCCAGCTTTTTGAAACCCGTTGGTGATGGTGGATGTTTTGACATGGCTCCACGCATTTAAGATCCACTGGCAGACTCGAATGAAAGATACTCTTCGCATGCAGCCTGTTTTGATGAAGGATTTCTTGCCGCTCGTCATCCAATCCTCCCACTCACGTCGCAGTGCCACTTTAAATGCTCGGTTCACACTGATGTCCAGTGGCTGCAAATACTTAGTGGTGACCCCAGGAATCACAGCTGGAATTGGGTTTGTACTCTTGATGGCAGCTTTCACTGAATCTGTTATATGGGCCCTCATGCTGTCCATAACGAGCAATGCTTTTTTTGTGTGAAAAAATCCCCCAGGTTGCTTGGTGTAGCAGTCTCTGAGCCAATCCTTCATTAGGCTCTCCATCATCCAACCTTTCTTATTGACTTTCACCATGATTTCTTTTAGGAATTTTTCCTTTGGCGTTGTCAGCCGCTTAAAAATCACCATCGGTGGAAGCTTTAGTCCAGATGCTGTGCAGCTCAGAACACAGGTAAAATGCGTTCTCTCATGGCCACTTGTTTTCAGTGTGATGGATGAGTCACCTTTTTATTAACAGTCTGAGTGAGAGGCGGGTCAAATGTCAAAGGTACTTCATCCATATTTATGATATTTTCTGGCCCAATGGAATTCTCCACTATCTTTGTTTGAGTGAATGTGCGAAAGTTACAAGTTTTTCCTTGTAGTCAAGAAGGAGCTGCTGAACAAAGTCATGCGTGACCTGATGGACAGGCCTTTTCTTCTCATAAATCTAAAGGACCACGATGGCCCACCTCTAAAATCTTTGATTTTCATTTTGGTGGTGATTGTTTTAGCCTTCAGTCCAATCTGCACGGTGGAAACACTGCAGCTGCTTGCTCTCCGTGTGTTAACCCAGTCTTCAAGAAAGTTTTCAAGTTCGGGCCATCTGCTATGGTTACCTCTGAAAGCTTTCGTCGTATTTTTGCATTGACTCAGTTCTTCCTGCTGGCGTCTGCACCATCTCACCATCAATTCATTTATGCCAAATTTACATGCAGCAGCTCGATTTTGTTCTTCAACCGCCAGATTGATCACCTTCAACTTAAAAGCTGCATCATATGCTTTTCTTCGAGTGTTTTTCATGTTGATGAGGGTGAATAGATATGACAGCTTTGCAATACCGGTAATTGAATTGTGAAAGTGCTCTTGATTTATCGCACAATTTCATTGGATCTCTGTGATCTACTCATCAATTTGATTGGTCTACCGTTGCGAGGCAAAATGTTTTTCGTGGTATGACAAAAAAAAATATGCATTAGTCACACCATAGTATTGGCTGCAATGTTCAAAGTGTGGGAAAAAAGTAGCGGCTTATAGTCCAGAATTTACGGTAGTCTATTAAGTGTGCAAGAAATAACATAAACTGGAGCATACAGCATTCTGAAGAATTGTCATGGCTACTTGAGGAGAATAGTCACTTCAAAAGTGCTATATGTGCTCCATAAGTAACTTAAAGCTAAAAGAAGCCTATCCTAATTTTGAATGTGTTTTAAACAAGCCAAAAAAAAAAAAAAATAAAGACTCTACATAATCATTTAACTGGTTAGAAATATCAGCCAAATCTCCCTTAAATCATATTGAACTATCTTAAAAAGAAAAGAAAAAAGGAAGATACATTGGACAATGAGGGCTTAGATATACAAGTATACTGGATAGTCATAGCTATATTGTCTTTGATAACAAATAAGTTCTATATGGGCAGATCTAAGGTTAAACAATAGTAGTAACCTGTTGTATTTATTGCATTACTTACTTGACTGACTGTGTGGAGATGTTTCACATGACAACCCATGATGAATGGCACTGGTGCATCAAGCAGCTCAAGACATAAATGAGGTACAATAGGCACATAGGCATGTTCCCAGGAGAATGGGTGGATAAAAGAACAGAATGTCTGTAAAAAAAAGGAAGTAAATGGAAAGTACATAAAGTAATAGATAATAAATGAAATGATCAAAATTGGTAAAGCTTCTTTTCTTTAACTTTGTGTCTATGTTAAAAATAATTATTGGGGAAAGGGTTCTATAAAAGTAGGTGATAGCTTCTTTTACCTAAATGACCTAATCATCTCTGCTGACAAGGGGATTCTCTCTCTGAGTGAAAGTTAAACTGTAAAATGCATGTGTATGAACTGTAGTGTCTCATGGCAGTGATACATGGGCAATGAATGTAGAAGGTATGCAAAGACTGGAAAGAAATGAGGTGAGCATAATCTACTGGATGTGTAATGAATGTTAGTGTGTGAGAACACTGGCTATGCTGGTATGGATGTGTAATGATATAACAGGTAAGTGAAGAAATGCAAGGAGATTCCTTTTGAAAGATCCAATGGATGATGAAGAGAAAAGAAGAAAGACAAGTAGAAGCAGAGAAGGCTGACTTCAGGAAGCTGAACATCACAAAAGTGATGACAAAGGAATGCAACATGTGGTAGGATGTTGTTGGAGATGACACATCCAACCCATGCAAGTATAAATGGTGATAGTGGGGGGTGATATTCAAAATTGGTAAAATGTTGTATAAATGTGTATAAATGTGGTTGAATCAGTAGAGAGATGGACAAAATGACTTGTAGCATTTAGTTATTATCTCTTATGTTTCAAATTTAAATCCTGCTTAGGATGACTTTACTTTTCATTCCTTTAAGGGTCAATAAAATAAGTACAACTTATGTACTAGAGTTAATTGAACATTAACATATCCTCTTCACTCACAAAATTTTTTGACCTAGTGATTATGTTAGAAAACATAATTATTATTACTGTTGGTGTTGTTGTTGTTGATGATGATGATAGCTGCTGTAAAACAGAACCTAGACAATTTTAAATAGACTGATTTTTCATTTGGGAACTTTTGTTGTTCATTTCTCTCTTTTTTGTTTCTTTTCTTTTCAAGAAAAGGATTTGCATTCATATTTTCTTTACATTTTTATCTTTTAATAAGGGTGACAGTTTTCAAAATTTGTTGAAAGTTTGGTGTAAACAGAATATATTTATCTTACCTCTGTGATTATGGTCAGTAGGCCAAAACTGGATGATGCAAAAACAATCTGTCTTTCAGTTAGAATACATGTTACAATCTTGATGATAGTGTCCAAAGAGAAACAGATGAATACCAAGTTGTAAGGTAGATCGAAGATTGGTAAACTGGCATGACTGGGAGGATGGATAATTATCGTGTGACCAAACAGACATAGACTCTAGCAATAAAGAAAAATATTACTTAATGCCATTAGACAGAGAACATGAAATAATTTTTTTTGTGATTCAATCAGAGGTAAAATAGCACTTGTGACTTTTGCAGGATTTCCAAGACTGGTGTATGTGGGGAAGAGAGAAAGAAACTATGGTTCATGGCTTGCTGCATCTGAGAGCAATGCTTCAAGATATTGAATTGTTCTCATACTGGAACATTGGTTCAAATGCTTGCAGCAGAGTCGACTTTGTTAAATGTACACAAGATTTACATGGTGATTTTAAATCAGGAAACAAATTAGGTTTACTCTCCAAGAATAAATAGAGTCCATCTGACAATCTTCCACAGAGTTTCCATCAAGCAAATTTCCATCACAAACCAATCTGGACCTATGACAGAAGACACTAACTCAAGATCCCTTGCAGTAAATGGAACCACATGATAAGAAATCAAACTTCTTAGCCACACAAGATGCTCCCCATATGAACTATCCCATCTGCTCTGAAGAATTTGACCATGTGTAATGCATATATGGACAAAGTCGGTTTGGCTTGGCAGGAATGATTTCTCTTAAAGCTCATCATATGTGAAAATTTCAGCTCAGACTCTAAATATGTTTCTTTTATCTGGCATTGTTTAATCTCATATTCCTGACTGGGCAGATTTATAATCAAAGGTAAAAGCATTCCAGTAGTAACCACCCCTATCTTTTTGTATGTCTAGGATTAAATGTGTACTTCTTGTTTTAAGATGGTAGGGTGCAATGAATGAGAGTGATTTGACTGCTATTTTTAGCAGATTGATTGACTGTACAGCAGCTCCTTCATTGCTACTGTTGATGATTACTGTTATTGCTACCCAGTTTCAGGTCTATTCAGTCTCCCATTTCATCAACAATCACTTATTTATCACTACATTATCCAAGATGGTAGGGTACAAGGAAAAATATCTGGCAGCTATTTCTAACAGTATAAGTGACTATGTAGAGGCTACTTCATTGGTTTGTCAATACTGTCAAATGTGATGTGATAGTTGACATAATCCAGAAAAGAATGTTATTGAATGAAATGAAAGGGCACTTGTAAAGAGAATATATTGGCCTGTGATTACTGACAAATGTCTGAAGCTGATATACTCTTACAAATCAATAAATCAATCATCAAAACATTATGAACAATTACCACAGACAAAGGGCCAACAGGGGGTATTGGGGTCAGACTGAGTTGCCGGATATATTTCTGAAATTCCCGAGTTTGTTCAGAATGACTGTGTAGGGTTTCCACTCTGTTGATCAGCCTGAAATAAAACAACAGAATACTTTAATTACGTACATTGATATTTGTGACACAAAGAAACAAAAACATTCATATCCTGAATGCTAAATACTTGACAAGAGATCATATCCTTCTACTAACATATTTCTCCTAAAAATCACTTGTGTCAACTCAAGTACACTTGACAAACTAATCAACAATAGATTTCTATCCTCTGTAAATGAAGGTTTATTTTTCAGCCACTTTGTAATACAGAACCCAAGAGTATTTACTATGTTTATTAAACCTTTCGTTTCAAAGATAAGATGTCAATGAGCTCAGAAAGTTTTGCTCTTAAAATTCAAATGTTTATTTAGTTACTACTAAATTTTAAGACATTGTTAGTTTGTCATAAATTTAAGGAAATACTGATTTCAAATTTTGGCACAAGACCAGCAATTTCAGGGTTGGGGTTAAGTTGATTACATCAACCCCAGTGCTCAACTAGTACTTATCTTATCGACCATATACATGTGTGCATGTGCATGCATGAGTATCTGTTATTGTCTCTACGACTTTGCAGGATAGTTGTAAACAGGTGCCACCATCATGCATCATCCTTTATTTTCCAATTTTCCATGGAAACATGTCAAGTCATAGGAATGTAATACCTCACTTGCAAACAAATGAGGTGCTTGTGACCCTTGGTCAAACATTTTTTTCGCAAAATACCAGAAATGAATGGCATTCATTTACAACAACCATCTGATGTCAAGACAAGGATACACAAACATATACACTTGTTTCAGTCTTTTGACTGTGACCATGCTGGAGCATCACTTGAAGGTTTTAGTCGAACAAATATATATATATATATATATATATACATATCTCTCTCTCTATATATATATACACACACTTATATACACATATATATACATATAGATATAAACATATGTATATATAAAAATTTTATTATGCCAAGGACCTATAATCCTGTCAGAGACATATGCATCCTAGTTCTCCAGTTTTTACCAGTGTTTGGTGAAAAACTAAATATGTTAGCTTTTCATTGATGGAGGATAAGGGTATTTAAATTATTTATGAATGAGAAAAAAGAAGAAAATGGAGAAACTGACAAATCGACATCAGTTTATTCAAAGATATTCAGATCAATGTAATATGAAATTCTTATCCCTACAGCCATTTCTACAGCCGATTAATTCAATTTGAGAAATTAATAGCATATATATATATAAACAAGTATGTTTGATATTTTTGTGTATGTGCTTTTATAATACATAACAGTTGTTATTGGTTGTGGGGATGTTGCAGTTAGGGTGAACTAGGTGTTAGAGAGAGAGAGAGAGGGAGAGAGAGAGAGAGAGAGAGAGAGAGAGAGAGAGAGAGAGAGCAGTAACATTCATTATTATTATTACAAATAATTAATTATATATTAAAGCTACTAGAACTTTGAATCTGTCAATACTTCATGTTTTATTGCACTATCATATGTAAATATAAGGATTAAAGAATGCTTAGATTCGATAATATTGATATAAAAATATTAATTAAATGGTAAAGGTTTTCTGCACAGGTAGCAGTATCATGTCTGGTTTCTATAGATTTAATTAAGTACGTTTCTTGTGAATATGTTGTTGACATTTTATGATATAATTCATTAAACTAAGTTAAGGATAAAATGTATTGATTTTGTAGTAGTTGTAGGTTTAGAACTCTCTCTCTTTTACTTGTTTCAGTCATTTGATTGTGGCCACGCTGAAGCACCGCCTTTAGTCAAGCAAATCGTCCCCAGGACTTATTCTTTGTAAGCCTAGTACTTATTCTATCGGTCTCTTTTGCCGAACCGCTAAGTTATGGGGGCGTAACCAAACCAGTATTGGTTGTCAAGCGATGTTGGTGGGGGGGGGGGAACACAGACACACAAACACACACATATATATGACAGGCTTCTTTCAGTTTCCGTCTACCAAATCCACTCACAAGGCTTTGGTTGGCCTGAGGCTATAGTAGAAGACACTTGCCCAAGGTGCCATGCAGTGGGACTGAACCCAGAACCATGTGGTTGGTAAGCAAGTTACTTACCACACAGCCACTCCTATGCCTGTAATTTAGGTTTTTATATAAAATTTTTATCAACTGGATTTTACATTTAACTTTTGTATGTGGAAGGTGCACATGTACAATAAATCCTGAAAATGCACAGAAAACAGATTTCATCGACTGCCAGTGGGGCAAGCTAGAGGTAGCAGATAGCTTCCATTATCTAGGTGACCAGGTTAGTAGTAGAGGTGGATGCTCCAAGAGTGTAGCTGTGAGAATAAGATTAAGCTGGGCAAAGTTCAGAGAGCTCCTACCCCTGCTGGCAACAAAGGGCTTTTCTCTCAGAGTGAAAGGCAAATTGTTTGATGCCTGCGTGCAAATAACTATGCTGCATGGTAGTGAAACATGGGCTGTGACAACCGAGGACATGTGCATGCTTGAAAGAAATAAAGCCAGTATGCTTCGCTGGATGTGTAATGTCAGTGTGCATGTTCGACAGAGTGTAAGCATCTTGAGAGAAAAGTTAGGCATAAGAGAAATCAGATGTGGTGTGCAAGAGAGATAACTGCACTGGTATGGTCATGTGATGCGTATGGAAGAGGACAGTTGTATGGATGAGGACAGAAGTGCCAATCTCTAACTGTGGAGGGAACCTGTAGTAGAGGTAGACCCAGGAAGACATGGGATGAGATGGTGAAGCATGATCTTCGAACTTTGAGCTTTACAGAGGCAATGACTGAAGACTGAGACCTTTGGCGATATGCTGTGCTTGACAGGACCAAGTGCATCCATGCTGGTGGCACGTGAAGAACATCTTTTGAATGCTGGGCCTCACAGAGGCAAAGTGGCTGAGTTCCTCTTGAGCATTGGGCCTGATGGAGGCAAAGTGGCTGAGTTCCTTT
Organism: Octopus sinensis; assembly: GCF_006345805.1. Taxonomy (NCBI): domain Eukaryota; kingdom Metazoa; phylum Mollusca; class Cephalopoda; order Octopoda; family Octopodidae; genus Octopus; species Octopus sinensis. Next base: position 103,719,539 of record NC_043000.1, on the reverse strand, counting down.
TGAATGTTGGGCCTCAGGGAGGCAAGGTGGCCAAGTTTCTTTCAAGTATTTGGTCTCACGGAGGTAATGACCAAGACCTTTGGCATTATGTCGTGCTTGAGTAGAAGACCCATCAAGCTAAGGAAAATCACAGATGTGACAGATACCCGTGTCACACAAATTGGCACCCATGTCGGTGGCACATAAACACACCCTAGTGTCACGCAAATGGCACCCATGCTGGTGGCATGTAAAAGCACCCACTACACTCTCAGAGTGGTTGGTGTTAGGAAGGGCATCCATCTGTAGAAAACCATGCCAAATCAGACTGGAGTCTGGTGCAGCCTTTTCTTTTTCATTTTTATTTACCCTTCCATTTTTGCATCAACTTTTTTCTCATTTTTTCTTGTGATTTTTCATGTACCAGTGACCTGATTTTCAAATAGAACAGACCATGTGCTCACAGCCTGAAGAATGACCGGAGACATATGGTGCATTATAAAAACTGGCCTAGATATGTGTCTTCACAGCAAGAAACTATTAGTAGCTCTTTTCTTTATACTGTATGCATCAAATAATATTTATCTCACACTGGGTGGAATACATTTTTTGCTGATCTTACCATAAGAGATCAGTAAACTATATGTATGTTTGTGTGTGTGTGTGTGTGTATGTATATGCATGCATACATACATACATACATACGTACATACATATGCATGCATGTATGTATATGCACACACACACACACATCTTGAGCAGCATGCTGGCCATGTATGCTAGACCTGAGCTAGATATTTTGGGGAAGAGTGACAGTTTCTTATGCATGGAAACCTCCCCTCCCCATGCCACCAGTGACAACAGAATCAAAGAGAAAGCAGAAAAACTGAATAACAACATTGATTTGAAGTGGGAAATATGAAGGTTGTGGTCAATGAGGAGACTAGACGTGATACCAATAGTAATTGGTGCACTTGGAAGTATCATGACTCAACTACCAACATGGCCGAAAAAGATGGGTACAAATATAAAGGAAGAACACCTACAAAAATCAGCATTGCTTGGAACTGCAAAAATTCTTTGCAGGGTTCTTGAAGCATGACCAGTAAACAAGTGTCACCTTAGTCTGCTGCCTGTGGACAGCTGACAATTTCCATCATATCCAGCAAAATAAGCTGAGAGTTTTCATCAAATAATAATAATGATAATAATAATAATAATATAATAATAATAATAATATAATAATAATAATAATAATAATAAATGCCCTGATGCAGTACCAGGCAGTGGCTCTCATGGCTTCTGATCTTAACTGATTGGAAGTGTTATCATGTACATTGTTTTGTCTTGGTATAAAAGATGGGCTACAGCAAATATTCTGCTCAATACCACAGATTTGCTTGTCAGTTGTTTGACCTTAACCAGTTGAGCATGTCCCTTAGTGGCTGACGATATGTGCATCTCTGATCACGAGCAGAAGTAGTGGGGGAACATCATAGTCATGTGTTGAGAAGGATTCTTTGGGGTTTGAATAATTCACCTCTGGAAACAGGTGTTTCGTTCAACGTCCTTAAACAACCCTTATTCAGGGACCTTTTGAGCGGGATGGGTTACTTGATCTGAAGAAAATTCTAACTGGGCTCCACCTGCAAGGTCATGTGCTGTTTATCTTGATATGAGATCACCATGTCGCGCACATATAGTTGTGATGCATGTGCCTGGTGTACCCTTATCAGACGGGTAGTCATGATGGGTATACTAGGCTTTGTATATTTTACCCCAGTGTCACTTTGATGGCATGCTCTGCTCGCTCACTCAATAATAATAATAATAATAATAATAATAATAATAATAATAATAATAATAATAATAATAATAATGATAATAATAATAATAATGATCCTTTCTACTACAACATGTATAAGGCCTGAAGTTTTGTGGGAGGGGGCTTGTCTATTACATTGGTCCCAGTGCTAAACTGATACTTTATTTATCAACCCCAAAAGGATGACAAACAAAGGTGATCTTGGAGGGATCTGAACTCAAGAATGTAAAGACAGAAGAAAAGCTTGATAATTAATAATAATAATAATAATAAAATTAATATTATTATTATTAATAATAATAATAATAATAATAATAATAATAATAATAATTATAATAATAATAATAATAATAATAATAATAATAATAATAATAATAATAATAATAATGATGATGATGATAATAATAATAATAATAAAAACAATAACAATAATAATAAAGTTGACTAACAGTGACAAGCATTCTTTCATCACAGTGAAGTAAGGCTGTTTGGAGATTAAGGTACAGCATTGTGGTATGTAAACAGTGATGGTAGATGCAGTAGAGCTTTCTGAGAAGACAGAACCTACATCTGATTCCGAATTGTCCTGCTGCTGCTGTTGTTGTTCCAGAGATACTGAGCCATCAGCACTCTACAATAGACAATAAAATATAAGTAACATAATTAGATTTAATCTATGGTTTAAATAAATCAAAAAATTAGCAGAGAATCATAACAGTCAATGGTAGTTCCTTCATTCTATGTAAACAAAATGCATGTCTTATATTGATTTCAAATTTTGACACAAGGCCAGTAATTTCAAGGTTGGGGGTGAGGTAAGTTGATTACATCAACCCCAGTATTCAACTGGTACTTATTTTATCAACTCCGAAATGATGAAAGGCAAAGTCGACCTTGGCAGAATTTGAACACAGAACATAAAGATGGACAAAATACCACTTAACATTTTACCCAGCATGGTAATGGTTCTACCAGCTTGCTGTCTTACATGCCTTATACATATTGAATAACTTAATAAAATATTTTCACATTGGTTATCGATACAAAGTGACATACTTATAAAGATAAGTATTTATTTTACTTTGTATTATCTTTTTCCCTCTTCCTCTCCTCTGTTTCTTCTCCTTCCATCCAATACTTTTCCCTTTGTTATTCTTTCCACTGCCATCCTCTCACAATAAGTTCTGTTCTTTTCCATCATGGAGCACTTTCTTTTGCTTTGCAAGAAACAAGATAACACCAACAGCACTAATACAACAAAAAGCACTGGCACCCAGTAGACACTTATTTCTTCATTGCCCACAAGGGGGCAAACAAGGACAAACAAAGGGATTAAGTCGATTACATCGACCCCAGTGTATAACTGGTACTTATTTAATCAACCCCGAAAAGATGAAAGGCAAAGTCGACCTTGGCGGAATTTGAACTCAGAACATAACGGCAGACGAAATACCTATTTCTTTACTACCCACAAGGGGCTAAACACAGAGAGGACAAACAAGGACAGACAAACGGATTAATTCGATTACATCGACCCCAGTGCATAACTGGTACTTAATTTATCGACCCCGAAAGGATGAAAAGCAAAGTCAACCTTGGCGGAATTTGAACTCAGAACGTAGTGGCAGACGAGATACTGCTAAGCATTTCAACCGGTGTGCTAACGATTCTACCAGCTTGGCGATGGTAAAGCAGTAGGCATTAGGCAGTGCATCAAACTGCAGAAATCTATCCAGAAATGAAACACTGAAGGAGGATGTGGTCCTTTGACGTGTAGAATCCTGATGAACTGTCCTACCCATGTCAACCTAGAAAGCACACATAAAATGATGATGATGACAATGGCAGCAGTGACAACGACAGTAGTGGCAGTAATGATGACAATATTTGTGTACTTATGGCAAGATAGCATTCTATTGATTCCATCAATCTTCCACTCTTTTAACAATAATACTGGTAATTGTTTCTAACATAGGTTAGCCATATAGTGGAAGGGGCTTAGTTAATTACATTAACTCCAATATTTGAATGGCACTAACATCTTCATCTCTCAATCCATCTTTATATAACTTCTCTATCTCACTCCATATATCCTTGTAAACTTCTAGTTTACTGTTTCTTTGTATTTTCCTATATCACTCCACGTCTTTATGACTAATAAAGAAAAAAAATATCATTAATATAATTATTGATTATAAATATATAAATTAATTAATAATTCTAATTACATTCTAAAGTTTAATATCACTAAGGCTAACTTTGTCTTTCATCTTTCTAATATCAATAAAATAAAGTACCATTTAAATACTGGATTCAGTATAATCGGTTATTTTTGTCCCCCAAATTTCTGGACTCATGCCTTGTGCTAGAAACAGTTATCATCGTCATCATCATGATCATCACCACTGCAGCAGCGGCAACCGCTGCCGCCCACTGCCGTCTGCCACTGTTGCTGCCCACCGCCACTGTCGCTACTGCTGCCCAGTGCCACCGCTGCCAAGGTGGCAAGCATGCCAGGCAAAATGCTTAGCTGCATTTCTTCCAGTTTTACATTCTTGAGTTCAAGTTCAATTAAGGTTAACTTTATCTTTCATCTTTTCGGAGTCATTAGAATAAGTAATAGTTGAGGATGATGGATGTAATTGACCAGCCCACTCCCCCCAAATTTCAGGCCGAGCAAAATGCTTAGCAGTATTTTGTCCATCTTTATGTACTGTGTTCAAATTCTCCTGAGGTCAACTTCACCTTTCATCCTTTCAGGGTCGTTGTTGTTGTCATCATTATTGCTCTGAATTGGTAAAATCATTAGCATGCAGGACAAAATGCTTAGCAGCATTTCTTCCAACTCTTTACATTTTGAGTTCAAATTCTAACAAGTTAGATTTTGCCTTTCATCCTACCAGGATTGATAAAATGAAGTACAAGACAATTTAATCAACTAACCTCTCCCCTTGAGTTTATAATCTTGTACTTAAATTAGCAGTCATGATTAGTTTTCATACACCTCAAGATTCCAATCACCTTGCAGTCTGGGCAATTGTTGCTTTCTGACTTCCACTGACTAAACTGCCAAATTGGTAAGGACCAGTGAGTACTTGACAACATTCAAGGTGTCAGATGCCCAATCTTGATCTTTTCTTGATCCAGGACTACAGCTCTATCAAAAAGATGAGATGCAGAAAAATGTGCCTTACAAATGGAGACCACCTGGTACTCCAAGATATATAACAGGAAGTACAACAACAGCAACAATGACAACATTGGTGATGATGATGGTGGTAGTGGTGGTTTTGATTGAGGCTCAAATTTGGAAATTTGGTGGAGCAGGGATTAGTCAATGCCATTGATGCCAGTACATGGCTGGTACCTTTTTTATCAATCCTGGAGAGATGAAGGGTAAAGTTAACATTGTCAAGTTTTGAACTCAGAACATAAAGAGATTGAATAAATACTACAGGACATTTTGTCCAACACCCTAGGAATTCTGTCATGTCAATTACTTGTGAAAGTTGCCCTTAAAGTTGAATGACTTTTTAGTTGAGAATAAAACTAGGATATAAAGATATGACTGATATAAGCAGAATGAGGAGAAATTCTTACAGACTTTGACAAAGTTTACTTACCAAAACAGCTTGATACTCTCGAAAGAATGTTAAGCATGTTGCATATGATCTGTCACCAGTGTAACTGGTTAAAACCAAATAATGGACCATGTTTTCTTTTGGTTTTTTCTTGTATACTTTTGATCCATCTTAAATATAAAATGAGGAAAGAATGTCAAGAAAATATATATATACACACATAGCAACACAATCACATAAAAATATGCAGATAGATTGTGAGTAGTATAGCATTGGGAGTCGTTCTGAAAGTAGGAGGTGTTGAGGTGTTGGTAGGTGGAGGCACATGACTTAGTGCCTCCACCTACCTGTTGTTGCTAAAGTGTCTAAAATTTGATAAAACTGTCCACAAAAGGGATGTGAAGAAGCTTTTTTTTTTTTTTTGTTAAAAGTGTTGTTTTCAACTGTCTACAAACATAACCAGGCTGAGATAATGCATTCTTCCAAGAGAGAATAAAACAAATTCGAAAACTGGAGTGGGAAGGGAGACTAACCACCCACAGCCCTCCCTCCCCACCTCATGGCTACATGCCTGCTTCAAAGTCATATCTTATGATATCTGTCTGTGCGTGTGAGTGCTAATACCTTGGCTTATCAATTTAGTGCTACCATCCATGCTATCACTGTATGGTAGTGATAAGTTGGTACAGACTAAAATCAAGGAACATATATAGACATGAACCATAAGTGTGAAATTTATGACTTTAAGGAAACTAATCATTTGTATGAGTTTGTGCATGTGTGTGTGTGCACGTGTACTTGATAGTCAAAAATTCATTTGTACTATGTATTTTCCTACATTACTGGGCCCTTAATGACATGCTTTCTTTGAATATCTGTCAGTATCCTTTAACTGCAAAATTATATTTCATGGTTATTCTAGTAATGATGTTAAATAAGTACTAACAAAATAGAACTGGTATTTTCTGCCTGTCACATTGCTTCAATAAACTTGAAGTAGTTTCAAGCATGACATTCCTTTAACAAATGATAGAATGATCAATAAAACTACTTTCCGCAGTTAAGGGTAATGAAATTTTGAGTGATTATATCTGATTTCTGCAGCAAAAGGCTTAAGGCAGAAAACTAAAAAACTCTTGAAGTCTCAAAAAATTCTAGGGCCCATCATCACCGATGGCCTTGCTTGGCAATCTTACGTTCGTAACATAGTAAAAATAGCTTTCCAAGGACTGGCCTTTTTCTTTAGAGCCAGAAAAATTAGTCCAGTGTAACACTTGTGGTTTTGATGACAAATAAAGCTAAATCCTACCATGAGTTATCTGTCTCTATTTATTGTAAAAATGAATAAAAAAAAGTAACAGGAACATATTTCTCTCACTGTATAGTCATTCAATCTGGCTTGAACTTCTATAATGTTCCAAGCATTAATTTTATATCTTATTTTCCTTTTATACTGTATTTTGATCACTCTCAGTTAAAACTGGCAAATGCATGGTTCACTGCATTTATAATAGTAAGACTGACAAAAGGAGTGTCTATGTGTCTAGGATAAAACATACATGCCAAGCTATTTTTGTTGAAATGCATTAATTTATTGACTTTACATTTTCAAAGCGATACACCAACAAAAGATGCATGCACATGAGCACACACATTAATATATGCATGTGTGTGATGGACTTCCACACACTTTCTATCTACCAAATTCTACTTACAAGGCATTGATCAAGCCCAAACTATGATAAATGACACCTGCCCAAAATGTTATGCAGTGAGATCAAACTCTGAATCAGGTTGTTGGGGAAAGGGAATTCTTAAACACAACCTTGCTGGCACCCAATCAAAATGCTTCCAGCCACACAACAACAGCAAATGTGAGGAATGTTCCAAACTAGGGTGATTTCTACTTACCTGGGAAGCAAAAGTGAGCAATGTTTTCAATATCAGCAAGCAAACTACTTTGACTGGCATTTTCAGAATTTTGTTCATTATCTGCAGATCTTGTCTCTATATTTGATTGGCTGTAGTCTCTGGGGAATATTTGTTGTAGTTTTGGATCTGATACTGCAGTATCTGTGAGAATTTCTTCCACCAGGCATGGATAAAAATGTGTAACAACATTGGATGAAAAACAACTGAGAAGCTTTGGTTCGTATGTCAGAGCGAACATATTATGTAAACTGGTGATAGATTTTTGTGGATAAATCTGAAATAGAAAAATTAATAGGATTGTAATCTAAAGACAGGAATAATAACAAATCTTTTATGTTTTTGCTATACTCAGCATTTCTGCAAAAGTGACCAATAGAATAAGTACCAGGTTTTTAAGAAAAAGAATAAGTTAAGTACTGAGGTCAATTTGTTTGACTAAAATTCTTCAAGGTGTTGCCCCAGCATGGCCATAATCTAATGACTGAAACAAATAAAAGACAAAAGATAAGAGATAGCTGTCATAACCGTCAATTGGTGTAAGGCACCAGATTCAAGGTGTAATTCCTTAAACAGAACAATGAATAATCTGGTCCATGAATGCAGGCATGGAAGAAGAACCAAGATGTGGGATGAAGTAGTGAGAAACGATCTTCAGATATTGGGACTCACCAGAGGAGATGAGGAAGGACTGAAACCCTCCCAGCAAAGTAAAATTCATGTCCATGACACCTCCTCCTTCTCCCACAACCCATCCATGCTCATCACCGATGTTTTTCAACACCCAACCCACCCCCTATTCTCCCTTATGTGTCTACCTATTTCTTTACTACCCACAAGGGGCTAAACACAGAAGGGACAAACAAGGACAGACAAACGGATATCAACCCCAGTGCATAACTGGTACTTATTTAATCGACCCCGAAAGGATGAAAGGCAAAGTCGACCTCAGCGGAATTTGAACTCAGAATGTAGTGGCAGACGAAATACCGCTACGCATTTCACCCCACGTGCTAACATTTCTGCTAGCTTGCCGCCTTCTCATGTGTCTACCTACCAGCACACAAAATGTCCCTGTCAAATCCCTTCCCCTCCACCTCTAGCTTCCACTCTCCTTTCAAAATCTTGTGAATTTACCCACTTACCTACCTACTCCAATCCATGGTCCATTTCACTACTACACCACCCTGTGACTCGGGTATATGGCCCCTGCCCTCTCTCTGTCTCCTCTCTCTCTCTTCTCCATCTGAGGTAGCTATGTATCTTTTCAAATGCAAAACACTTTTCTGTCCCTCAACACTATCCCCCCCCCCCAGTTGAGGGATCTTATTCTGCAAGTTATATGGTGACTTCACTGCTGCTGATACTACATAAAAAGCACACAGTACACTTTGTAAAGTGGCTGGCATTTGGAAGGGCATCCATCTGTAGAAACCATGCCAAAAAAAAAATGACAGAGCTTGGTGTAGTCTTTTGATTTGCCTGTTCTTGTCAAACTGTCCAGCATGGAAAAAGGACATTAAAAAATGATGATGATGAAGATGATAATGATAGATAGATAGGATGTTCGTCTGTCTGTGTGTCTATCTATTTACATGCACACACACACACACACTTCATATTTTTAACATCTGTTGTCCATGGTAGCATGGGTTGGACAGTCTGACTAGAGCTGGCAAGCTGGTGGGGGTGGCTGCACCACATTCCAGTCTGATTTGGCATGGTTTCTATGGCCAGATGTCCTTCCTAATGCCAACCACTTCATAGAGTGTGCTGAATGCTTTTACATGACACTACACAGATGCTTTTATGCATTGCACACAGGCATTTTTATGTGGTATTACACAGGCGCTTTTATGTGGCATCACCAAGGGTTCTTTTCACAGTCAGAAGAATCGGTCCCAACACTTCTGCTGTGGGGTATGGGTCTCCTTGAGTATGGCGAGGTGCCAGGTGTCTCAGTTCTTTGTCATCTCACCTGAAAAGTTCAGCTTCTAGAGGTTGTTCTTCAGTACTTCATCCTATATCTTCCTAGGTCTCCCACTTCCATGTGTCTCATCCACTTTGAGAGATCAGCACTTCTTTACAGAGCTGTCAGCATCCACCAGCATCACATGACCAAACCAGCACAGTCTCCTCTTTTGGATACACAGCAATAATTTCCTCTTATGCCTAACTTCTCTCTCAGAGCACTGGCACTCATATACATATGTTTATGAGTGTGTCCTTGTGTCTGTATTTGTTCCTGCACCACCACTTAACCACTGATGTTTTGTTTACATCCCTACATTAGCAGAAGATAGAGTAAGTACTAAACTTAAAAATAAAAATAAAAGTAAGTACTGGGATCAATTAGTCTTTCAGTATGGAGCCCCAGTAAGGCTGTAGTCAAATTATTGAAGCAAGTAAAAGATAAAAGATATTGTTAACAGAAACATGGTAAGTAAAAGATTAAAAGAAAATTTTTATATGTGAATAAAATCATACCTGAGTGTTAAATGGACACAAACCAGTGGTATCATCCATACCAACTAGTAACATCATTTCAATGAAACTATTTGTTAGTTTTAACTTTCTTTCATCCATTTTGGAACATCAAATATCTATTTGTAGCAAAGACATATTGCATTATGGTGCGACTGTCTGAAACATTAAAGCAAAAAAAAAAAAAAAAAATCTATTATAGTCAAAGAGTCACTGTTAAAGACAAAATTCTTCAATTTTTCAAAATGAAAGACATGCATTTTGTAGTTATTATTAAATATATTCCATGTCTGCCCTAACTTTTCAGATAACATTATCCAATATATCCTTCATTATTATCAAGAGCACTATTGCTAGCAGGTCAAGTAATCATATAAAGATTTCCTCTTTGTCTCATGATGTGCAGTTTTTTATGAAGAGGTATGTTATTGGGGAGGATGTTAAATGATGATGATGCTGATGATGGAGGGAATAAAATGAAATTAAAAGAAGTACATAGTATGTATGTATGTATCTATGTGTGTCTCCTTATCTTGACATCATAATTGTCCCTTACTTCCAGTTGACAGTAGTCTGTACACTACTGTCTCTGGTGACTTAGTGTAGTCATTGGTACAATATTCCAAAACAGGAAGCAGAAAAATTAGTTTCCTATTATGATCTATGGTTATATGATTAAGTGAACTTAATATCAATGATATCTAGAATATATGTTCCTTGAATTCATATAGAATTTGTCACAGTTTGCATTCAATGTGATACACAACCTAAGACATGTAAGTAGTTTGGGCAAGTAGGAGATACTTGCCCAAAGTGTCATGTAGTGGGACTGAAGCCAGAACCAGGTGGCTGGGAAGCAAACTTCTTACCACACAGTCATGCCTGCACCGATATCTAATGAAAAAAATAAAATTAATCTTTAATTTTACAAATTCACATTAAATTACTGCTTTGGTTTGAAGGCTTAAATGGTGTTTTTGTGATGGTTTTGAATAAAAGTAGTTTTTACAAATGTTCACAACCTTACAAAAACTATATCAGCTAAGCAAATGGCTTTCTCTAAACGTATTAAAAACACTATGACATATTCTAAAGAGTGTTTCAGAAAATTATCTCTTTTCTCTCAGCATACAAAAGACAAATTTAGATGGGACAAAATGAATAAAACAAGATAAGGTAAATTTGCCACTTTGATTCTCCAGAATTACATAGGAAAAGAAGACCTAAACACAATATCTATTCATAGACACCAGAAAGATTAGAAACATATGAAAAACTTAAAATATCTAGGTCAAATTAAAGAGGATCTTGGAAAAATGGGATATGTTATGAAATTAACAAAACTCGACAAAAAATATTTTCTATAGCTTCTTTATGATTTGCAAGAGTGGCTCTCTTCTTGATATATTTACGTATTATGCAGTTAAAGAGAAGAAATTACTGAAATTTGTCATTAATTATTTTACCCCACCTTATATATAATTTTTATGAAAATTGAAAATGATCAAATTAGACATTAATGTGGGGAAAAATTGACATGGGATCCAACAGAGAAAACAATCTCGATTGTTAAACATCAAGAATTATCAAGGTATTTTATTAGCAACCCCAATCACAAATGGATTTAAGTTGAGGAAAAATTTCTGGAAAAAAATAAAGTACTTGTCAGCTGACTATGTTTCAAACTCTCAATTTCAATAACAAAAATTATGCTGACCAATTTTTATTACGAAAGATGTCGCAATACTTTGCAATGTAATGGTTTCAATCAGGTGAGAAAACAACAAGAAAACAGAAAATACTCAACTTGCCCCATTTTCCCATTTTGCACCATCCCACCTACTTCCTAGAGCTTGTTACAGATCATCATCACTTTGCTCAGATCCTACTATGTATGTGTGTGCATGTGTGCATGCGTGTGCATGTATTATCATCATCATTGTCTAAGTTCACTTTTCCATGCTTGCATGGGTCAGGCAGAATTTGTTGAGGAAGGTTTTCTTCTGCCGGATACCCATCCTGTTGCCATTCTTCACCTATTTCCAAGCAAGATAATATTTCCCATGGCCAGACATGTTTTTCAGAGCCAACAGTGTTTGTATGATAGTGATACTTATTTACAAATATCACCTAATGTCAAAACAAGCACACACACACACACACGATATATATATATAGCTAGTCCAAACATGAAAACACAAAGAAAAAACACAACAATGCGAGGATGTGGAACAAGTATAGTATTATTGGACGCTCAGGAAAGAAGTAGGGTTTAATGTTTCAGGCGGAGCTCTTCGTCAGAAACATAGGAAAAGGAAAGATGAGGATCTGTGTGCATGTGTGTTAATGTCTCTTTGGGAGGTCAGTAGCTATAGTAATAGGTGTATGAATGGGTGGGTGTGACAGTGTGTGTGTGTTTGCATGTGTGCATAAATGGAAGGGTCAATAAGTCAGAGGCAGTCTGATTAGGGTGGAGAATGGCTGGGTGTGGCTGTGTGAATGGGTGGGTGTGGTTGTGTGCTTGTGTCTGTGTTGGCATGTGTGTGTAGATGGAGTGGGAATGTGTATATGTGTGTGCACATGTGTATGGCTGCATGTGTGTCTCTCTCTCTGTCACTGTCTCTCTCACTCTATATATATGTATGTGTGTGTGTGTGGGTATGTGTGTGTGGGGGGGTTGTATGTGTCTCTGTGCATGTGAGTGTGTGTGGAAGTGTATGTACATGTGTGTATATGTCTACATGTGTTAGTGCATTGTGTATGTTGTGCATGGAGGATTGTGTGTGTGTGCATATGTGTAATTGCCATGTGTGTGTATATGTAGGAATGTGTGTGTGTGTCTATGTGCATGGGAGCATTGTGGAAGTGTATGCATGTGTATGTATATGTGTGCATTTGTGTGTGGAGGTACATGTGCATTCATATATGTATATGCGTGTGTGCATGTGTGTGAGAAGGAGAGAGAGGTGAGTGTGTTGGTGTAGCCAAGGGTGTAGATATTATGTGTATGTGTGTCTGTGTGTGTGCATATACATATATGGCAATTTCTGTCTTTTACCATCTTACTGCCTTTACCAGTGAACCAGTCTTCACAAAACTTTGCATACATGTTAAACTAACATCCACTTCAATTATAGGCTAATTGGATTTCAATAAAAATCTATAATGAGTCCCCTTGGGGGTTGGGGGTTGGACTATTATATGATAAAATGAGAAGGGTGCAAAGAGTGTTAGTGCAAGGGAAATATAGTGGCATAGTGAGTGTGACTGATATCAGGGAAGGGGAGAATAGTGTTGTGTAGATACTTTCGTAAATACATAACTACATGCATACATACACACACACACACTGCACACATACACATAACTTTTAAAATGCCAAGGAAAGGAAAGAAAGGTGGGTGTGAGGAATGTGCAGCTTTAAGAAGAAAGGGGGTAGGTGGCATTTCTGCTGTCCATCACAAAGAAACACTCATACACAGACACACACACATGCATACAATATATGCATATATATGTACATACATACATATGTCTGCTATACACCATTTTAAACTCATGATTATCTGTGTGTACATTTGTAAATGTGTGTATGTGTGTGTGTGTGTGATGTCCTATAACTGTCTGTCTCTCTGCTTTTTTAGGTTTTCTCCTGTTGCTGTAGCATATTGTGAAATTTTAAAATTACATCAAAATTTTAAAATTTGGTGTATTGAAATAATTTTCCATGTTGAATTTGATTTCGTTATTTATTTGTTTTAGAAAAGTTGCAGAAAAATGTGACCGAGGTTTAAAGTTTAATCCATTTTACCTAATGAGAAAACAGGATTTGGAAGCCAGCATTCTGTCTATCACAAAATGAAAGCAAAACCATTACGAGGAGGAATTTTATTAAACAAACGAAAGCAAAGCATTATGACGGCCAAAGTAGTAAGAATTTCATAAGTTTTAATAAGTTTTAATGAATAAAGTCACGTGAAAAGCAAAAAAAATCTTCAACGAAGTTTTTTTGCAGAAAATTGCACGATTTGTCTCATTTTTTGAGAAAAAATATAAAAAAAGAGGCCTATTTAACATGGAATAAAAAATTTATATAAGACATTGTACTGTAAAAATTGCTTGGCAACAATGGGCTATTAAACTATTATATATAAATATATAAATATATATATATATGTATATGTGTGTGTGTGTGTGTGGTGTGTGTGTGTGTGTGTGTGTGTGTGTGTGTGTGTGACAGGCTTCTTTCAATTTCCGTCTACCACATCCACTCAAGATTTTGGTTTGTCTGGGGCTAAAGTAGATGACAACGAAGGTGACGGGCAGTGGAACTTGAGAAGCAACAATCACGTCTATATTAGTGTACACACACACACACACAAGCATAATTACAGATTGGGGTTACATATTTCGTATAGGACCCATTCGTACCTCAGTGTGAAATAATTTTTTTCCACAGGTTTCTTCGAGTGCATTCAACGTAACTGACCTCCAAACCCATCGCAAGCCACTTTTTCCCGGTGGAGATTGTGGAGTTTTCCTGGAAACTCGGAGATTCCCACCAACTGAGTTTTGTTTCGCGTTTTTTTTTCTTTTCTATGTTATTTCGCATGCTTTCAATGAATGTGACATTGAAATCACGCGTAAACGGTACCTTTCCCTAGAAAAGGAAAGATTTGACTGCTATTTCTAGAAAAAAAAAACACGCGAACGGGTCCTTTACGAAATATTAACCTTTTTTAAATGCAGCAGTTTTGATGAGGTTTACTAATTTAGATTCCTCTCAATCAGCTGTCTTATTTAAGTGCACCTAAAACAAAAATGATACAGAAATAAGGAAACCATACAGTTTAAAAGTTGTATCTATGCGTTTATTTCCCATTTTTGAACACACTTTATAATTAATTTTTTGCGTCAACAGTTTTCTGTCATAATAGCTGAAAATGTAGCAAGGTACTGGTCCTTTTCAATGAACTTAACTGCATTTATTTGCTCAAGAATTGGATTAGCTACAGGGCGTTGGAATAGTTGAGAAAAAGGAGTGTTGATCTGAATGAAGATAAATATTATTCAACTACTACCGTGTGCGAATGATAGACACACACACAATGTTTAGTCGTTTAAGAGTTCATGAAAAATATATGCGCTGGCATATTTGTCAATAGACAGGTATATTAACGAAAGTATACAGTATTATAAGATCTGTTTATAGGTTAAGAATAACAACAAAATATTCACTGACGAAAATGTAGACTCAATTTTTTTCACATACATACATCCATGTGTCTATGTGTGTGTGTGCATGCATGTCTGTCTGTATGTATGTACGTAAGCTAATGCGTACATACGAAGTTCTTATGTATGTATTAAGGTAAAAAATTTACCTGTATTAGTTTAGTTACTTGGTTAGATCTGTTTCATTTCATTTGTCTTTACCTCACATCGCTAAATCATTTAAGAAAACCTTGAACGTTATGTTCATGCTTACCTGTCATTCTTCCTTTCGAGATCTCCCTTACATACTAATTCCTACCCGCTGACGAGTATTGCTCATTACGAAATATGTAGAAATATAATAATTGAATCTATAGTGGGTACTTAAGTGCATACACGGTGACTTGTACGTTTTGATATAGTCTCGTGTGCGATCGATCTGGGTCACCTTTTCAGTTAAACTTCTGTTGTAAGAGGTAATTCCTAAAATAGTGAATGGTTGCTTCTAGGTTCTTCTCAACCCTCTATATCAGTGTTCCTCAAACATTTTGTAACCAATGGACCCCTTTGATTCCTATTTTACTAGGAACCAAAAGAGAAACATATAGAAGGAGACGTGATAGCCACGCCCGTATTGCTATCAGTACCCTAGGGAGCGTCCAAACTGGCGTAGTGTTTACTAGGGAATGAGGATAGCTGGGAGTAAACGTCTGAGTGGGTACTTATTGATCTCGACCTATTTGCAATACTTCTTCATGAATCACACACACACACACATACACACACACACACACCACACACACACACACACACAACGCGTTGACGCATGCATATACATAGTAAATATTTGTTTCTTTATTACCCACAGGGGGCTAAACATAGAGAGGACAAACAAAGGGATCAAATCAATCACATCGACCCCAGTGTGTAACTGTTACTTATTTAATCGACCCTGAAAAGATGAAAGGCAAAGTCGACCTCGGAGGAATTTGAACTCAGAATGTAACGGCAGACGTATTACCTTTAAGCATTTCGCCCAGAGTGCTAACGTTTCTGCCAGCTCGCCGCCTTTACATAGTAAATATTTGCATACATAATCACATATACAGATGCAATGTATGTGTGCAATGTTTTTATATATGCACACACATACAAACATTGAAATATATATATATATTTTAATCATCTTAATTTGAAATTGTATGGATAATACCGTACTAAATTCTAGTGCTTCAACTTAAGTACCATATTCATCTGAATCTAAATTTTTGCTGAACTTATCTACCATACCCAATACACACACACACACACACACACATACAATGTTAAGAGTAAATATTAGACCTTGATCTTAGCCATAAGACTAATATATATATATAGTCGGAATTTATAAAAAAAACAAACAATATATATATATGTGTGTGTGTGTGTGTGTGTGTGTGTATGCATGTATGTATGAATATATATGTATGTATATATATATATAAATGTATATAAATATGTGCACCACACACGCATACAATTGTATATACGTACATGTGTGTGTATAACAGAATATACAAAATATAAATATATAGAAAGCAAATTGTACAGATAAAAAGACTGGTTGACAAGGTGGGGTGAAAGGGAATAAAGACGAGAGGGGCGGGAGCTGATTGAATCAGCGATTGAATGAAAGCAGCTCTAGTCTCTCACGGTACCTGTGTAACATTCGAAACACCTGACTGACGTAGAAGGCAGTCACGTTTGCGGAATAATATTTACTTTAAGTACACCCAGGACTTTATATATATTTTAACATCAAAATTTGTATATGTTACCTTTCTCCTTTATATGTAAAACTTTGTCCTTGTTTGGGTTTTTCTTCTATCATTGAGGTGAATTTTTGACAACCAGGTAATTCTGTTGTTGCTAGTGGTTGCTGTATTGATTAATCTCACATAGTAAAATTTGAAGTTAGGATCGGATTTTGTGGTTACCGTCGCTGCTGGCGATGATGGTGTTACGTAAAATCCCAAATATTTACATGAAAAAGTTGGCTCAGCACAGACTATTAAATGAAAAGAACTATCAAGACAAGCTTTTCAAATGATACGTGCTCTTATACGTACACACATACATATATATAATGCTCAGATCGAGGGAGTGATTGTGGTAGTTGTGGTGCTTGGTGATAGTGAATGTGTACAAACTACCTGAGTGTAAGTGTGTGCAAGCATTTCTGGTTGAAAAAAAAGAGACTATACAGACGTTCGAGTGATCCGAAACAATAACACTTACATAAAGCACTTATACTTTCATGTTTTTCCCGGTGAGGGCAACGTTTGACACAAAATACGTTGTTGTAGACGAGAAAATCGGATGTGTGAAATTGATATTAAAAGGAAAGAATGAAAATACGAAAAATGAATAGTGACTTTTTTTCTGACAAAAGAACGAACTATATTAACTCAAAGTTCGAGGATGCAGGTCTAAAATATAATTGGGATACTTTGTTATACAATTAACACATTTGACACAATATTTTCCCTTGTCGTGAAACATTCTGTGAGTATGAATGTGTCTGTCTGTATGTATGTATGAATGCATTGTACTCAGGATTGTTATGTAAATACAATGTATTTTTTTATCTTATAGTACAAACTGTATATCTGAAAAGGATTAATTCTTATCTAAATTCTGTTATATTTTTGTTTTTATTGACAGGCATCACACCCATACATACGCACACATTTAAAGTTATGATGGTTGTGTTTGTAATTCCACTTACAAAATAAATCTCCGGGCAAATTGAAAAGAATCCACTGTATCAAATAGAGTAGTGTTATGGTATGTATTTGCCCAGGCTTCTTTCATACCCTATTACACAATTTGATGCCCAGAGGCAATCTCCAGACAAAGGTGGTTAGTGGTGTGAACTCCGGTTCATGTCTGACTGTCTACAATAATTCCTTGCTTATCGTGGGTGTTAAGTTCCAGAAAACCCTCGCGGTTGGTGAAAATTCGCAAAGTAGAAACAATACTGTGTTGTAGGTTTTTTAAAGTTATTTTTATAATTTGTATATATTTATTTTATTATTCTTTTATATTTAAGCAGCAAAAGTAAAGAATATGCACACCCGGTGTTTAGGGTTTAGGGTTAGGGCTTTTGTTACGCCGAAAACGGGTAGTGTGTGTATTCTTTACCCCTGCAATTTAAGCTTTTATAAACTTTCTGCACGCCCTTAAAAGTACCTGTGTCTTTTTTTTTTGTGGGTGAGGAACATAGTGATGGGCAGTTACTGGTGCTGCCTTTTCTTCTGTGCAAAGAGTTTTATATAAACTTCCATGGCTCCGTTGATTGCATTTCTGAATTGCAACGCTTGCATCATCTGGGATTTCCAATCTTCCGTCATTCTCTGGTCTAAAAACTATACTGCTATATTGAAGTGAGCGTTATAACAATTCGACAGTAAGGATTACAACTTTGGAGTTGTCTAGAGTTGAGGGGCATTCTAGTGATAGGCCAACTCCTTCTTCCCCTGAATTCTCTTGTTCTTCTTTCTCACTTGTTGACTTCGCCATCTCTGTCAGATCTTCATCCGTTAACGGATCTGAGTGGGCTTTGAACAGATAATTAACGTCCCAGGTAGTCGGTGAAGCCATCTCCTAGCAATTTTGTCAGCTTCACTGCCTTATATACATCAGAGTGGTAGATTTCGTCAGGAGAAAATCCTTTATAACCTGGCCATAATTTCTTCCAGCTGGCATTCAAAGTTCCGTTCTTCATCTCCTTTATAGCCTTCTGAATATTTTGGAAACACGTTGCATTGGTGTATCCACGCCAGTACGCCTTCAGCGAGAAGTTGTCATCCGAGTCCATAACCTCGACCAGGTGTTGCAAGGAGTTTCGCGTACAGAGCTCCTTTAAAGTACGAATAACGTCTTGATCCATGGGCTGGATCAGCGATGTGGTATTCGGCGGTAAGAATTCGATTTGTACGCCCTCATACGACAGGTCGAGCGCATGACCTCCAACATTGTCCATTAAGAGAAGCACTTTGAATTCCAGTCCTTTTTCGGCGCGATGAACCTTGACTTTGGGGATGAAACACTGGTGAAACCAATCCGATGTCAGTGGTTTCGTTATCCATGCCTTCCAGTTGTGCATCCAATGCACTGGTAGCAGATTCTTATTTTTGTTTTTGAGGGCCCTTGACTTTTTGGACTTATAAATAAACCCTCGCTTAATAATAAAGCCCGCAGCATTTCCACACATTATAATTATGACTCGATCTTTGTACGCCTTATTTCAGGGGCTCTGGTCTCCTCCTTCATAGTGAAAGTCTACGATGGCATCCAAAAGAGATCAGTCTCATTCATATTGAAAACTTGTTCACGCGAATATCCTACTTCTTTGACGATAGTCATGAACGTGTCGTTCGCGTACTCTTTAGCGGCGGGTTTCTCAGCAGAGGCAGCTTCTCCATGCAGGGAAACACTCTTAAGGTTGAATCTCCTTTGAAATTTATCAAACCAGTCCTTGCTGAATTTAAATTCGGTTGACCTTCTCACAGATGGTATTAGTATCCAATGCAATGTTCTTCCTGCAGTCACTGATCCAAAGGGTTAATGCAGACTCCGTCCTTATGATGGCCTTATTGCGGAGAGTTACCACCCTTTTTGCTGTCTCGTTAAATGTCACTTTTGCCGCTGCCCTTATATATTGTTCATCCTTCTTGATGTAGCGAACGGTAGATTCATTGATGCCGTAATGGCGCCTTCATCTGCATACCTTCTCCCTTCCTTAAGCATGTCGAGGAGACTCACCTTCTCTGCTATAGTAAGCATCTTCCACTGGCGCTTGGGTTCACTGCGAGAAGCCTTAGAAGGTGCAGAACGTTTGGATCACATCGTATGGCTTTAAATAAATTCACAATTTTTCACACAAATGCAAAACATCACTACACACTCACCTCCCGAGTTACGTTTTCCATACAGTATGTGCGACTCTTTGTTTAGTCATCTACGGTACACTACATATTTTCTTTTAATATATTTTAATTAATGTGTTATACAGTGAAGTACTTTACTGTCTTTTCATTTATTAATTTATTAATTTTTAGGCGTGAAAATGATTATTTTACCACAAAAATAATTGAAATCTAAAAAAAAAAAATAATAAATACCTATTGGCTGCAGAAACCCGCAATATACTGAGGAGTCTGCGATATAAATTTACATGTATTAGCCTGAAAAATCCGCGATGTACTGAGGGTGCGATAGATGAACCGCAATATGGCGAGTGATTACTATATATGAATGCTATGTTACATTTTCTCATCTCAGTCGGTGATTTTGAGTTGTCATGATCAAACTGCAACCCGCAAGGCTTTTTGAATGACACGCCTAACGAAAAAACTATTTTTTTTAGTAGTGCGACCCCCACCTGATGTGGGGGTCGCACTACTTATCACATGTGGCTCGCTTCTCGATAAAGCTTGCCCATGCCTGTTTAAGAGTTTATTTTGGCCAGTTCGGTGGCAAGGTTGTAAAGAAAAAGAAGTCTCACTCATTTCATCATTCTTTGTTCACTTACTCATCCATTTAATTTATATATATATATATATATATATATACAGGGTGAGAGAGAGAGAGAGAGAGAAAGAGTGAGAGAGAGAGGGTGGGAGAGAGAAATAATACATTTCTAAATATCTCAGAGAGATATATGCAGTAGTGGTACCATAGAGTAGTTGTATGCTGTCAACTTAATGTGATAGTCCCATGAAGGGAATCACACTACTGTTATTTAGCCCTAGGAAGCAGCAACGCTTGGAGGGTGGAGGACCATTGCCTGCTTAAGTTTGTGATTCCGCTGACTTTTGTGTCATCAGTTAGGACTTAGCCAGAGAGATGAGATTATGAAAAGGTGACAATTGTCCTGTAGTAATCAAGGATTTAGATGTGGCTGCAATAGTAAAACAAGCATCTCTGGAAAACACGCTCTAGCATCCATTTTCGAAGACTACGAGGTATTCTCATCTTGTGGTCTATCGAGACGGAGTGGCAGTGTAGCAATGCTACTCCGGAAGTGTTTAGATCTCCAAGTATGAGCTATCTTCCTAGACCTGGATGGTATGGTCGTGATCCCGAGCAGGTCTATCAACGACAAATTCTACCTTATGCGATACATTGTAGAGAGAAAGCTGGGACTAAGGCTGGTTTCGGTGGGGGCCTGATCAATTTAGATCAGTCGAAAGCTTTCGATAGGGTCAACCATCGCTACTTGAAAGCCGTCCTTAAAGCGTCCGGTTTCGGACCCGTTTTCAGATGCTGGATTACTGCATTGCACAGCGGCACCTGCTTGGTAGTTAAAGAAAATGGCCACCTATTGGAACCGTTTAGTATCGCACGTTCGGTCTGATAGGGCTGCTCGCTGTCACCTTTTATATATGTGCTGGCTCCCGAGCTACTTCTGCAGAAGTTGGAACAGTTAAGAAGCCTCCCTTTTGAAATTTGACTCGGGAGGGCAGTTTCGACGTACGCGGACGACGTCACCGTCATGGTGTCGGACGCTTCCAAAGTGGAAACAGTCTGCTCTATTGTAAGGAAATATGAGTCGGTTGCAGGGGCCAAAATCAATGCTGACAAGTTGGTGGGATTGGTGACTGGGCACCTGGAGAGGCAGATCGATGCCGTCGGACACTGGACTGACGGACCAGTTAAACTGCTCGGGGTCTGGTTTGGTCTCGACCGCAATGTGATTAAGAATTGGGAAGAAGTGACGAACAAAGTGGCTTGTCTTACCCAAAAAAGGGACAGAGAGGAAACTGTTCTTGAAAAGTCGGGCAGCGGTGGCGACTGCCTACATCGCTTCTATCATTATTTATTGTCTGACCATCGTGCCTTGCCCCAGTTACTGCGTGATTAGATTGGGGCGTATCCTGCTTATTTTCTTGTGGAAGAGACGCATTCCAATGGTCAGGCGGTCGGTCTGTTGCCGGCTCCCTCTGCGTGGCGGCTTAGGCATGCTATGGCTTTTGATTTGCAGACACGCACTCAGGTTGCGTCACCTGCAACGATTTCTAGAAGGTGAAACGGGTGTGAGTTCCGTTTGTGAAACACACCTTTCCGCAGCTTGTCTTCTTGACGGAGCTGCTGTCCTGAGTAAAAGATAGGCCGAGACTGGGCGCTTGGCTCTTAGCATGTCGTCAGGCGCTCACTGTCCTCAACAAGTTGGGCAATAGGATCGGTGGATGTTTCACTTTAGTTATATACAGAAGATTAGTAGCGTGCAAGTGCAACAACGTCCTCGGAGTGACCCTAGGCGTCGACGAAGACGAACTGGCAAGTCTATTCCGGAGGACTTTCCGATCGGGGACTAGTAAGGATAATTTCCAGATGTCTTTGGCTTGGCAGTGCTATCGGGGGGCGCTACCGGTACAAGATAAACTCTACAGTCACAGATGTGCTGTCAGATGGGCTTGTTCGAAGTGCTCACAGAGTGACGAAACTATTTTGCATGCACTCGTTCGGCGTCCGGGTATTGCTAACTTGTTGAACAGCTACTGCCGTGTCTCTCATCCGAGTCCATAATAATGATTGCCCCGCCGCCTTCCTTTAACCGGGCAGGCAAGGCAGTTTTCCTTCGTCTGGTGGTTGTGGAGAAAGAGGTTATCTGGTGGACGAGGCTGAAAGGAATGAAGACAAACATTCTTCTTTGGCAAAGCCCTCATCGACTTTTTCGAATTTCACTTGGAAAGGAAAGTGGGAGTGGAGAGGGAGGTGCAGTCCTCGAGTGAATTTATCAAAAGGTGGGTGAAAGTTGCGAAAATGGCAAGAGTGGATGGTACCACTCAGTGTACACTTATGAGTCGGAAGAAATGAGTTGGAGAGGTTCTCGCCTTTGGTATTCAGGGTGATCTTGGATGTTGGGGTTCTTCGATTATCCCTAGAGGTCCTCCTGAACCAAGAGGACCCCATCACTATCGCCTTTTCTCTCTCTTCTTCTAGTGTCGTATACTATGTGTACTTCTTTTCTTCTAATTTTTTTCTGCTAATTTTTTTTTAATCATTCCATTATATATAAACCCCGACACTTTATGTCTGTCTTTGTATTGTCCCCCTCATCCTTCGCACTGGTGGCAAATAAAAGAAATCGTTATTATTATTTCGTCTGCCGTTACGTTATGAGTTCAAATTCCGCCGAGGTCGACTTTGCCTTTCATCCTTTCGGGGTCGATAAATTAAGTACCAGTTACGCACTGGGGTCGATATCTGTCCTTGTTTGTCCCCTCTGTGTTTAGCCCCTTGTGGGTAATAAAGAAATAATAATAATAATTATTATTATTATTATTCTAAACGCGGCGAGCTGGCAGAATTGTTATCACGCTAGGCAAAATGCTTAGCGACATTTCATCTGCCTTTGTGTTCTGAGCTCAAATTCCTCCGAGATCGACTTTGCTTTTCAGCTTTTCGGGATCGGTAAAATAAGTACCAGTGAAAGACTTGGGTCGATGTAATCGACTTATCCCCTCCTAGACCGAGTGGTGCGTTGTGTTCTTGAGCAAAACACTTAATCTCATTTGCTCTGCGATCACTTCGACACCTGACGTGTGGTACACCGTGCACCTGTTGAGGCAACGTCGATTTGATGGAGGAAGTGAGCTAATGTACAGCACATACATTTGATCACTATACGCAAATCATTTGTGTAGGTCGTTGGAAAAAAGCTGACGGGAGAGTCCATCATCATTATTATTAAGTTGGTGCATAATTATTGCGGCTTTTTCTTTTTCAATAAATTTTATTCAACAAAAACAATAACAACATTTAACAAAAACATCTTTAAATGATTATTCCGGAGCATATTCAACATCTACTTCAATTTCTGCTTGTCGTTTTGTTTAGATTGGCGTTTTGTTTAAATTTTTTGTTGAATAAAATTTATTGAAAAAAAGCTGCAATACCCTAATATTATTAAGGCGGCGAGCTGGCAGAAACGTTAGCACGCCGGGCGAAATGCTTAGCCGTATTTCGTCTGCTGATATGTTCTGAGTTCAAATTCCACCGAGGTCGCCTTTGCCTTTCATCCTTTCGGGATCGAAAAATTAAGTACCAGTTACGCACTGGAGTCGATGTAATCGACTTAATCCGTTTGTCTATCCTTGTTTGTCCCCTCTGTATTTAGCCCCTTGTGGGTAGTAAAGAAATAGGTATTTCGTCTGCCGCTACGTTCTGAGTTCAAATTCCGCCGAGGTCGACTTTGCCTTTCGTCCTTTCGGGGTCGATTAAATAAGTACCTGTTACGCACTGGGGTCGATGTAATCCGTTTTGTCCTCTCTGTGTTTAGCCTCTTGTGGAGAGTAAAGAAATAGGTATTTCGTCTGTCTTTACGTTCTGAGTTCAAATTCCACCGAAGTCGACTTTGCCTTTCATCTTTTCGGGGTCGAAAAATTAATTACCAATTGCATATTGCGGTCGATCTAATCGACGGCTTCTTCCCCAAAGATTTCAGGCCTTGTGCCTAGAGTAGAAAAGAAAATGCTTAGCGGCTTTTCATTCGTTTTTACATTCTAAGTTCAAATGCTGTCGGAGTCGGCTTCGCATTTCATCCTATCAAGGATCAATAAAATAATTACCAGTTGAGTACTGGGATCGATGTAACCTACTTCCCAAAAATTGGTGACCTTGAGCATAAATTTCATTTATTATAATTATTATATTTTTTATTGTATGTGAATTAATGTTATATGACATTCTGCGTGGTTTGCGTGAGAAAAAAGTGAAAATTTGTGGGCGGCTTTGATTTTTGTTTTTCTGTGTCAAAACGAATTGAAGTCACAAGAAAAAAGTGCATAATTTGTGTGTGTGTTTGTGTGTGTGCGTGCGAGAGAGAGAGAGAGAGAGAGAGAGAGTGAGAGAGAGAGGGTGAGAAAGAGAGAGAGTGAAGTAGACAGAGAGTCAGAGAATGAGGGGCAGGTGATTTGTATTAGGTATGTTTTTCTATACGTGTGTTTGTGTGTGTGACAAATGATAATGTGACTATCTGTGTGTGAATATTTGTATTGCGTGACGAAGAAAGTTGAATGTGCGCGAGAGAAAGAAACAGAACGACAGCCTGAGAAAGTGGGTAAAGTGTGTGTGTGAGAGTGTGTGAGTGTGTGTGTGTGTGTGTGTGTGTATGTGTGTGTGTGTGTGTGTGCGTGTGTATGTGTATGTTAAGTAGTATAAATATAAGCATATACGTACATGCCTATATTTGAATGTTTGTGCGTGTGACGGAAAGCAACATTTCAAAGTTTTTTCACCATTGAGGTGTCTTACACGAATGCGCGCTCGCTTGTGTACATATACATGTATGTGTATATATATATATATATATATATATACTCTTTACTCTTTTACTTGTTTCAGTCATTTTACTGCGGCCATGCTAGAGCACCGCCTTTAGTCGAGCAAGTACCAGGACTTATTCTTTGTAAGCCTAGTACTTGTCGAACCGCTAAGTTGGTTCTAAAGCGATGTTGGGGGAACAAACATAAACACACACACACACACGCACACACAGGACGGGCTTCTTTCAGTTTCCGTCTACCAAATCCACTGACAAGACTTTGGTCGGCCCGAGGCTTTAGTAGAAGATACTTGCCTAAAGTGCCATGCAGTGGTGCTGAACCCGGAACCATGTGGTTGGTAAGCAAGACACTTACCACACAGCCACTCCTGCACCTATACTTATACATGTGTACTCCCAACCAACTTTGTTTCCTCATAATCGAAGAATGATTTTTTTAAATGAAATTTTCTGCAAATACCTTTCATTGTGCGTAGGCTCACAATTACACCGGAATTTAATAGAAAAAAATTGGTGCTCTCGTACACAATGCATTCTGGCCAGGGATTTTTCGAAGGAAGAGCACAAGGTCAGAAGGGAATATAATTTCAGGAGAAAATAGCGTAAAGCACAGCTCCCATGACATTCGGAAACATTTTTTCACGCTAAGAGTTGCTGAAGCATGGAACAAACTGCCGGCATCAGTTGTTAGTTGTCGGAGCACTGCATCCTTCAAAACTTCCATGCTTCCTGAGATTCGCCAGCACTACACCTGATTTTCTCCCCTCCATACACACGCAAGCATGTACCTGACTCGTACACTGTTCACTTTCCAGACATTTGTACATTACTGCATATGCTTTATACGCACTTTTGACAAATTGTGGTGCACCTGAGCACTGTATACAATAATTTCATTATTTATATTATTTAGAAGGGTGCACTTTTGTTGGGGTGGAGAGGGGGACATGACCCTCAGGCCCCTATCCTTGGGTCCGTCCATGCTGGCACACATCACATATAACTACAAAATGAAACTTGAAATATCGGAAACAAAATTGTGATGTATGTTAATATGTATGTATACGAGATCACCAGTTTTCTTATTTTCATATTAATTAACAATATAATCGTAATCTACACACACTAAAAGGTATTTGCAGAAAATTTAATCTGAAAGATATCCATTTCTTTTTAGAAAGATATGAGGAAACAAAACCGACTAGAGTGAATTCTCCGAAACTCTTCACTCTACACTCGGGAAATTGCTTTTTTCACTGCAAATTCCGTATTCTACATCATCTAAAGCATATTTATAGAAAAATATTCATTTTTTTTCTGGAAGTTATAAAGAAACAAAGTCGGTGGAGTCGAAACAATGTCGGGGAGCCTCATGGGTGCACAGAAAAAGGCGGGGTAGGATCCTTTTCTCTTCATCCTCCCCCTCCCTTTCTTCTTCTTCTTCTTCTTCTTCTTCTTCTTCTTCTTCTTCTTCTTCTTCTTCTTCTTCTTCTTCTTCTTCTTCTTCAGGTGTCGAGCTGGCAGAATCGTTAGCACACCAGGCGAAATGCTTAGCGGTATTTCGTCCGCCGCTGCGTTCTTAGTTCAAATTCCGCCGAGGTCGACTTTGCCTTTCATCCTGTTATATAATCATCACAACAAACATGAACAATCAACGTCGCCCATTGTCTCCCTTGATAAAAGGACTTTCACTTTGTTTCCCGCCAAAACAATTAACTTGTACAACAACGGCAGTCAAATAAAGTATCTTGTATCGTTAACACGTTGTTTCAGTCTCTCTCATTTTCTTAATCTTTCATACTAAGTACTCACTACTTCCTTTAATACTCAATACATTATATATATATAACAACAACATGGTGTCAGAATACTAAAAGAACCCAAAATACAGAAAACAAAGGAAAAAAGAAGTTGAAATCATACTTCAAAGACGAAATGGAAAATTTACCGCATCCAAAAGACCTAGACTTTAATCAGGAAAATCTAGCCGCAGCATGGAAAAAGTGGAAAAAAGAATTCAATCTCTTTTTGATAGCAACAGAAAGTGACATGAAGCCAGACAAAGTAAAAACTTCAATGTTTTTTAACTTGCATCGGTTCTAAAGGCCGAGATATCCATTCCACACTGGATTTCGATTCACCCGACGAAGAAATGAACCTTCAGACAGTAATCGAAAAATTCGATGCATATTGTGAACCCAGGAAAAACATAACTTTCCTAAGACACAAATTCTTCACATGTGGACAAGCGGAACATCAAAAATTCGATGAGTACGTAGTAGAGTTGCGCCAAAAGGCACAGCAGTGCGAATTCGGCAACCTCACAGACAGTCTCACCAAAGATATTCTGATATGTGGAATCAGAGACATGAGATTAAGAGAAAGATTATTGAGAGAACCAAATTTAGACCTACAAAAAACAATTCAAGCAGGTCAGAGTGCAGAGCAAACACGACTCCAATCAAGGATGCTAAATGCCACATCCGAAACAAGAGATAACGAAATCTCGAGGGTATATAGTCAACACGACAGAAAAGGCGCCAAAACCCAAATAACCCGCCATATGCAATCCAGTCATCAAAACGAACAAGGCGGAAGTGACAGAAAGCCCGCGAAGTTTCAAGCGCCAAGTCAACACTACGTCACTAACTGTCACTATTGTGGTTATAATCACAAAAGAAATAAATGCCCAGCATTTCACAAGACATGTGAAAAATGCAAGAAACAAGGACACTGTGCAAAAATGTGCAAATCAAGAAAATTTGTACATAAAGTAGAGATACATACCGACGATGAATCAGATGACGATACACATGCACTCGAAATGATCACTGCAAATAATTCCCGCGTGCACAAAATCGAAAAGTTCAAGATTCCAAAAGACATTTGGACGGTCGAACTAAAAGTGAACAACTCGAATGTAACATTCAAAATAGATACAGGAGCAGACGTAACCGTACTGCCATTCAGAGAATATAGAAATATAATTCCAAAACCACAACTGCAAAAAACTTCAACTCGATTATCAGCTTATAATAACACAGCTATAAAAGTGCTAGGAAAATGCACAGCAGTCATTAAATACAAAGAATTATCAAAGCAAATAAAATTCATTGTTGCAAAAACAACTCGCACGCAGTTATAGATGCAAAGACAGCTAAAGATCTGAACCTGATTCAGAGAATTTCAAAAATAAATTCGTCGAACACAAACGACATATTAGAAAAATATGAAGACTGTTTCGGAGAAATCGGCACTTTGTCAATAACACATCATATCACAGTGGATCCACAAATAACTCCTGTAATTCATCCACCAAGATCGGTTCCTTTTTCTATAAAAGAAAAACTCAACAAAGAATTAAAAGAATGACAGAATTAGATATCATAAAACCTGTTAGTGAACCTACAGACTGGGTAAATTCCCTAGTCATCGTTGAAAAAGCCAACGGAAAACTCCGACTCTGTTTAGACCCCAAGAATCTAAACAAAGCCATAAAAAGGCAACATTTCAAACTCCCTACAGCGGAGGACATTTTTGCATAAATGCATAACCCTAAATATTTTTCAAAACTCGATGCATCTAATGGATACTGGCAAATTCCAGTTGACGAAGAAAGCTCCCATCTTTTAACGTTCAACACACCTTTTGGAAGGTATCGCTTCACACGACTACCCTTTGGAATTCACAGCGCCAGTGAAGTTTTCCAAAAAGAAATTTCAAAAATAATAGAGGGCATAGAAGGAGCAAGAAATTCACAGGATGACATCATAATCTGGTCCAACACTTTAGAAGAACACACAAATAGACTACAACAAGTTTTCGATCGAATCCGAAAGCACGGATTAAAGTTAAATAAATCAAAGTGTATCTTCTATGAATCACAAATCAAGTACCTTGGGCATATATTAACCAGCGAAGGGATAAAACAAGATCCAACCAAGGTACAAGCAATCATTCACATGCCACTGCCAACAAGTAAAAAAGAATTACAAAGATATGATTTTGACCTAAACCACATACCTGGTAAAGAATCAATTGTTGCAGATACCCTATCACGTGCATACCTTGAGCAAAATACTCCAGAAGTATCAGACGAAGATATGAAATCGCACATTCATGCAGTAATAAAAAATTACCCCATAACCGACACTAAATTAAAAGAGTATAAAGAAGCCACTGCAGACGACCCGTCTCTACAGACACTCGTCACATATACAAGAACAGAATGGCCCCCAAAAGACAAAATACCAATAAACATCAAACCATTCGTATCCGTTCGTGATGAAATATCAATCGTCAATGGTCTCGTTCTAAAAGGTTCAAGAATAATTGTACCTAAGTCATTACGTAGAGAAGCTCTACAGGAAATACATACCGGACACATGGGTATCGAAAAATGCATAGAGAGAGCGAAGGAATGTATATACTGGCCCGGCATTAACGCTCAAATCAAAGACATGATTAACACATGCTCATACTGCATTGACTACAAAAATCAACAAGCAGCCGAACCACTAATAAATCATGAAATACCTACTACACCATGGACCAAAGTGGGTACAGACGTATTTCACCTGTCTGGAAATTCGTATGTCACAATTATTGACTATACAACAAGATTTTTTGATCTACACGAAATAAATGATTGCCAGTCAAAAACCGTAATCAAAAAATTAAAAGAAACTTTTGCTAAGTTCGGAATTCCGCAAACAGTTGTAAGTGACAACGGTCCAGAATTCAATTCGGCTGAATTCAAAAAATTTGCAAAAAATTGGCATTTTCATCACACGAAGACAAGCCCGCATTATCATCAAGCGAATGGCATGGTTGAGAGAAATATACAGACAATAAAAAAGACGCTAAAAAAGGCATTCAAAAGTGACGAAGAACCTCAGTTAGCGCTCTTAGCATTACGCACGACTAAATTACAAAATGGTGCACCATCCCCTGCAAATCAAATAATGAATAGAACATTGCGAACAAATCTCCAAACATACTACACGACAAAATTGGTATCAGGCCTCACGAAAAGAAGAAATCAAACATTACAACAGAACTCTCAGAGTTAAAACCACACGACACGGTTAGAATTAAGTTTAACAACAATTGGTTTAGAAGGGGCAAAATAATTAAAAAACTAGAGCAACCTCGTTCATACTTAGTAATAACAGAGGAAGGAAATACAGTCAAACGAAATAGACAACATATTCTTAAAACAAACGAACACGTTCGCATAACAGAAGAATTAGATTATGAAAATATATTTCCAAAGTCAACAAACACGCATGAAAAAACAAAAACAGCACAACTACAGAATTCAACACTACAAAATAATAAAACCACAAAAAGTGGACGACGAATAATTATTCCCTGTAGATACAGATGATATAAAAAAAAAAAAAAAAAAAAAGGAAGATGTTATATAATCATCACAACAAACATGAACAATCAACGTCGCCCATTGTCTCCCTTGATAAAAGGACTTTCACTTTGTTTCCCGCCAAAACAATTAACTTGTACAACAACGGCAGTCGAATAAAGTATCTTGTATCGTTAACACGTTGTTTCAGTCTCTCTCATTTTCTTAATCTTTCATACTAAGTACTCACTACTTCCTTTAATACTCAATACATTATATATATATAACAACAACAATCCTTTCGGGGTTGATAAATTAAGTACCAGTTACGCACTGGGGTTGATGTAATCGACTTAATCCCTTTGTCTGTCCTTGTTTGTCCATTCTGTGTTTAGCCCCTTGTGGGCAGTAAAGAAATAGTTATTTCGTCTGTCTCTTACGTTCCGAGTTCAAATTCCGCCCAGGTTGAATTTGCCTTTCATCTTTTCGGGATCGATGAATTAAGTACCAGTTGCGTACAGGAGTCGATCTAATCGACTGCCCCCTCCCAGCAATTTCCAGGCCTTGTGCCTATAGTAGAAAAAATTATAATTATTATTTATTTCTTACCCTAATTATATCTTGACCTGTTTTGGTTTTAACTTTCTACATGGCCTGTCCGTCTTTTCACAATTTTATTTTTATTTTCATTTTGATCTTTATTTTTATAACACTTCCAATCAGTTAAGATCAGAAGCCACGAGAGCCACTGCCTGGTACTGCATCGGGACATTATTATTATTATTATTATTATTATTATTATTATTATTATTATTATTATTATTATTATTATTATTAGTATTATTATTATTATTGTTGTTGCTGTTGTCATAATTAAGGCAGTAAGGTGGCAGAATTAGCATGCCAGGCAAAATGCTAAACAGCATTTCACCTGTCTTTACGTTCCGCGTTCGAATTCCGCTGAGTTGGACTTTGCCTTTCATCCTGTCGGAGTCGATAAAATAAGTATCAGCTGAGTACTGGAGTAGATTGTTTATTTACAGAATAATTTAGTTAACTGAAAGTATCATTTCAGTCATCCATTTGGGTGTTTTATTTAAAAGGTTTACAGGTTTACCCGTGATCCATACCTGCCTCATTCGTTACTTAAAAAGGAAATATACATACACCATGCCTCACGTTTTTAACAGCATCTGTAGAGGGAAAAAACTTGTGGATGACATTAATTACACATATGAAACACAGAAACAAAATGCTGATGGACCTAAGATGCAAAATTAAGCCCTGTAAAGTTCGAGTCCACACCATGAAACATGATGAAGATTATACCATAATTAAGCACGTTAGTGAACATCATCATAGTTCGTGTACTCCAAAACCCGAAGTTCGCGAAACTTTAGCAGCTGCTTTCCAGGAATCTTTTCGTCCATTAATTGCGACTGCTCGTGAAAAGCTTGATGAAAATGAAATGGCTCACATGCCCTCCATTTCGTGTGTAAGTTCAATATAAGTAACTGACGTCAAGCAAAAGTAAGTACCCTCCAATCCATCAGAGTCGATTTGGTTATGAGATACCCATGAATACAAGTTCCTTGATAGTGGCGAACTTTTCTTGCAGTTTGATAGTGGTGAAAATGATTCTGACAGATGATTTGTGTATGCAACTGATAAGGGACTTGATGACTCAGTAAATGTAAAACACTGGGCAGGTAATGGGACATTTAAGTGCTCCTTAACTACATGTTATCAGTTGTAAACGCTTCATATTCAATTGGGTTCATTCAGTGTTCCACGATTGTTTGCCTTAGTTCCAAACAAGAACCAAAAAAACTTACACCCGCCTTTTTAATAAGCTAAATGAATTACGCCAAGGACTAAGTCCTGAAAAAGCTTTGATGAAGTTTGAAAAAGCTCACATCAATAGCATTTTATTTGTTTTCTAGTGCTTCCATCTCATGTTGTCTTTTTCATCTATCTCAAAATGTGTACAGAAAAGTATGTGAATTTGGCTTTAAGGAAACATAAGTTCAGCATTAAAATCAGATGCTGACATTTTTTCCTCTTGATGATGTGATTGATGGATTCGAATATCTTGTAGATGACAACGACCTTCCGTAAGAACTTGTGTCCTACTTTGAAATATCGTACATAAGATGCGTGCGAGGTTGAGGAATTAAACAACGAAGAACTTTGTTTCCCTTTGATAGTTGGAAAGTCCGCTTTAGAACAGAATCGGGTATGCCTCGCACTAATAACCATTTAAAGGAATATCACAACGCACTACAAAGTTCTTTAACTTGCACACATCCGAATCTATGGAAATTAATTACTGCGTCGAAAAGGAAAGAACATTTGGTACAACTGAGAATGGTTGGATTTGATCAAGGTGAGATCTGCGAGACTAGAAAAAGTATATCTTTATATATAAAAGTGAAGTTGTGTGAGTGTCTGTCTCCTACGATTTAGATTCCTAACTACTCCCACATTTTGCGGTGCAGTTTAACCAAAAGTGGGTATCTTATAGTCGTGATTCATATCGAGCCCTTCTGGGTATTAGCGCGCGTCTACGATGAGTCTACGATTTAAAAAAAATTTACCATCATTTTTTCCCATTTTAATGTATTTTTTCGCTATTATATAAGGGAAGTAACTCTCTAAAAATGTCTACGATGAGTCAACGATTTAAAAAAAAATTTACCATAATTTTTTTTCCATTTTTAATGCATTTTTTGCTATTTTTTTGCTATAACTCTCTAAAAATGCTTATATAGTTATTTCCCTTACAAACCCGAGCAACGCCGGGCGATACTGCTAGTAAAGTATAGAAAAAGGTTATAAACAAACGGCTGCAGATAATTATTTGAGCGATATAGCCCCGAAAATAAGATAGGCTTTTTTTTTACGAGCAATAGCTCATAACCTTCCTCATTATGGAAGCTTTTAGTAATATTTTTTATGCTTTACTAAAGATTTTATTTTATATTTATACAACGTTATATTTTTTTCTAATATTGGGTGTGAAATTACCAGGAGTTATATTACCAGCTACCGTATGCATGTATGTATGTATGTATGTATGTATGTATGTATGTATGTATGTATGTATGTATGTATGTATGTATGTATGTATGCTTGTGTGTATTTATGTATGTTTGTGTATGTATGTATATGAAAGTAGTATTACGTCAGCCAATAAAGTAAATGAACTGTAAACTTTAGCACACATAGCAAGATATGTAGTTAAAAGCGATGTTGTGGGTACATAAGTGTTGAAAACGTACTTTCGGAGTAGTGAAAGTTCCTAGGGGATATCTAATGTGGCGATGGACTCTTGCCTTTTGACAGTTTATGCAATTCCAAGCCCATTGAAGAACATTTCTGTTGATATCTGGGCAAATGAAACGAGGTGAAATGAATTTTTCCGATGCTACAACTCCCGGATGTGAAGAAAATAAAAAACCTGACGTCTATATTTAACAAACGCAAAAGGCCGTCCATGACCAGTAGAAATACCAGGTCAAATATACCTCGTGAAAGTAGGCACATGTAGAAGACAGAATTTTAAAGGAAATGACTCGGCGTTTTTCAGTTGTAGTAATTCTTCATCCAGTTCTTGGCTCATAGCAATTTTTTTCCAAATCAATAGAATCGCTGGAGTGCAGAGAATCCACACAATAACTAGAACCCTTGATATAGTAAATATCTGTAGTAAACTGCAATAGAAAATAAAGGTGTCTAATTTTCTTTAGAGAATGTTTATTTTGAAGAGCAAAGGTCAATGGTTTGTGGTTAGCATATATGACAAAGTTTCTTTTTTTCTAGGAAATGACAAAAATATTAAACTGATAGATATACCGCTAATAATTCCCGGTCGAATGTTATATATCTAGTTTCGGTTGGTTTGGTTTCAAACACTTCAAGAAAAACAGGACAATTATTGTAAAACATCTACGATTACCACGTCAAAAAGATTTACTAAGAGAGAAAGGGGCGCATCTGCTATCGGGTGAGTTAATGAAGTAGTCTGGGATAATTACTATTTTTAATCTCATTAAACTATCACAATTCTTTCGATCTAAAAGAACCTTCTCGTTTTTCCCTCTTTGGGTGACGTCCGATTACGTATCACTTCAATTAATGGATAAGTAATTTCAGCACGGTGCAGAATAAAACGTCTGTAGAAATTCATTAAGCCAAGAAGTTGGGCACAGCACAATAACATCTGCCTTTTCCGTCATAGGGTGAATACCATTACTATCAATGAATGTTTAAATAGGAATCACCAAACAGATATTTATTAGGGTTAATCACTCTGCTGTAATGTAACAATCTAGTGAAGAGCTGATTTTGAAGTACCTGCTATCAATAAATCATCTATGTAAACAAAAACGATATTCAAACTGCGAGTAACTTCATCAATAAATCTTTGGAAGGAATTCATAAAGTTCCTGAGCACGAATGGCATTCTAACGAATTGTCTAATTCAAAGGTGTAGTAATTGCTAACTTATGAATATCACTTGGCTCTATGAGTGACTGATTAAATACGCGAGCCAAAACATCGTATACAGAAAATGAGAAATCATGAATGTGAGAAATAAGATATTTATCCGACACCGTTTTGGAGTTTAGTATTCTATAATTCTCATAGGGATGTCAATCACTTCAGTCTTTTTCGGCACCAATTGTAGAATAGAGGCCTCACAGTACCCACCTCTAATACAGCTAGCTCTCCACATTTAATCATTCCATCTTTGAACTTCTCTGCATCAGTATATGTGAAATGTAAGATCTCTACCCTGATGACGTAGGCTCGTCTCACCAAATATTAATTGCGTCCATAGGGTCGCATATTGAGTTGAACTAAATATACCAACATTATTATGGATCACCGAGCCCCCAGAAACAGCTGTTGGGCTTATAAAACCTTTCTTCTGCCTCTTTAATTTTCTCTGGCGTTTGTACTCTGTGTAAGTTGGACCTATTAATATAAATATCTATATATTTATACTTAAAAATTCATCGTCTGAAAGTTTCCACCTTTTGCTTTCTCTCGTTTTGTATGTATACATACATACATACATATATATATATATATATATATATATATAGTATTTGATGTATTTAATTTATCTGATGTGTCTAATTTGTTTATCCGCATAACTTGATCCCTCTTATAGCCTTTCTTTACCTTGTAGAATGACCTGCTGTAAAGACATCGGAGTCTAAGTTTGATTCTTTTGAGTACCACTAAGTGTCTTCTATATGGAGAATCTCTGGACTTCATCTGTAATATATATATATATATATATTTTTTTCTTTTACTTGTTTCAGTCATTTGACTGCGGCCATGCTGGAGCACCGCCTTTAATCGAGCAACTCGACCCCGGGACTTATTCTTTTTTGTAAGGCCAGTACTTATTCTATCGGTCTCTTTTGCCGAACCTCTAAGTAACGGGGACATAAACACACCAGCATCGGTTGTCAAGCAATGCTAGGGGGACAAACACAGACACAAACACACACACGCATATATATATATATATATATATATATATGTATGTATGTATGTATGTATGTATGTATGTATGTATGTATGTATGTATGTATGTATGTATGTATGTATGAATACATGTAATATGTATATGCACACATGTGTGAGTGTATATATATACACACATACACACAGACACACACATATATATATGTGCATTTGTATGTACGTATGTATATATGAGTGTGTGTATGTATGTCTGTATGTATGTGCGTGTGTGTGTGTGTGTATATATAAACCGAAACTTTTTTGTCACTTTTGTAGATCTAACTAAAGCTTTCGACACCGTATCAAAGGATGCTCTTTTTGTTGTCCTTAGAAAGATAGGTGTCCCCAGAAAGATGCTCAACGTCACCATTTCTTTCCATCAAGGGATGATGGCTTCCGTCGGATCCAGTGAGGAAGCGTGCGATTCATTCACTGTCTCAGATCGGACAAAACAAGGCTGTGTTCTTGCACCGCTCTTATTTACTTTGTATTTTCCGTCATGTCGGAAACAGAGTGCGAGGGTGTTAAAGACGGAGTAAAGTTCAAAACAAAAACTAAGACGTTGGTGCAAACAGTTCGAGATTTGCTCTTCGCAGACTATTGTGCACTTGTAGCACACACTCTTGAGGACATACAATAGATTCTAAACAACTTCTCCCCTGCATCGAAGGCTTTTGGTCTGACCATCAGCATCAAGAAAACTGAGCTTGTCTATCGGCCCATTTATGACCATCTTCCCGCTGTTACCCCTACTGAATATGTTGATGAGAAGACATTAAAAACTATTTTCTCCTTCACTTGTCTTGTGTCCAATGTTGCTAAGATGGATAAAGAAATTGAGCGCAGAGTCGGGAAGGTTAGCTCCGCTTTCAGTAAGCTTTATCACAGGCTTTGGAACAGCTACGACGTATCGTTGAAGGTGAAAGTCGATGTATATAAATCGGTGGTCTTGACAACATTGTTTGATGGTGCTGAATCTTGGACTCTGTACTGAAAGTACATCAACCTGCTTGACGCTTTTCATATGCGATGCTTGCGTACTATCTCCAACATAAAACTGAGTGACCATATTCCTAACAGTGAAGTACTAATAAGATGCAACATATCAGGTACTGAAGCCATCCTCATCAAATTACAGCTTCGATGGTCAGGTCATCTCTCACGTATGGGTGACATCAGAATTCTGAAGCAACTTCTTTTTGGCCAATTCCCAACAAGGAGGTCAATTGGAAGGCCACACTTGCTCTTCAAAGACAAACTAAAAGACAATCGGAAGCGATGCAACATTCCCTTTTCTTCCTGGGGAAACAAAGCGTCAGAAGGCAAGTCCTGGTGCCAGTCCTGTTTTAACCCAGTTCAAAGATTTGAGCAAAGTCGATTCCAACATCGGGACCAACTTCGTGCAAGCATGAAGTTACGCTGGCAAAACGCTGCTCCTCTAGATGAAAACCTTACCTGTCATAGTGGTTTTGTAGTGCGAAACAAAGCAGGTCTTGCTGGCCACTCAAGAAAACACATAGTGATCAACAAGCACCCAAGCAAACTGAGTCCCCAACTCGATCCATTTGCCAAAAGGTTTGCAAGGCACCAGCAGGCCCCAAGAGATGTCTATAGAACATGATCAACGCTTTATTTTACTGAACTCTCATTTGTCATGACAAGAGAATCCATCATAAGTATAAATGAGTTTGTATACCTGATACATGTACAAATATTCCAATGCTCGTGCAATCATTTTCATAGAATTATTAGAGAGGGGGTATAAAATAAAATGAAAACAAACATTTATTTTTATTTATTTGTTTATCTTTTGCAAAATTGTAGTCTTCAATTTTTACAAGATACAAATCCGAAAAATTAGTTTTTGGTAAACTAAATACTACATAATTTCCTACACTATACTTTAGGACTACTATACATACAATACATTTAGTTAAATGGACATACTTCAATATAAGTATCTCAATATTCAAACAACAATGCATTATCTATAAGAAACTGTTCCACTGTTTTTTTTTTGTTTTGGTCTCTTTTATGTTGGAAATTTAGGCTTTCCGGATTACATAAAGGTCACCAGTAGAGTATTGTGGCTTTGCAGTTAAGGAGTTCGCAGTATAACGGATTCGATGCTACCACGTAGCACTTTGGGTCAATTCTATTTTGGCCCAATCTAGAATTTCAGAGAGAGAGAGAGAGTATAAATATATATTAATATATATATATAAATATTTATATGTATACATACATATACATGTGCGCGCGTCAGTATACATATATATATGTTTTATAAATATAATAGATAATGAACAATTTTAAATAATGTTGGATTGGGATCACCATTCTGCCTAAAAAATGGATCTACAAATTCAATATCCCTACATACCTCACATCTATTTTCTTTCCTCCACCTCACTCTCTATTTTGTATCCTATCTAAATTAACTATTACATAACCATCCTCTCACACCGTCTCCGATGAAGGGATATCTATATATATAAAACTGAGAATGTGTGTGTGTGTGTGTGTATGTGTGTGTGTGTGTGTGTGTCTGTTTGTCTGTCTATCTGTCTGTCTGTCTGTCTGTGTGAATCCCAAACAACTTGAGAACTACATAACCAATATCATTCAAATTTTACACATGCCTTACTTAGGGTCCGGGGAGGCTGGATCGGCCTTGGCTTGCTGGCTGACCTGGCCTTGGCTGGCTGGCTGGCTGGCCCGGTTTTGGGTACCTGGCTTGACGGGCGTTGGCTTGGTGGCTGGAAACTTATCTAGACTGGCTGGCTGGCTGGCTCGGTTTTGAATACCTGGCTGGTCATGGGCTTGGCTTGCTGGCTGGAAACTGGCCTAGGCTGGATGGCTGGCCCTGTTTTGAATACCTCGTTGGTCCTGGACTTGGCTTGCTGGCTGGCCGGTTCTTGGCTGCCTGGCTGGCCCGACCTTGGCTTGCTGGCTGACCTGGCCTTGGCTGGCTGGTTCGCCCGGTTCTGGATACCTGGCTGGCCCGGCCTTGGCTTGCTGGCTGGAAACTGGCCTAGGCTGGATGGTTGGCCCGGTTTTGGATACCTGGCTGGTCCTGGACTTGGCTTGCTGGCTGGAAACGTGCCTAGGCTGGCTGGCTGGCCGGATCTTGACTGCCTGGCTGGCCCGACCTTGGCTTGCTGGCTGACCTGGCCTTGGCTGGCTGGTTCGCCCAGTTCTGGATACCTGGCTGGCCCGGCCTTGGCTTGCTGGCTGGAAACTGGCCTAGGCTGGATGGTTGGCCCGGTTTTGGATACCTGGCTGGTCCTGGACTTGGCTTGCTGGCTGGAAACTTGCCTAGGCTGCTGGCTGGCCGGATCTTGACTGCATGGCTGGCCCAGCCTTGGCTTGCTGGCTGGCCTGGCCTTAGCTTGCTGACTGGCCCGGTTTGGGATACCTGGCTGGCCCGGCGTTGGCTTGCTGGCTGGAAAATGGCCTAGGCTGGCTGGCTGGCCCGGTTTTGGATACCTGGTTGGTTCTGGGCTTGGGTTGCTGGCTGGAAACTTGCCTAGGCTGGCTGGCTGGCCGGTTCTTGGCTGCCTGTCTTGCCCGGTCTTGGCTTGCTGGCAGGCCCGGTTTTGGGTACCTGGCTGGGCCGGCGTTGGCTTGATGTCTGGAAACTTGCCTGGGTTGGCTGGCTGTCCCGGTTTTGGGTATCTGGCTGGTCCTGGGCTTGGCTTGCTGGCTAGAAACTTGCGTAGGCTGGCTGGTTGACCTGGTCTTGGCTGCCTGGCTGTCCCGGCCTTGGCTTGCTGGCTGACTGGCTGGCCCGGCGTTGGCTTGCTGGCTGGAAACTGGCCTAGGCTGGCTGGCTGGCCTTGTTTTGGATACCCGGCCGGTCCTGGACTTGATTTGCTGGCTAGAAACTTGCCTAGGCTGGCTGTCTGGCCAGGTCTTGGCTGTGTGGCTGGCCCATCCTTGGTTTGCTGGCTGGCCGAGCCTTGGCTTGCTGGCTGGCCTGGCCATGGCTGGCTGGCCTGGCCATGGCTGGCTGGCCTGGCCATGGCTGGCTGGCCTGGCCATGGCTGGCTGGCCGGTTTTGGATACCTGGCTGGTCCTGGGCTTGGCTTGCTGACTGACGCAAGCATTGTTATTATTATTATGGTGCATTGTTGCGCCATTAACAACACAGTATTATTATTTACTTGTTTTAGTCATTAGACTGTGGCCATGTTGGAGCATTTCCTTGAAGGGTTTTAGTTGAACAAATTAATTCCAACACTTGTTTCTAAAGTCTGGTACCTATTCTATTGTCTCTGTTGCCAAACTGCTAAGTTTTGGTGAGATAAACACTAATATTGCTCATCTTGCCTGTCAAGCAGTGAGGGGTGGGACAGGTAGACACACATACATACACACACACTGATACGCATATGCATATATATGTGTGTGTGTATATATATATAAAACTGAGAATGTGTGTGTGTGTGTCTGTCTGTCTGTGTGAATCCCTAAAATCTGAGAACTACACAACCAATTTCATTCAAATTTTACACATGCCTTACTTAGAGTCCGGGGAGTGTCATGGGCAAAAAAAAATGTTTAACTTCTTGCCTAGGGCGAACCCACAGTAATATCATATCTTCTCTCTCTCTCTCTCTCTCTCTCTCTATATATATATATATATATATATATATATATATATATATATATATAAAACTGAGAATGTGTGTATGTCTGTGTGAATCCCTAGAACTTGAGAACTACACAACCAATTTCATTCAAATTTTACACATGCCTTACTTAGGGTCCATGGAGTTATATGGGCAAAAACTTCTTGCCCATATATATTTTAACTTCTTGCCTAGGACGAGCTCATAGAAATATATCTTCTCCCCTATGAATCCCTAAAACTTGAAAACTACACAACCAATTTTATTCAAATTTTACACATGCCCTACTTCGGGTCCATGTAGTGTAATATGTATACATGTATATGTATAGATGTATTTCTATAGATATACATGTATATGTATACATGTATATCTAGATGTATATATATATATATATATATATATATATATATATATATATATATATATATATATATATATATATAGATGTACATGTAATATGTACACATATATACACACATATATACATGCATACATATATACACCCATACACACATACATAGGCGCAGGTGTGACTGTGTGGTAATAAAAACTTGGTTCCAAAACACATGGTCCTCAGTTCAGTCCCACTGTGTGGTAACTTGGCATGTGTCTTCTGCTATAGCCTCAGACCAACTAAAGCCTTGTCAGTGGATTTTGTAGACAGAAACTGAAAGAAATCAATTGTATGTATATGTATGTATATATGTAAGTCTATGTGTGTGTCTTTGTGTTTCTCCCTCATCACTGCTTCACAACTGGTGTTCGTTTACTTACATCCCCATAAGTTACTGGTTTCACAAGAAGAAACTGATAGAATAAGACCAGGCTTATCAAAATATATAAAAGCACTACGCAGTGTCTCATATTTTTGTTTGCCCACTCAGTTGTATCTATCAATTTATCATTGTGTGTGTGTGTGTATATATATATGTATATATATATGGATTTCGTAGACAGGAACTGAAACAAATCAATCGTATATATATATGCATGTATATATGTAAGTGTATGGGTTTTGGTATTATCAACATGAATGACAATGGTCAGAGACTACTTGAATTTTGCACATACCATAACCTGTACATCACCAACACATTCTTTGCCAACAAGACATGCCACAAGGCATCTTGGAGACATCCGAGATCTCACCACTGGCATCAGCTGGATCTCATCTTACACGAACATCCTTTCTGAATTCTGTTCAACTGACCCGTAGTTACCACAGCACGGATTGTGACACAGATCATTCACTAATAAGAAGCAGGGTGAGGATTCTGCCTAAAAAAGTCTATCAGTCCAAGAAAATGGGCCGACCACGCATTAACACTGCCAGAACCTCGGATCCTACACTGCAAAAATGTTTTGCTGTTTCTATCAAGGTTGCCCTCAGTAGCTGCCCAACCTCCTCTGCTGAAAATAGGTGGAATTATATCAGGGAAGCTTTGTATACCACATCAATAGATTCTTTCGGCATGGGAGAAAGGCAAAACCCAGATTGGTTCAGTGCTGGGCTCTCAGAGCTGGAAACAGTTATCGAAGCAAAGCGTGCAGCTCTTATGCAATACAAGAGTGATTCTTCTACAAAGTCACCCGAAGAACTCAGAAGAGCAAGAAATAAAACCCAACTGACTGCCAGACGCTGTGCAAATAGGTATTGGCAGGAAATCTGTCAGAGTATCCAGTCAGCTGTTGACAGTGGCGACACCCGTGGGATGTATGCCGGTTTGAAGAAGGCCCTCGGTCCATCCACAACCAAGTCAGCCCCTCTGAAATCAACTACTGGAGATCTCATCAAGGACCAAAGCAAGCAAATGGATAGATGGGTGGAG
This sequence comes from Octopus sinensis, assembly GCF_006345805.1. Lineage (NCBI taxonomy): Eukaryota > Metazoa > Mollusca > Cephalopoda > Octopoda > Octopodidae > Octopus > Octopus sinensis. The sequence goes on along the minus strand of NC_043000.1, from coordinate 103,676,822 downwards.
TACTACCAGGATCTCTACTCACGGGAAACCACGGTAGCTGAGGCTGCAATCGAGGGTGTCAAGATCTTGCCAGTCATGTGTGAATTTGACAGTCTGCCATCTATAGCAGAGCTCACCAACGCTATTGACTCCCTAGCAAGTAACAAGGCTCCGGGAAAAGACAGCATCCCCTTAGAGATCATCAAAACCAGCAAAAACACCATCCTGCTTAGGCACCTTCATGAGCTTCTGTGTCAGTGCTGGGAAGAGGGTACAGTTCCTCAGGATATGCGGGATGCTAACATCATTACGCTTTACTAAAACAAAGGTGACCGAAGTGATTGTAACAATTACCGTGGAATATCTCTTCTAAGCAATGTTGGAAAGGCCTTTGCTTGCGTTATCCTGTCCAGGCTACAACTGCTTGCTTTTCGAATTTATCCAGAATCGCAGTGTGGCTTTAGAAGAAGCAGATCAACTATTGACATGATATTCTCCATACGCCAACTTCAGAAGTCCAGAGAGCAGAAAATGCCATTATATATGGCCTTCATTGATTGGACAAAGGCCTTTGACTGGGTAATCGGATGTCCACCAAAGCTGCTGAGGATCATCAAATCTTTCCATGATGATATGCAAGGCACCATACAGCACAATGGTTCAACATCAGCCGCCTTCCAAATAAAAAACGGAGTAAAGCAAGGTTGTATCCTTGCTCCTACATTATTTGGCATCTTCTTCTCGCTGCTGCTGTCACATGCCTTTGAGATATCAGATGATGAAGTGTTTCTGCACAGTAGAAGTGACGGGAAACTGTTCAATCTCTCGCGTCTTGCCAAGACCAAAATCAGTAGCGTCCTGATCAAGCAGATGCTATTTGCTGATGATGCCACTCTGGTATCACACACAGAAGAAGCCCTACAAAGGCTCATTAACTGTTTTGAGCATGCATATAGCGACTTTGGCTTAGTTATCAGCCTCAAGAAGACCAACATCATGGGTCAGGCTACATTGGACATCCCAAACATACATATTGGAGGCCACATACTACAGGAGGTGGAGAAGTTTACCTATCTTGGATCTACCGTCACCTACAACATATCCCTTGATGCTAAGCTCAATATACACATTGGCAAGGCAGCTACTGTGATGGCCCAACTCTCCAAACGGGCATGGGACAACAATAAGCTGACCAAGACCACAAAAATGAAGATTTACCAGGCATGTGTACTTAGCACTCTACTGTATGGAAGTAAGACTTGGACGCCATACACACGCCAAGAGTGTCGCCTAAATATCTTTCACCTGCGCTGCCTCCAGAAAATCCTTCGCATCAAATCGCAGAATCATGTCCCCAACAAAGATGTCTTCAAGCCATCAGGAATACCAAGCATGTTTGCACTCCTCACACAAAGACGTATGAGATGGCTTGGACATGTTAGTCGTATGGAAGATGGCAGAATCCCCAAGGACATACTCATCGGAGAGCTTGCTAGGGGCATTAGGTCTGTGGGAAGACCGTTCTTACGATACAAGGATGTTTGCAAAAGGGACATGAATGCCTGCAACATCAATATTACCAACTGGGAAGCTGTTGCCAGTAACGGTGGAGATTGGCGACGTACCGTAAAGGAGGGAACACAAAGGAGTGACATAGAGAGAGAGAGGAGAAATGGAAAGACAAGAAAAGACGTCAACAAGAAAGTATGACATTACAACCAGCCAGGCAAAGTCTTCGCTACATTTGCGGCAACTGCCAGAGGGAGTGTTTGCCCAGGATAGGACTACACAGCTACAGCAGGAGATGTATTAGGACATGAAATGTAAAAGCCGGACTAGATTATTTTATGCGCAACTCCATTGTCTCCCGAGACAAAAAGGATGCTAACAACAATATATATGGATTTCGTAGACAGGAACTGAAACAAATCAATCGTATATATATATACACCCAAACACTATAGTACTCATTCTTAAAACAATTCGAATATTAACACCAGTCATACAGAATACATTCACACTCTTTGATTTTCCTGTAACACCCCACCCCCCTGTTAACCGGATTTTGACCTTGAATTATCTCAACGGACTTTTTCGTCGGCTTTCACCCAGCCTGGCGTCAACGCATATTGAGAGACAGTTTTGTGCCATTTATCCCATGGGCTCCTCGCGAGCGTTTGTCGAAAAGCTGGCTGTGCATTTTGTTGGAGAATTAAGTTCTTGGATTTTCCTGAAGAGAAGGCTACAAAATGGTCTCCTTATTCAATCCGAATTAGGGACTTTGCAGCCTTTGAAACATATGTAGAAAATAATAAAAAGGAATTTTGTTAAATCTTCGTTCAGCTCCATTTCTTCCTACACTAAATATATAAAACTTCAAATTTTCGCACTAAGGCACGGTTTTGAGACCCCATGGTCGTATCTCAACCGTGATTTTTCTGTTGTGATTTTTGCTACCCAGGTATCGGTTATCATTTGAATAATCCGTAACAAGATAATTCATTTATCCATTTCAATAATATATATATATATATATGTGTGTGTGTGTGTGTGTGTGTGTGTGCGTGTGTGTGTAAGTCTATGTGTGTGTCTTTGTCTCTGTTTCGCCCTCATCACTACTTCACAACTGCTGTTCATTTATTACATCCACATAAGTTACTGGTTTCACAAGAACAAACTAATAGAATAAGTACCAGGCTTATCAACATAAAAAAGCACTAGGCTGTGTCTCATAATTTTGTTTGCCCACTCAGTTGTATCTATCAATTTATCTTTATATGTGTGTGTGTGTGTGTGTGTGTGTGTGTGTGTGCGTGTGTGTGTAAGTCTATGTGTGTGTCTTTGTCTCTGTTTCGCCCTCATCACTACTTCACAACTGCTGTTCATTTATTTACATCCACATAAGTTACTGGTTTCACAAGAACAAACTAATAGAATAAGTACCAGGCTTATCAACATAAAAAAGCACTAGGCTGTGTCTCATAATTTTGTTTGCCCACTCAGTTGTATCTATCAATTTATTCTTGTATGTGTGTGTGTGTGTGTGTGTTTATCTATCTATCTATCTATCTATCTATCTATCTATCTATCTATCTATCTATCTATCTATCTATCTATCTATCTATCTATATATATATATATATCTATATATATATATATATATATATATATATATAATATATATATATATAACACCCTAATGGGAGCCTTAACTCCCAAATTTTAGTCATTTCTTTTATTTTCTAAAACTAGGTCAAAAGTACTGAATGGATCTTTATGAAATTTGGAAATTATATTCTATGCATAAGGCCCATAACCCCTATGACAATTCATATATTTTTGCTGTTGATGAAATTTAAACCATAGATATTAGACACAAATGAAGTAATATTTATAAAATTTCATCTTCTTACAAGTTAGAAAGACCCCTCCATGTGGACTTAACACCCACAATTTTGTCATTTTATCTAAGCAAAAACGAATACAGTTGTGCTCTTGGAAGCTGTAGGGTTACCCGAGCATAAAAGTTGAGCATTATTTCTAATTCAATGGTACACTTGGATTGTGATTTCTGCAATGTGCTGCATAAATTGGCAAGTAAATGAGAGGCATCTTTGCCTCCACTGATTCAGTTGTAAAGTGTTGAGTAAAGTTATTTGATTGCAGACCTCCTTTCAGTCTTTTTATTATCACTCGGTCACACATAGTCCCCAAATGGTAACATTGATTTCAAGGCCTTCCCAGATGAGTGACTGGTTATTCAAAGACATTTATAGATTATAAATTTATTCTGTCCAGTTACGTATCAGCATAGTGGTTATTTTCAAACTCCAGAGGTGACACTTTCATTTCTCCTTAGCCATCACGTCACACAGTTGCTAATGTTTATTTCAGTTGGGTCACACCATTCCAATTGCTATAGATTCGTAATGCATCTTACGGTTGCGCCTGTCGCCTGGATGGTGAGGAATCCTATATTGGGAGTGGTAACGACTAGGGTAGGGTAACTGACTGCTTATTGTGATCATTCGTATTTTGGTTTCCTGTAGCTTTGCTCTCTTTTACAAACCCAGTGAACACATATTTCCTATTTCAAAGAAATTCAAACAATAGATATATTTGGTTTCCTGTAGCTTTGCTCTCTTTTACAAACCCAGTGAACACATATTTCCTATTTCAAAGAAATTCAAACAATAGTTATAAGACCCAAGTTAAAAAGATTCTCAACAATTTAACTTCTCTGGTTTAAATTAAACATTTTAGAGCTCCATGACCTTCATTTTTCAGGAGCAAAATCTTTTTAACAGGTTCAATAAGACTGGAATTTTGGAATATGCGTATAAAAATCAGTAGTATGGGATACATGTGGCATGATTACAATTTATTTTGGGTATGTAAAGAGGGAAATAACCCTCATCTGCAATTTTGATGAAATTCGAAACATAGATATTCCAGTTCATTAAGAGAAACTATAACAGAAAGTGTAATTCTTCAATTGTATGTAACACGGGCAACGCCGTGTATCTCTGCTAGTAATTAATAAATATCCTGGAAACATCTGTAAGATCTTCTGTCTATAAATGTTCTAATATCTACACAGCCTTGTTTTTTTTTTTATCTCATTATGCAAAAAATTCTTATATTAATATATATTTATACACACACACACACACACTCTCTCTCTCTCTGAAATTCTAGATTGGGCCAAAATAGAATTGACCCAAAGTGCTACGTGGTAGCATCGAACCCGTTATACTGCGAACTCCTTAACTACAAAGCCACAATACTTTACTGGTGACCTTTATGTATTCCGGAAGGCCTAAATTCTAGCATAAAAGAAACACACACAAAAAGAAGAAAAAACAGTGAAACAGTTTCTTATAGATAATGCATTGTTGTTTGAATATTGAAATACTTATAGTGAAGTATTTCTATTGAACTGAACTATATGTATTGTTTTAAGGTATTGTATATTGTTCGAACACACACACATATACACTTATATATGATTACGTTCGTATGTATGTATGTATGTATGTATGTATGTATGTATGTATGTATGTATGTATGTATGTATGTATGTATGTATGTATGTATGTGTGTGTGTGTGTGTGTGCGCGTGTGCGTTCGTATTTGTGTAAAAGTGTGCCCGCGCATGCGTGTGTGGTTTGAATCTATCTTGTTTCCTTCTGTACTCATTATTTGATTCAGTCATTGGAATGCGGCCCGCCTTCAATGGTTAAGTTAGTCAAATCAACACAGTGCTTATTTATTCTATCCGTCACTCTTTGCTGGACAGCTTAGTTACATATTCGTACGCAGACTAACATTAGTTGTCAAGCGCTGATAAATACCCCGCTAATCTCTGCCTGTCTGTCTGTCTCTCTCTTATATACATACATACATACATACATACATACATACATACATACACACACACACACATACATACATACATACATACATACATACATACATACATACATACATACATACATATATACATGCACATATGTGTATATGAGTGTGTGTGTGCACGTGTGTGTATGTACGATATCGTTTCCTGGATTCATAGTTAAGAATTGAAACTGTACTCTAGATCTTAATAAGACCTTATAGTGGTGTTGGTGTTATCTATTTTTCGTGGTAACATTTGCCTAATGACACACTATAATTTAGTCAGTATGAGAGAGAAGGAAGTCACTGTATCTGCTGATAACAACAAGAGGATAGAATACACGAGACGCTTGTATTAAGTCATAACTTTTATTATTGGAGATAATGCGTTCACATACAAGGTTAGTTGAAAGAAGCTTATAACATTACATAAATTTGTTCTGACTGTAGTCACATATCTCCAAGTGAGATAGGCGAACGAGTAGGCTTAAGTACAGCGGCTTGATCCAGTACACGTTGAAGAATCAACATGCACTGAACGGCGCGAATTAGAATTTCTTTACTTTATATAGGTATGAACCGGAAGTTCCAGAAGAATCTCGAACATTCTAGGAGCTCGAGGGAAATTACTCTCGTTACATCCCTTTTCCGTTTTGTTTGCCGTCGTAGCCGTCATAACTCTCCTCTTAGACGGACAGTCGATAAGCAGAATCATTGTAGCGACCCAGAGCAGATACGTAGCAAAACGAGGTGGCAGAAACATGTGCTTGCAAACAGGTAGTAAAATAAAAAAAGCAATACATGCATCACAATGCATTACTGAATATAATTGTAGAGTTTGGCGCAGTAAACCTTTAGCTACATAGCTATGCACATCAAGCTAAATAAAAAACATGGAAAATGAAAATATAATGTGAAAACATACATAAGAACAATGTTTGCGAATAACGTTCTTTGAAAAAGAAATAACAAATAGTTTGTGTTGTAATACAAAGTTAAATGTACATAGTTCTGGATAATTTTAGTGTGAGTGCGACAGTACACGAGAAGTTCCAGAATAAGGTGTATGCTGCATCTCTCTATATATAAACGGCAGTTTGTGAGTCTGTGTGTCTGTGTGTCTGTGTGTCTGTGTGTCTGTCAGGTTGTACCCTCACCCTGACCACGGCTTTCAACCGATTCTGATGAAACTTGACACACACATAGCCCAATGTCATAATTCAAAACTAACGCAGCGAAAATTTTGAAAAGTTCCCCCAGTTCTGAAAAAAATTGATAAATTCGACATGGGGTCGAGAATCTAAGCCTTTTATTTGCAACACATTTTCTGTTGTAGTTTTCGCAACTTGCAATCGATTTTCACCAAACTCATGGTGAAGCTTAATGTTACCCTAAGAAACTTAATTCTGACGTTAGTTTTCCATGCAATACCTTACCATCAGAAAAAATCGATAAAATCATGCCATTTTGGGAAATCGCGTTCAAATTCAAGATGACATATTTTCGACAATATCTTTCACAAATTGGCAGGAATTTTTTAAAAATGCACGGCGAGCATCATGTCTGCTCCAGGGGCTCTTACATACTCGGGCAATGCCGGGCTATGCTGCTAGTATATTATAAAAGGAAGCTGAAGGAAGTTCTTCGTAGCTTGCTGCCTGGAAAGGTGGTTTCCGCGAAACAGAGCAAGTGTAAACATGACGTGCAAGCGTGATAGCTAACGTCCAGGAAACCGGAAATCACAGGATGCGAAAGTCAAGGTGTAAGAGAGTGCGATGTTGGCTGCTGAGACATAAGCAGTGCCAAGATTTAACCTGCGAGCGCGGTGGGTCGCTTGCAGAGGCAAGGCTGTAGGTGCTAGAAAAGCGAACGTGACTAGCGAAGCGAGTCAAACCATAAGGATGGCGACAAAAGAAGTTCCATCATGCAAGAGACTTGGTGTTGATCAGGCATCAGAGGAAGAAAATGCATGGAACGCTACATGATGCAAAGAAAAATATATATGCGTTTATAAGAGGTGGTTTGCGTGTCCTACAAACCAGAGAGCAAAAACACGTAAGGAGCTTATTTGCCGGATGAGAAAGGCTTGAGAAAAACATTCAGCTAGAATAAACCTAGAAATGTGTGAGATTGGATAGCATGAGGCAGATAGTATGTATGTACATTGAGCAATAAAATGTGCAAGTGTAACTGCTGAAAGCACTGTGAAACAACACTGATTGCAAAGTCTGATGCAGTAACTCGCAGCGAGAGCTGACCATCTAAGTCTGAGTGTACGAGATGAGGTGCTGAATAGAGAAGAAATTGGAATAGAAAAGCTCATGATGAGGCTGAAAAAAAAATGAAAGAACAAGAATACATGCAGAATGTTCAGTTTGTTGAATAACTGTTCCAATGAATGTTGTTAAGAAATGCATGGTTGGGATTAGGAAGCTGTTTGAAGTACCATCCAACTGTGCGGTGCTCAGAGTGACTGGAATTTGCTGTATAAGGCCACAAAACCTATTGCTGTACGTAAAATGGCGCAGAAACGAGTCGAAACCATGGTGGTAGTAGCGTTAGCGCTGTAGTTAGGTACAAAGGCTGAAGCGGTGGTCGCGGTATTGATGACAACGATGTGTGCATGGCTGTTGAAGTCCGGCTGCATGGCAGATTCGAGACAGGCGAATGCAATAGAGAATTGTCGAGATTTGGCGCGCGCATCCACTGCGCATGCTCAGTGGTAATTGCGCGTGAAAAACCAGCGAGGAAGATGAAGACGGACGCCATGCTGGAAACGTTCCTACGTGAATTTTCTGGCAAAACGTTGACAGTCGACACGGTGAGAGGAAATTACTTTAAAGGAGATTATTTGAAAGAATACCATGTATTTCCTTGTAAGAAGAATGCATACTCTGTTAAGTACGAGTACGAGGCGAAGAAGACGAATTTTAGAGGTTCACTTGAACAAGAGAAAATATCCTGACGTCGGGCCATTGATTCTTAGTTGAGATGCGAGCAAAAACTGCGATTCTATAGCTCGGTCTACCATGTGCTGTGACAGAATCGAGTTGTGCCAACCATAGTTCAGCGTCGCCGGAATAAGCTGGTATGGAAGTGTTACTCATGATTATGACAAAGAACAGGCGTGATTAGTGACTTTTTTGTTGGACGTGGAAAACGCGAAATTATTTTAAAATTAGAATATCAGAAGTCGTGGTAGAGTAATATAGGAATTACCTTGAAAAATGTAACATCACGTCGATGTACCATTTGCTGTGGTTTGCGCATCCAGACAAGGAGGTTATTGTGTTCTTAACGTCGTGAGGATCACCATTTTATAGTGGAGCGGCTATCATATTCTTAATGTGGTGGTTCACCATTTTAAGGTAGAAAGCCGTGTTTTTAACGTCGAGGGTCACTATTTTATAGTAGAAGGATGTGTTCTTAACGTCGGGGGTCACCATTTTTGTGGTGTCGGTGTTATCCATTTTTAGTGGTAACATTGGTTTAATGACACACTATAATTTAGTCAGTATGAGAGAGAAGGAAGTTACTGTATCTGCTCATAACATCAAGAGGTTACAATACACGTGGCGCTTGTATTAAGTCATAACTTTTATTATTGGAGATAATACGTTCACATACAAGGTTAGTTGAAAGATGCTTATAACATTAAATGAATGTGTTCTGTCTGCAGTCACATGTCTCTAAGTAAGGAAGGCGAACGAGTAGGCTTAAGTACAGCGGCTTGATCCAGTACACGTTGAAGAATCAACATGCACTGAACGGCGCGAATTAGAATTTCTTTACTTTATATATGAATGGACCAGAAATCCCCGACTTCCACGTAAAACCGGAAGTTCCAGAAGAATCTCGAACATTCTAGAAGCTCGAGGGAGATTACTCTCGTTTAATCTCTTTTCTGTTTTGCTTGCCGTTGTAGCCGCCAGGGATCACTACAACCTATTTTTTCTTTCTTTTGGCTTTAGGGTTATTTTCTTTCTTTCTTTCGGGCGTTAATTATTGGCAGCATATGTATCCGTCGAACATTTCCCCCCATGCTAGAAGGATCTATTTTCAGCGTATATGCAGACCAAAAACCCCTCGTATACGCTTTTAACACGAAGTCTGATCGCCACTCAGAGAAATTCACCGCCTCGATTTCATAACAGAATATTCCACAATTTATAATTTAAAGACACACAAATTAAAGTATAAATTCATTAAATGAGATCTTAACAAACTCATTATAATGTGTGCCCCAAAATGCTTAATAAATGAAAATTACATATAACCATAGTAAAGAGATAAATCATTGGCTGTAACGATCAACAAAAACAACGGAGCCAATTCTTAAACACTAATTATTAAAACACGGAATGGATATATTCAATGTTAAAGAAAAAAATGGAGTGGGTTTCATGTTTACCACACAAAGTAACAACTCCAGACATGTTTGAGTCGTATTTGACCTTATTAGCAAAATGAATCATAGTTTTGCCAGCACTTAAAGGGTCATAGGTAACTGAGAGATATAAAGAATTTAAACTAAGAACGTTGAATGATTAAGAAAGATTTAAATATTGATTAGGAGGGAATACCATAGTTTTTGTTCGCAAAAAGTATATAAAAGAAGAAAGTACTTTCGTAAGGGTGATAACCAGACTTGTCAGGTTTTTTTCTCCTTTTCAGAACTTCATAAACCCAGTGGAACAACCAGAGTGTGTGCCGCCCGTGGCCTCCTTTGAGTTTACCGCCCCCAGGTCCCCGAGCCTACTCAGCTGACCCAAAAGTGCCACGCCCATAAAAGCGTCGCCCGGAGAGATCTCTGATAACACCCTCATTAGCTACGCTACTGCATTAACCCTATCTATTCCTATATGCTTTAATTATTTTATTTCTCATATTTTGATTTACAATCATCGGATTTTTTTGCGAATCCATTCTACTTTACCTGTGTCTCATCATCTGTGGTTAAAAATTTTAGGAACTGTTGGAAAGGCACGCTGCTGTCTTTCCTCCTCTAGCTATTATGCGACGACAATTATTAAAGAGTTTTATGTCACTATTGTGATTGTATCTTCAAAGCAGTTACTTTCGCCGTGTGTGTTTCAGTCAATAACAATAAACATGTGCGAATTTCCACCTTGGTCTGTTTCTTGGTTTCTTTTGCGTTAATTTTTGGTAACAATCAGTCCTGCAGTTTATTTGACAAATTCCGTTCGAATTTCGTAATCTACAAAGTAGAACGTTTCATACAGGAAATAATGAATGAACACTTTACGAACGAAAACTACAATATTACCGGGGAAATTCCCAACGACCGTATTACGGTTGGATCATTATTAAACTAAGTACGTTAACCCCGCTTAACTACGTGTACTTTATGCAGAAGTCATTCCTGGGAAATTTTCACCAGTCATTATTTCAATGAATTTATATTTTGTTTTTAGTATTTATAAACATATTTTTCCAATATCAAGAGATATTGAAGAAAATCATCAATTGTTCTTTGCATTTATTGTTTGAACATTATTATCATTATTATTATTATTATTATTATTATCATTATTATTATTATTATTATTACTATTATTATTATTATTATCATTATTATTATTATTATTATTATTATTATTATTATTATTATTATTTAGATTTCTAACTTTGAAGAGATATATACTGACATGTTATTGTTTCATTTACTTATATTGTATTGTTAACATTCGTAATGTATTGTTTATTGTATGAATTTGGAAAGATGACACTTATTGCGAATTCACATTACTGTGTTGTCATTGTTGTTGTTGCTGCTGATGTTTCAATTCGGTTCGGCCTCAATCTGAGTAGACCTATGATCAAATTTTTTTTAAAAATCCATAATTAATACTCTTATATTTCCCCTTTAGTTAAGTTCAACGTGCACAAGGCGCTAGGCTGAGTTGAAGGATATAATATAATACAATACACCATACGAGGCGAGTAACCAAAAGAAACTGGAATTTTGCAATATTACTTTATTCACTTAATATTACATATTTACACTTTTATCACCTTCAAAGTATTTTCCATTCGAAGCAATGCATGTCCAAGTGCGTTCTCCACTATTCGAGGCAGTGCTGGAACTCTTGGGAAGTGATGCCTTTTAATGCCTCCGTCGTTTTTTCTTCACCTTTTCCACATCTGCAAATTCCATAGCACCAGCTTTCGTCACCAGTGATGACCTTCGAAAAAAGGATTGGATCAACTTCCAACTGTTCTTTCAGTTCACGATACGCAATCAGTCGTGACTGCTTTTGATCTTCTGTGAGGAAACGAGGCACAAATTTTGTTGCAACTCTTTTCATCCGCAATTCCTCGCTCGAAATTCGTTGGTAGGATCTCCAGGATATACCAGTCATATCAATGAGTCCGTCAATTGTTCGGTGACGGTCCTTCATGAATTTTTCTGATGTTTTCATTCGTTCGGGAAGTCGACGGTCACCCTGAACGAAGTTGGTCTTCAAGCGACAAGTGACCGTTCCTGAAGCGTGAAAACCACTCATAAACTTGTGTTTTGCTCTTGGCAGCGTCCTTGTAAGCTGTTTGAAGCATGACAACTGTTTCAGCCACCGTTTTCCCCAGCAGGAAACAGAATTTCACGGAAGCACGCTGTTCCTTCGTTTTAGCTATCGCAAAAATCGACAAACAGGGCAGAAGCACTGCAAAACAAAGACGCACCACGTGACAGTACGACTTCATCCGACCACACCGGGCGGCAGACTGATACCAGAGGGTCGCAGCAAGTGGCTTCTAGCGACGGAAGCCTGAAGTACCACGGGCTTGTCTCACAGAGAACGTTTCCGATTACTTTTGGGTAACTCCTCGTATGATACAATATAATATAATATAATATAATATAATATAATATAATATATTATAACAAATATAATTTTGTTATGGATATATATATATATATATATATGCATATACGCGTATGTACACACGCACATATTTAAACATATGTAAATACATACATAGACATCCTTATGTACGTACTTTCATGCATACATATTTATATACATACATTTATGCATACATGACGTACACACGCGCTCACGCGCTCATACATGCACATATAGCACACACACACATTTATAAATTTTTCAGATTTATCACCACTAAAACTATTGAGTTCCGTTTATATTTGTCATCTGATAGCCGGTATCTGTGGTCGAGATCAATAAAGCAAACTTCAAGTTTAAAATCTGAATGAATTTGATAGACATACACATGTATGTGTGTGTGGGGACGGTGTATGTGTGTATGTATGTATGTGTATATATATATGATGTGTGCGTGCGCGCGCGTGTAATAATATATAACATGATGTATTATAATAATACAGCTGTGTACTGTTTCAGACAATGAAAGTAATGCACTACAGAAACGGAAGTCAGAATCCGGAAGTGACGACAATAAAATTGGTAAGAATTGAGGTAAAAAGTTAAAACGAAAGTTTGAGATTTACAATATTTAAATATGTAACGGGGGAAAATGTTCCTGCTAGCTGGCAGATACACGTCAGTATCTGAACTTTTATTTATGACATCAGTTATATATTAAAGAGAACATTCCATACTGCATTGCAGCACAAATATGCGCAATAGGGGCTGATAACAGAGCGACTGAAATTCGACTCAATGAACTTAAAAGCTTTCTAAAATTACAAAAAATATCCATTGAAATTAACGGACGATAAAAATCAAGAAGCAGATCTTTTTGAGCTGGCAGATCTCAAATTAGAGAATCTAGACAAAAATTGAAAAGGATAATATTCCTTGGCAACACTCATGATCTGAGAGTATTGAACATATTTATTAGCATTCAGGTAAACCTTTACATCTGGTTTCAAAGCATTAAAATGAAAGATTTATAGTCATTTTTTCTTTCAATGTCATTGAACTGCGGTCAGGCCAGATCGGCTGCAAATGATAGGGTCAGTTATATAGACCAGTCATTTATCATCGTCATCATCATCATTATCATTAGTATTGTTCAAATTTTGCCGATGTCAACATTGCCTTTCATCCTTTCGGAGTCGATAAAATGAGTACCAGTTGAGTACTGGGATCGATGCAATCAACTAGTCCCCTCCCCCAAATTTCAGGCCGTGTGACTATAGTAGAAAGGATTATTACGATCGGGTGGGCAGGGGAGCGTCTGATAGGAGAGGGGGAGGGTGCAAGAGCCTCGCCAACCTACTCGGCCGCTTTCAGCTGTCCGACAGGTTTCGACTAGACAACCCGAATGTGCCAATGTGGACTTGGACAAACCGCATCGGGTCGTCTAGATCGTACTTAGATAGAGTGTTTTGTAGGCCAGCGGATAAGGACAGCGTAGGGTGTCCACAATTCCACCTAGTCGAATATACGGACCACAAATTAGTGATCTGTACGGTCGACTTAGATAGGCTACATAGACAGGGACCCGGCTACTGGAAGCTGAACGCGTCGTTAACGGCGTGCAAAGCTTACAGAGACCGGATTAGTTTACTAGTTAAGCGGGCGCTCACGGGGGCAATCATCAACAACAACTGGTGGTTTGCCCTCAAGAGAGCAATTAGAGTAGAGTCGATTAGGTATAGTAAGACTCTAGCTATTGATCGTAGGAAGAGAGAGCGGGATTTAGTTAAGAAACTAGACGAGGCTCTTGACACTGGCATCGCGACCGACGTGTTGGCGGCAAGGTTGGCCCTCGACCAACACTTCGACGCCAAACACGAAGGCTGCGTTGTCAGAGCTAAGGCACGTTCGCTAAGCGGGGAGGGGACTAGAGCCGCTCGATGGGCCCGCGTGGCGGAGGCGAAGCGAGGCAACAGAGCAACCATTCGGTCTTTGGTGGACCAGAACGGGCGCGAGGTTACCCAACCGAAGCAGATGTGTACGGTGCTTCAGCGGCACTTTGCTCAACTGTTTGGGACGAGTGGTGGAACGGACACCAACGGTACAGACTTCGGTGTGTACCTGGACGGACTGCCGCAACTCTCGGACAGCGAGGCAGAGTGCTGCGAAGGACCAATATCTGCCTGGGAAGTACAGGAAGCGATGAAGAGTTGCACGAGAGGTAGATCGCCGGGTTTGGATGGTCTGCCCTACGAGCTTTACTTTTCAATGCCAGACTTGTTTGCGGACCTGTTGGCAAACGTCTACTGCAACTGGCAGCAAAACGGGAGAATTCCTGCTTTTGTCTGTCGAGGGGTGGTGGCTTTGCTAAAGAAGGACCCAAACAAGGGGACGTTATAGGGAATTTCCGGCCCATCACTCTGCTCAATGCAGAGTTGAAGATTTTGGCCAAGGTGCTAGCCAAGAGATTGGCGCTTGTCGTGGACAAGCTGGTCGGCGGGACGCAGACATGCGCCGTGCCGACCAGGTCGATACACGACAACCTCCATCTCATGCGCTACATCATAGAGAGGGTGGGTAACGACGCTGGCGCGGGTGGGGCTTTGATCAACTTGGATCAGAGTAAAGCCTTCGATAGGGTCGACCATCGGTACCTGGCAGCTGTCCTCAAGGCAGCCGGCTTCGGTCCAGTCTTCCGCGGGTGGATCGCTGCTTTATACAGCAACATCTGCTCGGTGATACGGGTGAACGGTCACCTTTCGGAACCGTTCGACATCTCGCGTTCGGTCCGCCAAGGATGCCCTCTCTCCTCCCTCTTGTACATTTTGACTCTCGAGCCATTACTGCGCAAGTTGGAGGCTTTGAGGGGCATCCCGCGCGATCTAGGAGGCGGAAACAGCGTGTCTGCTTATGCCGACGACGTCACCGTGGTGGTGTCGAGCCACAGGCACATTGGCCTGATTGGCGAGACGCTAAACCAGTACGAAGCGGTGACAGGGGCAAAGATTAACGCGGAAAAGTCTGTGGGCTTGCAACTGGGCACCTGGAGAGGCAAGCCCATGCCGTCCAACAGCGTCGTAGGGCGCTGGACAGACGGACCCGTTAAACTGCTCGGGGTCTGGTTCGGTCCGGACCTCCAGGTGGATAAGAACTGGGAAGAGGTGACGAGCAGGGTGGCACGTCTCACCCAGAAATGGGCCGAGAGGAAGCTGTCCCTGAAAGGTCGAGCGGAGGTGGCGAATGCGTACATCGCATCCGTCATCTATTACCGCTTGACCGTCGTCCCTTGTCCCGACCGCTGGTTGGCCAAGCTGGTACGCCTGCTCTTCGACTTTTTGTGGAAGGTCAGGTGCCACTGGTCAGGCGATCCATCTGCTGTCAACGACCGCTGAACGGAGGCCTTGGAATGCCGTGGTTGCTGTTGTGCAGACATGCGCTCAGGCTGCGGCATCTCAAGCGCTTCCTAGACGGTGAACAGGTGTGGTCGTCTTTTGTCAGACGCGATTTTCCGCAGCTCGTCTCTTTGACGGAGCTGCAGACCTGGATCAAACGTAGACCGAGAAAGGGCGCTTGGCACCTCGAGTGCCGTCAAGCCCTCTCCGCCCTCCACCAGGCGGCAATGCGGTCGGTTACAGCTCCACTCTAGCGTTCTATAGAGGGTTAGTGGAGGAAAAATGCGACGACGTTCTCGGGGAACTCTAGGCGTTGAAGACGACGAACTGAGCGGTCTGTTCGGGAGGACTTTCGGGCCGGGGCCGATGGATAATTTCCAGAGGTCTCTCGCCTGGCAGTGCTACCGAGGGGCTCTGCCTGTTCGAGATAAACTCTACCGGCACGGAAGTGCCGTCAGCCGGGCCTGCCCGAGGTGTTGCCAGGACGACGAAACCGTTCTGCACGCACTCGTCCAGTGCCCGAGTATTGCTGAAATATGGGTTTATGTCGAACAGCTACTGTCACGTGTAGGACGGATCCGACTATCGGCCGAATCCATAGTGAAGATTGCCCCGCCGACCTCCTTTAACAAGGAGGGCGAGGCCGTTTTCTTGTGCCTAGTGGCTGTGGCGAAAGAGGTCGTGTGGTGGACTCGTTTGAAAGAGCTAAAGACAGACACTTTCCTCTTTGGTCAAGGCCTCATCAACTTTTTCAAGTTTCACTTGAAAAGGAAGATGAGGTTAGAGAGGAAAGTGCTGTCCGATAGCAAGTTTTATGAAAGGTGGGTGAATTGTGCGAGACTGGCCTGTATAAATGGACCAGTTCTCAGGTTTCGCCTGTGATTTCAAAGAAAAAGGTAATGTAAAAGGAGAAGAAAGGGGACTCTCTACACCCCCTTTTTTTTGACCAGGCTCCCGTTGGCTTTTGTAGGGTTTTTTCCACCAGGAACCTTTCGAGACGTCTCCCCCTTTTGGGAGTTTTTCATTGTTGAATTTTATAAGTCGTTATAAAGATTTTTACTCGATGTTTTTAAAAAAACGGCAAAACCCTTTGTAACCTTTCGTCCTGTCTTGTCCCTTTATGTAATCATGCGTGTCAGCCCTTGTGGCCAATAAAAAAGAATTGATTATTATTATTATTATTATTATTATTATTATTATTATTTTATTATCTAGACACAAGGCTCGAAATTTTTGGGGAGGTGGGCCAGTCGATTAGATCGACTCCAGTACGCAACTGGTACTTAATTTATCGACCTCGAAAAGATGAAAGGCAAAGCCGGCCTCGGCGGAATTTGAACACAGAACATAAAGATAGACGAAATACCTATTTGTTTACTACCCACAAGGGGCTAAAC